>NC_070637.1:13523768-13884601 GCF_947347685.1 Pleuronectes platessa
TAAACATCAGTTTATTGATGTAAAACCAGCATTATGAATCATTGTAGTGTGACTGCTTTTGGAATATATGAACCTTAACTCTCGGGGAGAAATGATGGCTTGTCATTGTGCCTACCAGTGCACACAGTACAATGCAGACCCCCACACAAGCATACACACACACACTCTGCAAAGTCTCCAGATACCGGTGAAATGAATTCAGACCTTCAGCTCAACTCACCACCAGGTATAGTCCAAACCTTACATTTGTCTGAGTACAGTCATAAAATGCTGAATTCTGTGTTTATTCATTCTATTGTTCTGTCGTGGGCTAAGTTTTTTTTTACACCCTCTCTGTTACAGAAGTTATTTAAATAGATATTTTTTAATGACCAGATTTGGGAGTAACTTCTCTCCAGCGAGGTGCCAGTAAGAAGTGGTCAATCCCTGCAGTAGATGAATGGCTTTAAGAATTATTGTGTGTTTGAAGCCACACCTGCAGCACAGCTTTAAGGTTGGCACCGTCAGGATCTGTTAGTATGTAAATATAAGTTTGATTCCAGTGAAATCTGGATTGAGGTTAAATATTCATGGTCTCCAGATGATGAACAATCATCACTTAAACATTCCCCGGAGTTTTCCTCTACTTTACTACAACTGATCAAGGTTTCCACTAAGCAAGCAAATGCTCAAAAGCTACTGGATGGATTGGCACCAACATCTGCATGTGTCCCTGCACCACTTGTGCGTTCATATCAGAAAGTACACAAGCCCTACAGCAGAGGAATTTTCTGCCCAGAATCATTTCCATAATGTATGACAAACCCATACCAGTTTAACAAGGTTACACCTCTGCACAAACAGTCATTCATGTTCCCTATATGATGAATCGACTTTTCCTCGAGCAACATCATTTTGACAAATGTGATTCTGTCCAATTGCTTTATGACCAAATTCCGGCTAATCTAACAACATCCCCACTAGCCTCAAGTATTAATTAGCAAATGTTAATATGATAATGGACAGAATTGCGATACCGAACATGGTGACTGGCTGATTCTTAAATATATCTTTAAACCCTGGTAAAGGGGCGATTTGTCTCGTAGTTTCATGTGAAATAGAACAATAATCTCCCAGGGAGAATTCCCACATCTCAAACTATTTAGAGCAACACCGCTAAATAAGGAAACAATAACCTACCCTGGGACACGAAAAGAATTACATAATCACTTGTGAAAATATCTAGACATACTGTGAGACTGGAGGCCATCGCACACACTCCCGTTGAGTTTGGCTCCTGCGACGTGTTCCATTCAGGATTCACGCTCCCAGTAATGCTTGTCATGCGTCACGCCTGCTGGATGTGACATCAGTGTATACAGGCCTGTGTCTTATGGTTCGATGCAATCATTACACTAATGATGTGGCGCTCTATTAACAAATTAAAGTGCGGGCACTTTCCCTGCATCCCTTCAAGGGCTGTTTTCCCATTTTTCTTCATATTTAATTAAAAACTGTTGCAGAAATTGCAGAGTGCTATGGTGGAGATGAGGTTAAGTGCTGAGGGCAGTACTTGCACTTCCTCTTGTACGGCAATCATAAACACTTCAAGTGAGTGCAAAGGGAAATGTATGTTAACTCTGTGAGATAATCAATGTCTGTCAAAAATATGCGTAAATGAAGATATAGCGCACGTGAAGTCACTGTATCATGTTGACTTCCCATGTGTGGAGGAGCCTTTTGAATCCTGAGCACGCATGATCCCCGCTCGTCAATTCCAGTGCATCATTAAGCACTGGGATTTTTGCTTGAAGACCAATTTGAATTAGATAATAGTCAAAGAACCTGTTGAAAAATGACGAGGAAAGAACTTTAACAGTATTTTAAGCTTGATGTTCTTTTACAAACATTTGTAAAAGTCTTAAACACAACACAAATTTACACTCATTGTCATATTGCGTGAGAAATTCTCTCTCTGAGCCCATCTAGAAAATAAAGTGTCACAAAAAGAAGCCTTTTGTTCACAGGGGGATAAACGTTCAAACATGTACAGCAGATTCAATTATTGACTTGTCATTTAGGAATAGATCAGTATTTCAGAGGTCTACTTTTTTCAAAACGTTAATATTGAAACATTTCACATTCTAGAAACAGTTGAATTTAAACGTACATAGTTTTATGACTGTTTCACAGGCAGTTCTAACTCGTTTGCTGAGAAACACTCATCCAACATCAGTCCCTCTTTGAATTTAAACTTAGAATAACCTTGCTTGATTAATGAGGTAAAATGAACGGTGCACTGACATGCAGCGCACTTTGATTCCCTCTGCTGAAAGAAAACCTGAGTCTTGAAACTTCTCCCCTCAGAGACATCAGGGCCAAGGTACGTCTCATGTGGTGTTTCAACAACTATGTGTACGCTATCTGTTCTTCTGACCCTGAGGCATCTTCGCAGTAACCAGGGAAATTTAAAGGCAGCTAGTCAACAGTGTAAAAAATGCTTTATATGGGGGACATGATCTCATCTTTTAAAGAGCAGTGCCTGTGCTTTAACCCTTGATGCTGCTGCTGCTTGTTTTCTCGCAGAGGAGCTAAAAGCTGGAGGTCCTTGATTGACACTTTGAGACTCCCTGAAAGCCTCAACAGCAAAATTCTGGGTCGCCTCTGGAAAACATAATTATGTGTCCCTTATACTTGTCATTAAAATTTATTTTTAAAGCATAATATGTCTAGTATTAGTTAGGAAGGGTTTCTGCTAAATGTATCTTGCAGGGTCGCTCCTCAGCAGCTTCAGGATGGGAGCAGACACACATCGGTGTCCTTGTACCGTGCTGTATTACCCTGCCGCTTGACCAGTGGAGGCTTTACACTAGATCCTGTTAGGGCTACAATCAGACTTTTTCTTTAAAATAATCAAAATACAATCACCACTATGGATATTATTTAATCATATTATTTTTCTACTTCCTCATAACACCGGAGCACTTGGTAGGCGGAGCTCCCACAGTGCCACTGATAATTTTGCAGACTGGAGCCCTCAAATGAACACAGATCTATTCTGAGTCGGGTTTAACCTAACTGGTCCATTTGGAAAGTTGGGTTTTCAGGACCAGATCTAACTGTGTGGTTATTGACAAGAGTCTGCCAGTGGCAGGAGCATGTCGAGCAGCGACGATGAGGCCTGTAATGAGTCCAAGGGCTCCAACAGCGTGGATGCTGTCTTTAATTAATCATCAGTCAAATAACTTTTAAGTAGCAGCAGAGCGAGCAGTCACCCGCACAAAGTGTTGTGTTTGAACTAGCAAAGCCCTCAAAGCTCAGATATAGTCCCCACCACCACGGGGCAGCGCATTGTGTCCTGCTTCAGCAGTTTGACATATTGGTGGAAGAAGCAGGATGTGCACATGAAAATAATCACAAATCCTGTTTATTCAATAAACAAAAAAGAAATACACTCAATCTACCAGGACACAGTCATGAAAAACTAGGTTCACAGGCTCAAGCCAAGACATGCTAATACTACTTGGCTTTAGTAGTATTTACACACTCTGGATGTTGAGTAGTGGGATTTATATTATATGCTCATATTTTTGGGCGTTTATGCTGAAGAGTCTACATCACTCGCTTGTTCTTGTTGTTTGGATGCTCTCTTGAGGGGTCACAACAGCCTGTTACCATCCGCATACTTAATGTTAGGTGTATTTTTGATGCTGGATGATGAAGCAGCTTATGTTCAGGGAAGTCCACCATCCAACCTGCTCTACCATCAAAACTTTAACATATATGAATCATCTCAAATCCAATGTTATGGGATCGGAGAACTAGACTAACAATGAAAGGTTGTTGCTCTGTCATTTGGCTGCTCCCCTGAGGGATAACCCAAGCGGATCATCATCTGCATATTTGATGCAGCGCATGGTTTTTATGCTGGATGCCCTTCCTTTTTTAAATATATCTTTTGGGCATTTCGCCTTCACTGACAGGACACTTTAAGTGATATGGGGAAAATATAGGGGAAGACACACAGCAAAGGGCTGGGTCGGAATCAAACCTGCGGCTGCTGCAGGAGGAGTAGAGCCTCGCTATGAGGTGAGCCAGTGGATGCCTCACTGGATGCACTTCCTGACGCAACCAGGGTTTAGGGAAGTGAACCATCCAGTCTTTTCGATTAACTGAGTCACACCACCAATCCATCACCCCCCAAAAAACAAAGAAAATTACTTCTAAATGAAGTCCCATTATAGCACTTTACGCGTCTGCCATCTCAAACAGTCACAAACAAGACAATCAAACATCAACAGTATTGAATAAGCCCCATGATGACGAGTGTGTTTTCATCACAGCAAATTTCATCACTTTTTCCTTCCCAGGTCTTTTCGATGTCAAATAGGCTGCACCCGCCTGCTGCAGACTCAGAGGAATTAGCTTTTCACATTTCTCTCTTCAGTCTGAGAGTGCTGACATCCAACAAACCGGACCAAATCTCCCAGCCACACAGTTCCTTGTTTACCATATGGCTGGGTATAAATATTAATAAATTCACTTTCATATTTAATACATGTGAGCGAAACCGGGCATCATTCGGATGATTCAGGCTAGGATGAATACATTGGAATAGGAATCACATGCGAAGAAACCCGTTTTTGAGCTCTGCACATGCCTGCTGTGCAGCCTTATTGGGACAAGATACCAGTGAGCCGCAACAAGCATGATTTTCTTCAACTGGAATTTGTCATTCCGGGGGAAATATGGAGGCTCTGTCATGCATGTGTGACCTAAACTATGCCAGTCTGGTGTATACAGCTCTGCTTCACATTCCACTCACACTCCTATTTGCCTTCTCCATGCCTGGGTTTAGAGCTGAATTTAAATCAAGGTATTTTTCCCCAGCAGTGTTCCTGTTTTTATTTTTTTCCTCCTCTTTTTTTTGTCAGAGACAATTCTGCACTGCATGAATCCTCAGGGCCTTTATCCATTTCCTTTGTATGTGGTTTCAACCACCAGCACTTCGACTCCCACAAACCCACCCCCCTCTTCTGGCTATGTAAATATTCCATGAGATGCTGCCCCCTCACTGTGGATTGACAAGCATTCCTGACTTGAAAACTTCATTATAACCTGCACACTACCCGTGATTTTTTATTTTACAGATTGGTACATTGACATTTGATAAAAATACTCCTTTCTTTGCAAGTGCCGCACATTCCAATTATTGTGGATCAACCCACGACTTCCCTAGTTAAAGGTGTTAAAATTCCAACACGTGAATTAAAGAAAAGTTCATTATAATTTCACAGCTTCTTTTTTTTTCAGCATAGGGAACAAAATAAAAATGACTGATAGCGCATGAGTGTGATTCATTCAGTACAAGAAGGACTGACAAAGGCCTCTGGAAATAGCCCCGCGGCAGTCAGGAGAGAGAGCTTGTGTCCTTGTTAATCAAGGAGATCATAGGTCACCTTGGCAATTATCAATTCTGAATGCACACAATAACAAACTATCTCTCCGACAAATCACCCGCCACGTTTTCATTTACGCGTCTATAATTTATTTCACCCCTGCAACGAGGAAGTGAGGGTGTGGGCGGCAGGAGAATCAGACAATCTTGGAGACGTTGGGAAAAGAGCTGCTTCGTCGTTAATAACGGAGACAAATATGAGTTGACCCCACAGTTTTGTCATTGACGATACCCTGCTCCAATGTCTTCTGTATTCAATCAATCAGGAAGCACTAATAAATCTCCGTCTCCTTCACTCATTCACCTTTTTAAAGCCTTGATCTGCTCGGCTGCTGTTGAAAATTATTAACTTCAGATCTCGAGCATTATGCGACTGATCTGAACGCGGCGTGGTTGGATTTGCTGATGATCTCGCTGTGTCTTCACAAACCTTTTCATCGCAATCATCTTTTTAGCTGATGATACTGTAGAAATCTAAAAGTATTTTACAGCTCATGTGTTCTCTCAATGCACTGACTGCCTTGTGAGGAAGGCTCCCGAAGTAATACTGACATTCCCTTAAGCTGTGCGGAATCTATTGCAGTGTCAAGCAGAGACTGTTTTTTAGTTTTTTTTATCATCACAAGCACCGTTTCTTCATTCGTCCTGTACAGTCCACATTTGCTTTGTTTTATTCTATGTGAAGCACAGTTCTTCCTATGAAAAGCCTCACATACGCTATTTCCTCTATCTATTGTAGCTTTTGTAGCTCCGTGGACGGCCCTGAGATACAGCTAATTAAAATTTCTATGATAAAATAATTAGCCTCCCCGACAGACAATGGAGAGTGAAATTCTTTCGTAATCACCCAAATTAACTGATAAGAAACTTTTCAAGCATCCGGCAATTTCCTGGCGACAGGACCACAACTCTGTCACTAATTTAGACTGGCAACCATCCGTTTGGGGGGGGGGACAGGAGCCAATCCTAGCTAACACTGGGAGGGGTTCACCCTGGACAGGTTGCGAGTCCATCACAGGAACAACACAGGTAATGCCTTACGATATTGTGTTTTATGAATGAAGTTCTATATTTTAAAAGAAATATACTCTTTAAGTTCCATGTTGCAGTTTGCCACAGCTATTGTAAAATAAGGAAATACCAAAACAACACACTACTGTTTTTACCTTTGTCTAATTAGAGAACCCCATGACTGTGGAGAAAGGCTTTATCATTAGTTGTTAGTGTTATTACAAATGGCCATGGGACCCAGCACTGGTTTTGCTCTGGCTCTCTATGGGGTCTTTATACCAGTTAGTCAGACATAGTAAAGACTGCAGCTTAAGTTATATTACAGCAGTTAAACACTTTAACAGTTCTTTACATTATCTGTTCCTCAGACTAAAGAACAGATCCCACACCAGTGTCTTTAATACAGTGTGTTCTTCCCATTCTTTGCAGACCAGCTGTGCACAATGTGTGTGTGCTTAGTATGTGGTCAGAACTGACTGTTGTTCACTGACTGACTGACCAGTTGTCAGTCTACCTACCACAGCAGGTTAGGGCAGAACTGCTTGTCTTGGGCACTTTGCATTCCCAGAGCACAATACATGAAAACCAGCACCTCAGAATGTCAAATCGCCAGAGTCATAGAAAAAGCAGTGAGTGTAAAGCAAACATCTTTCCATTGAATCCCTTTAGCGTCGTTGGGTGTGTTATGAAATATGTATTCAGTATGGTTTTACTGAGCAAAATAAAGAACCCTCAATCAATACTGAGTCCTCCACTTACATGTTGATTGGGGAAAATATTTTTTTTGTTCTTACTTGAGTATATATTGTTTCGTGATATGAATGCTGTGGTGGCTCTGCTGTATAATAAAGAGGAATGCTTGGAGATTTTTGCTCTTGCCAGGCGAGTGAGACACATGAGAGAATTCTGAAAATGCAGATGGACCATGCGCGGGGCTGTAATTGATCTGATGCGTGTGTGTTTACTAGTAAACTAGCATTGAACAATCCGCTGTTGAATGAAGATGGAGTGAATGAAGCAAATTGCAGACAAGATGTTTCCTACATTACGCCAACTGTGATCACGATAGTTGTTCAAATAAATTGCCCACTTGCTGTTTCACAGTTCTGACAAATGCAGCCTTTCTCAAATTATTCATAAAGGAATTTGGTTTTAGGGGCTTCAAACAATATGTCTCCCCTTTACCCCATCCTGCATATTGTTGCACATTCATCTCCAAAATTTACAAAATGTCATTTGTTTACAGTCAGGGAGCTGTATCACAATCGTCATCCGATGCTGCATCACACAATCACAGCTCAGGAGTCAACATTGTCTGAGGAGCAATTGCCTGGATAAACCTGTCCACTGCAATGAGGCTGGCTGGAAACTGCCTGCGCCACTGGTTTCCTGCAGCTCAGCTGTCCTTAGTGATATCCATCTCGTGAGTCTCGTCTGGCTTGTCAATCTGGGCTGGAGGGAGACACTGCCGCTGCTGATCACATCTGCCCAGAGAGCAGCTATCAGCAGCATGAATGGTCATGGTAAACTGTGCCTCTGTCAACACAACTAAACAGTCCATTTAAATCGCACCACACAACTACTCGGAGAATGTCCTACATCGGCATTTAAACTACTCTCTAACTAGTCGGACCTGGGCGTGCTGTATTACAGTAGGAAAGTGAGTTTTGACAGATTAAGCACTTGGACATAATAAGATTTGTTATCCATTAAAACATCCTCTCCTAATGTGAATTGTAATAATGGAATCCTCGATATTATGTTTTTAAAAGCCCCCTCCAGTTAAAATGACTGTGCAGAGGCTTTGCTTATTAAACCTGTAATAATATCCGGCACAATTTACCCACCTCGCAATAGGACCTGTCAGACTGAGACCATCCCGGGAGATGAGTAACACTGAGACAGCTGAGCGGCCGGATGCCAAAAAAGTGAGATGCAAAAGTAATTTCCATTAAAGCAAAAATCCACTTTAAAAAACAGTTTATATTACTGCCATAAACTTGGACAGTGAAATCTAGACTTGTCTTGGAGACCATATTTCATTCTGAAACAGATGAAAGCCAGCCAATTCTTCAATTTGTCATCAAAGCAAAAGTGTCTATGTCCGGCCCATTAACACGGAACAGGAGTCAGTAGCCATGGTGACGTTCAGAGGAGGGAGATATTCCCCAGTCGAAGCATTTCAATGAAATTAAGCTCATTAATATGTTACAGGAAATATCCCCACGAGCCCACAAAGTCACCTCCTGGTTGATGGAGCAGCTCATGCCTCCTCATGATATCATTGATTTGGTTTTGACCTTTTCAAAAACAATAGTCTCACGCTCGTGCTGAATGTATTTATCGCTTCGCCCGAGATCTTGAAAATAACAAAGGGGCTTTCGGGCGGATTATGACTTAATGATGACCTGTCAACCGTCACCCTTTGATCAGCTTCGAGGCATTCGCAATGAAAGAGGCCGGTGTGATGAAGAAAAGTGTTGCTTTGAGTCCAAAATACAATTGGCCGAACATTGCTCGACATTGAGCCCCACATTGGGGGGGGGGGGAATACTGGATGGCGTGTGACGGGTGTGTAACGCTGCAGGTGTCAGCGCCAGCCGACGAAACCCACCAAGCATTCTCAATGGAGCTGATGAGCCCTGAAAAAAGCCATCAGGGTCCCCCCCCTCTCCCCCCCCCCGTGTGGAGGAGAGCCCACCTGTGGTATCCTACAGATGTGCAATGGAGGAGCGTTGCACCCCCTCCTGTGAGTAGTGGGATACATTAATGGGGTAATCTCCTGTGTACATCTCCGAGGGAGCTGCTGAGGAACACCTCTGAGAAGTCCCGCTCTTTCCTCTGGGGGCCTGCGCAGGTGTGCTAATACGATATCAAAGCTGTCGGCAGCACTTACTCTGCCCGAGAGATGACTGCTGCGATGAATTAGAAGAGTCCCTCCTCTCTTTTTAATGACAAGGCCCTCTCTCCATTCCTCAGCGCTCCAATCATGCGGACAACCTCGCCGTGGCTCTACTCCAGCCAGGTCCCCAGCATGAGGATGACCCATCAGTCTGCCTCGCGTTGCGTGAGCCAATCTGCCGGCATGATAAATGATAACCAGGAGCTCGGTGCTGCCGGCCCTGTCAGAGGAGATTTCGGACGGGAGGGATGATGGGGCTGCCACACCGAGAGCGTGGCGCGGGCTCACAGCAGGCACAGAGCGCGGGATCCAGTGGCGCCAATTAATGTTTGTCTTAGTTCAAGGGACGCCATGTTGGGCAAAGCGCTGTCCACCGACAAATATCAGCACCAGCGAATGTGCGGCCCTCCTGGGAGCAGGAGGGAAAGCTGCAAGGTGATTATGGACCAACCAGCAGCAACAATTAGTCTGGTGTACCCTTGGGAATCATCACCTGGGAGAACAAGCCTCGAACAAGAAAGTAAACCAGAGAAACACTTTTATTCCTTTTCCGGCAATGAATCCAAACAGAGGCTTGCAGATTCCTGCGATAAATAAGAGATGAGCTTTCAAACAAGGATCAAGAGGAGACAGAGCACCCCTCAAAATGATAACACACCTCAACAGTTGGATGAATCAGAGCATGATAATGTCCTGAAAATATCACAGAGGAGCTTCTTTCTCCTCCTCCTTTTCCTGCCATGTGCTCGACATTCCCCATGCCCTCTGCCATGTCTGCATCACTACAGCAGGTCTGTGTGTAAATCGCTGCCATCTGGAAATCACTCTAACAGCAGAGGGTGCCAAAGCTTTTTAGTTTTTACATTTCCAAGGCACACCAAATCTGAGTGCTTATCAACCTCCCTGCTTAGGCACAAGATTATGTTTCTATTTCACTGGTAAAAAGAAACACAGTTTGCCCGGTCGAACCAGTGGAAGTCTCTGAATGAGGGGGAGGCTTAACATAAAGGCAAAGACCTGTTAGAGCCTCCTTAAGACGTCGTCGTCAAATGAAGCGTCAACACAACATTACATAATCCCTAGTAGCTGCTCTCTATCAGCTTATTACACTGGTTTTACTCCCAGGTCCTTAGTGAGCTGATTTACCAGGCCTCTGTTTGCTTCATGTGATTTTTTACTCATTCAAGAGCTGTTTTTCTCTTTCTTTGTTTCTTTCTCTTTCTCTTTCTCTTCTCTTTCTCTTTCTCTTTCTCTTCTCTTTCTCTTTCTCTTTCTCTTCTCTTTCTCTTTCTCATACTCATTCTCATTCTCATTCTCTTTCTCTTTCTTTCTTTGCCATTACAATTAATGTCAGTGCAACATTTTATTGGTCAACCTACAGTGCCACCTGTATTTAGGGTCGGGTTGCATTACAAAAACAATTACAATCAAAATGATGTGTTACACTGTCAATGATTACATTATCAGTTATCTGAGTACGTCTTTAAATATTGCATTTTATTAGTTCATGATAATCAGTGTAATTGACTAATGAAAACTGTGTCTGAGACAAAGATGCCAGGTTAAAGCAGCAGCATTCCCTCCTGACAATACCATCACCAGTTCAACAGAAAAGGTCTGTGTCCACTGCAGGCTTGTACAAGACCTCAAATTTTAATCTCAGATAAAACTTCAAGGTGGGTCTACTTCTCCGTTGGCTTGGCAATATTGCAGAAATAATAATTAACAGAGATTGATTTAATTTTTCTTTCTTTTTTTTTTGCAAATCATTTGAGTTTGCCTCTATGGTTGATAAAAGCAGCAGTGGTTTAGTTCACAAGTTTAACATGTAAATTCTGAATATACAAGGTGCATTTTATTTGCATTGAAATGGTCTTGAAATTATGACAAATCTTGAACTAAAAAAATTCAAAATAATCCAAAGGTACACTGAAGAGATTGCATGTTTTTGTAATCCAATAGATTATGTAACTAATGCCATGTCTTTTATATTAAATAACCAACTACAATCCAAAGTAATCAGACCCTTTCCTGCCTCTATTGATGCCATTAACACAAAACATCCATTCCGGATCATTAGAGCAGCACAATGTTAAGAATACAGCCTCTGCCATTAAGCAAACTTTTACTTCTTCTTTGCTGTTGTGGAAAAACACTTTTCAGTCACACTGCAGCGAGATGAAATGAATTACGACTGTATACACAGTACCTGCTCTGTATGCTGCTGACCCTGGAGTGAATCCCTCTCACCATCTGTTATGAGAGAGAGAGAGAAAAACAGGGAGAGAGAGCAAGAGGATGTAGCACTAGAGTATTAAACATGTTTTGAGTGTGGTTGAAGAGAAATAAACAATATCTGCTGAATTCCTATTTGGTGTTGTCAGCCATAAAGCAAGCGAGCAATTTTTTTCTTGCACAAAAATTGCATGTAGCCAATGATTTCGTTTTGTCAGTTTGTTTTGGGTCATCACAATGCCACAGTGCCTGCACATCTGCTCACATCTTATTAGTTTTCACATGGCTTTAGTTCAGGTGAGTAACTTCATCTCCTGATAGTGCATCCCGTCCCCTGCTTGCTGAGCTGACTGTAAGTTAATTCTGTCGGTTGGAATGAGCATCTTTCTGACATTTAAACCACAGGGCCCCGGCGATATTTTGGCAGCGAGAACACAGTACATGCACCATTAAAATATACACAGAGACACTATACACGTAGCAGGTAAAGCAGCATAATCTGAAGATTGTCTCCGAAAAATCTTCAGTTTCGAGAGCCAAGGGATCTAGCGAAGCAGAAGGCTGGCCGGCAACCACAAAGTGACAGATGTCTGATATGTTTGGCATGGATTAGCTAAAAGCTAATTTCTGCACCTTCTCCGTCACTGGAGCTCAGACTCCTCAGACAATTCACCTGTTTCCAAATTTCTGTGCAGCCCGCGAAGCGTTCAAGTGACAGAAATGGAAGGTTGTCCAACTTGTGCATCCACCTCTATTGGAAAGAAGAGAAAAAGGCAGATCGCATTTCAAGGTCAAAGAGGGAAAGAAAAAAGGATTTGCAATGATGGGAGATATTTCTTGAACACCTCTGTTTGCTAGTTATAAATAGTTGTGTAAAGATATGAAATCCACCTGTCAACGCTGACCCACTCAGTCTCCTGTTTGTCTGTTGCTGATATTGATGAACGCAATTATATTTGATAGTCTAATGGCCCCGTGGTGTCGGACAACAGCATAAATATTAATATCTGACCAATATATATATTTTTTCACAACAATGCTTAAAGTGGGCTGATAAATCCCTCTCCACTAATGCAGAGTATAAAGCTCTATCCACCTCACATAATGTTCCATCCAGCATCGCCCACAGTGATGGCCAGTCAAATTGGATTAAGCTGAGGTGGCTCGGGGCTTCTCTGCAGCTGCTGCTGTTTGATATGGGGTTTAGGTGTGCTGCTAGTGTTAACTTGGCCAGACTTAAAAGACTCGCAGAGACACATTAATATTTTATATGAAACTACAGACCAGCATGCCAGTGAGTCGTTGGCCCTTACAAAAACGGGAACACCATAATATGTTGTGATTATGTAGTCCTACATTGTCACTCTGACAGTGAGGACATTTATTTTAATGCAGCGTGTGTTTTATGACTCATCGGTGCAGGTGTCAGCGCGGAAATTGTATTTGCCGTGACCAAAATAAACAGGAACACAAACATTATCAGGCTAAATGATAATTAATATTGTAACTGCAGTCTTTCTCACCTTGCTTTAGGGTTTTACACTTTACTTCATTTTCTTTATATTGCTGCCTTTATGAATTCATGTTTAGAAACGTTTAGTGGTGAGAGTCGGACAGGGCCAGAAATCAGCCAAGACGTGTGCTTCATTGTGATGGGGGGGAATACATTATACTTATACTGGATACCAACAGAAGGCAGCAAACCATGTGGCTACGACCATCGCCAGAACTTGATGTCATTGCCATCTGGAGTGCCATTTATGTCAGCGTAGGATATATAAATAAATGTGCAAATAACTGAATATGACTATAAAAATAAACAGGACTCATGAATTACATCCTGTAATACTAAATGAGGCAATAAATCTCTCTCTAAAATGTGTTATTTTTTTTTTACTGCTATTCCCCAATGTCTAATTCCTTATTAACTTTCCAGCTCTCCTTATTTACAACTGGCTTCAAAACATAGCCGGCCCCTTAAAGTCAGTGCTGTTCTGAGTGTATTGACCATAGACTGTATCTAAAGATTGACTGCATGATGGCTCCCCCCAAAAGTGAAGCCAAAGTGTCTTGATCGCCCCTTGGTGGCCGGCTGCAGTAAATTCGTGCTTCTCCATGTTAATGGATGGGAGGTGGACCAAACCAGAAAATTTAATATTTATCTCTTAAACGTGATTGAATTATCATTTTAAGTATTTCCTTTCACACTGTTTCTTTGAGTGCTCATGCTTGGTTCTGATCATTTCATCGTGCTCAGACTCCAAATGCACAACATGGCGGCGTTCAAATCAAGGATATTTTGGATTCATATCTGAACAGTGGGAGGAAGTGAAGACGTGTCATCCATCTTTATGTCAATGACCTTCTTGACCTGTATATTTTATGCTTTAAGTGTGGTCCTTATCCTCAAACCTGTATATATGTTACCAGCTTTGTGTGTGTATGTGCACAGACGACACAGACCAAACATGTTTTGATTCACTTAATGTGAATCCTGTTGCGCTGTTTGAAAGGTGTAGGTCTTTAATTCCCCCCCTCACTGATAGGACTTTAAAATTACTTTGTGGATGGTAAGAAGCTCTGTTTGGACTCGTGTTTTTTATTTTGACCTCAAACTCACCAACTGACTTTCTTTTAAATTGAAATTTGTGTGTCTGCTTGTTTTACTTCCTGTCTTTGACTGGTTTCCTGCTTCTGTGATTGCCTGCCCCGCCCCCAAATGTGTTACACCTGTGCCCTCTCATCCAAGCCTCCATTTTGTTTACAGTCTCCCTGCTCCCTTGGTCTTTCAACATTCATTTGGAGTTTCGTGTATCTGAGTCCCTTCGTGTCGGCCAACCTGCACACAGAGACTGTAAGTGTCCATTTGAACCTTCAACCTTTCAGTCTTTTCTGCTCTACCTGCTTTGTGTGCTGTTTACACCTGGCGCTACACATTCAGCTAGAGGTCGACCATCATTAGCATGACGCTACTGTACGACAACACTGGATAACTTGGGTAAAGAGGTAGAAACTGTAGTTTTGTGGGGGTCTTTCTTTACTGACTCTGTCTTTTACTGTGCTGTATAATTAAAAGGGTTTGTCTACAGTGCAAACATTAAATATGTAAAGTAGCTTGCCCTTGAATTCTTCACATTAAGTCTGGTTGTTTTGTGTTAATCAGCGACGAGGTGCACACTGAGGCCGCATTCTGCCAGAAACAACTTGTAGAAAATCATACAATTAATATTCATTTGGTGCACTTTTACCTCCTCCTGTCTGGGAGACTGAATATCAGCCTTTTCAAAGGGTCTTATGAATGAACTGTCGGTTTATTGATTCACATTCTAATGTTTCAGTTGGAGGTGAGTCTTCTGAACATGAAGCGTGACTTCACTTGAAATCTAATAAAGCACGTTGGAGTTGTCACAGTGAGGCTGGTAGCTCCGCTTCCAAAGACTCCTTGCATCATGCAAAATTCATCTCCGCTGTTTTGGTGCCATCACATGCGGCGGTTGTATAACAGTACAACTCCAATGAAAATGTCCTCGGGTAAGATTTAAATAATTTCACATGTATTACTATACGTGATAGAATGTTAAGAGACGGGAGTTCTTCTGATCTCAGAGCAGAGATGCAACTCGCTGATGCAGGTCAATTGGGTTAAAAATCACACACTGACATCCGCAGTTACATGCAGCTTGAAGTGTTAACTTTGTGATCACCCACTACTGTAAGGTTAAAATGTTTGATCACACAACAGGGGAAAGAATATGTATTTACATTTACACACATGAATAATCAATTTTTTATATTGTACACTAGAGAGGAACATTTTGAAAAGCAGAGAATTTGATTTAAAATAAAGATTGTTTACAACACTTACCGCCCACGTACTGATTAATGATACATTTAATGAATTGAGATCCTGATGTTAGAGGTGCTCTCTTTAATGCTAACTATGCTCCATTAGGAGAGCACTGCATTTTCTGGAACATTAACATGGGTCAGCCTTAAGTTAGGGCTCATTGTGTTGTTTACAGTAAACTAACTGAGTGAGTGGTAGCCCTCGTGTATAGAACATCTTACCTTGAAGAAATGGGAACATTCCTTCTATTGTGAGTTATTTCACAACACATTGACATCTTATATGAAACCCCTCTGGCCTGGATCAGTAATCATGTACATATGCAGCAAGTGCCCCTATTGACAAGTTTCAAAATTATTTATTCTTACATTGATTGAAGGTTGAGTTTTTCTCAACTCCCCAAATATTATTTCAGGATATTTACTGTTGTATTATCTGTGGGTTGGTGCTTTTAATTACTCATGAGGCAAAGGTAATGAAGAAAACAAGATGTTCCTAAACTCTTCTTAACATCCAATAAACTATATAACAAGCGCTTGAATCTAAAACTAAATTGGATTATTGTAAATTAAATTCTCATTATTTCCCTGTGTGTCTCTTAGGACCTCTGAAACGTCCTTTTGCAAAGAAAGTTTTTGTCATTTTAATGAACTGTCTTGTGATTGTTACCTAAATGTGACTCTTTTTTTGCTTAATTTTAATTGCACATACCTGTTTGGCCTTAGGACAGGTGAAACAGACAATGGTACGGTCAAGAAAACCTGCAAATAATACAGGTAAAGCTACCTATTAAACAATTAAATAAGGGTAGTGTACTACACAATGGACACACAATTGCCCACCTCATGAGTCAAAACCAGCAGCAGCTGTAAAACAGAAAACTGCTGTGCATTCTTTTCAAGAAATGGCATTTGAAGGGATTTTGAGGTTTGAGGCAGTCGTCTTTGTTACAGTAGATGTGTTGTGGTTTTGAGTTTTTCCAATACAAAAGTTGTGACGAGCTGAGATAACAACTCTGAGAAATCCACTCTACCAGGTTATTTTGAAGATGACTGAACATGAGGGTTGCCACAGGTTTTAATTGAACGGTTTGAGCCGAGTGCCCTGGCCTTATAGGTGCTTTATTGACTTTCTATAAAGTCTCCTGTTAAGTCTGCTGACTGGTGTGCAAGCACTCAGTGCATTGGCCTTAATAAACCCATTCCTGCTCTGGTGCATATCACAGTTTATATCACCACCGTAAATTTGTCAGGTAGTTAAAAGCACAATGTTTCTTTAGAAAATATTCAGATGTTTATACGTGCAATGTATAGTCATCTGCTGTCCATGCTGAAGGCAGTTAAATGCAGAGAAACTGGGATGTTGAGTTAACATCAATTTTACATATTATTTTTATGTTTTAATATGCTGTGATTCTGTGTTCCTGCTTTAAAGAGCAGTTCCCTATCTTTTCGGGCAGTCATGCATTAAACTTCAGTGGAGACTATATAAGCATCACAGGGAAATCTCTGCATGTCACTGATAAGGCCTCACTGTGATATGGATCAGAGGCATTTGAGTCTGTTGGATCAATAACTGCGGATGTTCTGCCGGCACACAACCACCAATCTTTAAGATGGGGGGCTTACCATGGCACCATTGACAAATTAGGTCTGTGGGGCCTAATGACTAAAAGATAAAGGGATAAAATATGAGCAGGGGCTTAGTTAATCTAGAGTTAGAAAATGTATTATTCACTGTAAATTCCTCAACCAAAAATAAAAACAACATTCAAAAAGAGAACGTTTTATGGCGATTTAAAATGTCTGCATATCTGGGCAAATGTAGATGCTGCGGCCTTTTTAGCATGACTGCAGTTTATCTTGAATTAAGCAATCATCAGTGTCAGACTCTGCCTTCCTATGACAGCAGCCATTCTGCAACTATCATACGGATTAATGCAGATTGAAATCAGGGCAGAGGTCACTTCTAGACCAACAGTGGACAGGAGAACAAAATACAGCTTGGTTACTGGATAATGACAAGTTTATTACAGTCTGTACAGTTTACATGTGGGAATTAAATTGTATCTGATGCTTGTCAGAATTTACGAATAATTGAAAGTTATCTAAATTATAACCATTCAAAGCAATTATTATACACAAAGAACGATAAAGAGTGTTTAATCTTCAGCATGTTACATTAAATACATGTAGATCCAAGTAGAGAAAAAGCAGTGAATGACAGTTCCTATGTTTTAATGGATTAGTCGATATTCTTTCATAAAGATATATTCTATACATCTATTCACAAAGACTCAAGGGATATACTGTAAATAAACATTCTTCTGCATTGGATCAAATTGGGATCTGCACTTACCTGTGATGTACCCTTTACAGTGCCACACAAATAATAGAATATCATCTAAATAATTAAGATTAAATGGACAAGCCAACTGTGTAGTTCATATGCTCTTATAGGGAATTAGGTTTATAAAGAGAGATTTTAGTTTTAATGTCTCTTTTCCAGCAATGTTCTGCTTTGTTGACACCCAGTATATTTACATTCAGTATCTGGCCAGTTTCATGAGCCGCGGGGGGTCAGCTGTTTTGCTCAAAGGCACCTGTATTTTCCAGGTTCTCATTAGTGTTGCACTTACAAGCTATTAAAATGTGCACAAAGGTGGTTTTGAAAGGCAAAAGTCTCTATCTTAGCCATCTGGCACGAACAACAGCAGAGGAAACTGTGACCCATATGAATTTTTTTTGCTGGAGAAGTGCTGAGTAGCATCTGCTCACTGCGAAAATGCCTTGGGTCTTTCACATGACATGACAAATTACACTGGGCAGTTTACATTTAATTATCCACCTCAGTGCTCATCCCAATGAAGAAGTACAGGAAACGGGGGGAAACTCTTTTACACGTTTTAAACAAGTTGTTTCCCCCTCTCCATCTTAACCCTTTGCAAATTGACTGAATGTGATTAGAAGCTGTTTGGGCAGGAGCGCTCCCAGGGATCAAAGGGAGTTTGTTTGTGGTGCCTTATGATGGAGCACATGTTGACATCCTCATCCAAGGAAAAACTGGTCAAATGTCCTTATTGTCATGGCATGGTCATATTAAACCTTTTAACAAACTGCAACACATCTGCATCGAGCCTTTATCAGTCAGAACATGATTAATCTCATTTGCAGGTCAGAAAGGTAAACATTAGCATCAATAGATATGACACATACAAGGTTTTTCTTATGCCTCTTCACCAGCAGCCATGTTTGGAGGAATAATGTTTCCTTGGTTGTTCATCTGTCGCATTCTTGTTCAACTCAACAACACCTTGAGGAAATTCATTCAAATTTGCTGCAAAAATCCAGTTAGATTTAAGGATGAGTTCATTAGATTACAGTGGTCAAAGGTCAAGGTTTCTTTGACCTCACAAAAAATTGTTTTGCCTTGTGAACACAAGACCTCCAGAGAACCCTTTAAATCTGGTGCACATTCTCACTTGGACCTCTTGGATGAGATGATTTAAATTTTGGTGTTGGAAAGTCAAGTTCACTGTGACCTCAAGTTCTTTTGAATGTGATGTATCAGGAACACCCAGAGAATATTTCAATAAATCAGATGTATCTGGCCTGCTTCTATTATCTTAAGAACGCATCAAGAGAATCCTTCAAAGTTCCGCACAAATTTTCCTTTTGACTCACAGATTAACTGATTCGATTTTGGGGGGTCAAAGGTCAAGGTCACAGTGGCCTCAAACTTGAACATATCTCACTATCTCAAGTCTTCCTTTGGGGAATTGAGTCTGAACAGACATTGACCAATTGGCAGAGGCGTGCTAACGTGAGGCGGCATAGTTCTAGTTTTCTTTTTCTTTTTTTTATCAAGAATACCTTTTGAACCTTTTTGATGATGAGAACTCATCAAACATTGAGGATTCCTGTACATTTCCTTCCAGTTGCAGCTGGCAGCGTTTGCAGAAAAAAACTGATTTACTCAGTTGTTGTTGGCCACCATGACAGAGATCAAATGATGATCTGAGTTGTATAAAAAATGGCTGCTCACACTATCTAACTTCTGAAACACGGATAATGTTTTATTTTTCAGCAAGAAATGTGATTATATCTCAGTATCACAGATGAGACACAGTTTCAGCAGCTATAAGGGAAATCTCAATAGCTCCCTGGTCACTGTATCTTTTTGTAACATACATTTTAATGTGCTGCTGTCTATTTTCTTTAAAAAAAAAGGCCAGATTAGTTTCAAATTTCTATTACAAAACTCCATTTACATCGCAACATGCTGAAAAACCAGGATAATGTAATCTAGAGCATTGGAGTTTATTCAAAGTATTACAGCAATACAAATAAAAATGTCACCTTTGTTACTAATGACCTCCATTCAGCAGCCAAATGCGTCCTTCTCATTGCAAGTGGTTCTTTTGATGCAATTCATCACGGCCTTGTTAACCAACACCGATCAAAACTGAGGTCTGAAGATGTTTAACTCCTTTTAATCAGTAGATCATCTTATTATAAGTGTGAAGAGTCACAAGGTAAGATGTATAACCACAGATATTTTCACTTTTTGTTATCATCCAGGTGACATTCAGCTCTTTTGTTCGCATCTTTCCACTGAAGTGCCTCAGCAGAATGTAAACTGACAACATTTACTCAAGTAGTTTACAACTCTGTGGCACTGCTTTGGTTACTTCCACTTGATGCTGCTTATTATTTCTACTGCAGCACAATTCACAGAGAAACCTTTCAAATCTCTGCATTTATTAAATAGCAACAGTTGCTAGTATTTTGTTCCAGTTTAAATGCATATATATTCTGAGTGCATGACATATGTCATAAATTACAGTGCATTGCTTGATTTATTCAAGAGTACATGGAGCATTTAAAATGAGCTCTGTCTCTGCCAACTACAACGGTATCAATGTGCTTACACTCAGAATCAATCAGCATGCATTTGATGCCGTTTAATATTTAGATCAATATGCATGTGTGAAGTAGTATTACTAACTAAATTACTAAATATAATACATATAACACATATTCTGTATTATATTCAAATTAAATTGCTGCAATGTCAGTAAATTTGAAATAGGGGTGATTTGTTTGAGCCTTTATCACACTATGTACAGTATTTCATATCTTTCTTACACCTTGGGGAACAAAAAACTACAAAAGTTTTTGTAGGCACAGTGTCACTTCAAAAAGCCTCCCATCAGCTATATTTGCAGATAGCCTGGGACAGTCTCTTCCCTCCATTTACTTTTGTAAAATCAGGCTTTTCTGAAGGTAAAACATACATCTGGGTCAGCACCTACAGCTCATTACTTTTCATACTATAGCCACAATAGGCTGCACAAAATGACTCAAAGACCATACACAATA
Source organism: Pleuronectes platessa (assembly GCF_947347685.1). Lineage (NCBI taxonomy): Eukaryota > Metazoa > Chordata > Actinopteri > Pleuronectiformes > Pleuronectidae > Pleuronectes > Pleuronectes platessa. Next base: position 13,544,582 of record NC_070637.1, read on the forward strand.
GGTGGTGCCTGCTATACGCTGAGACAGAAGGTGAGTCACAGCAGGCGCTACCTCTGTTGCCCGGGATTTAGGTCAGCCGAGTATCTCCAGGTGGCGTGGGTCCTTCCCCGAGGGCGCGGCGCTGCGTGTATCTGGACCAAGGTTAGCAGCAGTGGCCCTGGGGGGCATAATGGGACATTCATTTTTAATGTAAACTAACCCATCCATTGTTGTGGGCAGGAGGTGATGGTTGGTGAGCTTGACTCTACATGCAGTCGTGTAAACGTTGTAGCTGCCGGTTTAGTTTTTTTGTGTTTTTATTCCTTGTTTAGAAGTCATTCGTGGAGATCCATTGGCGGGAGGGAGACACACGCGTTTAGCTTTTATCCAATGAAAACTGAAGCTTGTTGAGCGGCTCAGCGGCTGCAGTGTTACAGTAACAATATTTACCAGGTCCCAGGAGTGAGAGGCGTAAACAGATAATACCTGTTGAAGGGGGATAAAAAGCACATAGAGTCAGAATGGTGACAATACTGTGGATCACCGGCTTTCTTTTAATACAAAATCAAAATCCCTTTTTATTGCTCTTTATCAACAGGCCAGTTGAATAAAGAGCAAATAAGTGAAGATAATTAAATAAGTTCACCAACAAGTCTAGTGTATTAGTGCTATGCTGGAATTTTCCACTTAATCCATTTCACAGCTGCGACGAGTCAGCAAAGTCTTTCAAGCTGCCGTTTCTTTTTTTACCTCTACTAATGTGCTGACTTCCTGTCGAGGTGACTACAAGGGGCGCATGTACCTGCTCAGAGCTTTTTACTTTTGGAATTCAAAAGCGCACAACATCAACCAAAGATGCGTAAAAAAAAATGTAAATCTCCATGCGAGTTTCAACGGAAACATAAACTGATGAAAAAGCCCACAGTGGTGACAGACTTCCTTTTGAAGTAACTCATTTGTGATAGACACATTTCCAGCGCTTCCTCAAATGTTTATAAAGAACAGGATCTCGCAGCACAGGGTCTTGGGGGGGGGGCTGCACCGATTTGTTTACATGGGTGAAAGAAGAAATGGTATTTCTGTTTTATCATATCTTTTTCTTCACCTCACAAACCGGGAACTGAAAATGTGCAGAAATGGCTCTTTAGAAGTTAAAACTTCTCCTCGGAAATATAATCTTTACTTGCAGCGATGAAGCTGCCATTTACCCAAGTGAATCATATTGAACTGCAGTCAGTGGAAGGACAAGCACGATGGAGCAAACATGCTTTTTGTCATATTCACTTCTTGTTCTACCTTTTGTGATAAAAGCATTTAAACATTTATCTCTGAATCACTAAGACGAAGAGAAACGGTTGACGACAGAATTATGGCGCAAGCAGAAAATAGAGATAGTAGCTGAGCTCCAGAAGTTGGAAAGACATAAACCAATTAGACCAAATATTGCTTACAAAAAAATAAAATAATGACTGATTATTTTTTACAATAAATTAGGCAGTAATAACTAAACTCTACAGCAAATTGATTTTTTTATCGTACTGGATTGAGGAAGATTAAATATGTTCAGATGTTTGTATTGACATTTTATCAATTTGCAATATAGGCCTTTTACATAGACTGTTCTATTTATCTCATTAAATCACATGTATATACATGAGTTGCTACATTGGTATAAACAAACACACAAAGAAGAGCATGCTCATCACAACAAATGATGTCGTAAAAATTAGTTGCAACAAAAATTAAGAAGACATTTAAGCATTCTACAAGCGCTAAAACTGTTGGCCACTGAGATAAATATTCACTTGATGTGCCTCCATATGCTCTCAAATAAATGCTTTCAACATATAGATTATCCTTATAATGCAATGCTTGACAACATCTGCCAAATCCATTGAATACTGCTTGGTCTGTGAATGTTTTTCCACAACTGTGCAGTTCATCTTATGCCATATTTGCTGCAAGGTTTCATTTGACTTCATATGGATCTGTCATTTGTCGGGAGATTATGTTATTTCTTTGTCTGTAAGGAAACAGTGTTGATGTCCTCAGCTGCATTTTTGAGGATTAAATGTCTTTTATATTGTAGATTAAAAAAAATTATGCTGAAATAGATCATTTTGGACATTTTCTTGATCGGGGATGTTGTATCTGGACTCATGAATTCTGAAGTAACAGCCCAGGGAACTGTCATGACTAAATAATAATGAAATGCTGCACGTTGCAGATGGTGCTTTGTGTGAGTGAAGTATAACGAGACAGCCCTCTTTTAAAAATAGTCATGTGCTGCTAAAGTTGTTTATCATTCTGCACAAGATGCCAATTATTTCCATATTTATAATGTGTATCAAATTTCCACATCTGGATCATTCTGTGTAACTCTCGAGTAAATAGGCTGAGACCTAACTAAAACTCGGGTAGCTGTCTACAAACCAGACAGCGATGTTCATAAACTCCGGTTACATTAATGAAATTTGACGAGTTAAATTGACCCATATAGAAAAAAACCTATCTATATTAATGCGTTCAACTCCTTTTTCCAATATATATTAATGTCGGGTATAAATTTCTGTAGGTATGTGGGAGGGCATTTTCATCAGCATTCTTCTTACATTAAATGGAGCTCCCCTTAATTATTCATTAGCCTCTCAGCGACTGATATGCAACAGAAAATGCTGACTAAATTTTTTTGTTTTGTTTTTCTCTTTATCTATTCTGGGCATGATTATGTTAAAGTATGAAGTAATTACAAATATGCTCTGTAATTTTTCTTTTTTTTTTTGGGCAGGGGGGAATTACAAAAACTGTTGCAAAGCTTGAAATGAGTTCACATATGACTGTTGAGGCTATTTTTTTCCCATCACGTGGTGCATTAGCGATGGAGGCTGCAGCTCCTGCAGCGCGCTGGTGCTCATGACTCTTCAGAGCTTCAGAGTAAACATGTCAGTCCAGGTTAGAGCCATGATTGCCTGTACACGTCTGCATGATCTGCATGATCACTTGATCCACTCGCTGCTGTCACAAACCAAACGTGCAGATTCAGGACACCAAGCTCTGCAGCAGTGTTTTTTTTTGTTTTCCTCATCACCATTTGTGCGTTCCCTCTTAATGCAGGGTTCATTCCATAATTAATTTTAATATTTATGAGCATGAATTGCTTTAAGTGAAAAGTTTATCTCCGATAAAGATATTAGATGAATTTTCCCCAAGCAAACCACCCTGGATCCAGCATTTGTCTCATTAAGGATTTGCGTTGATTGTCATCGTCTCAAATGGATTTAGTTTTATTACACTTAACACCAGACCCACTGCTGAGCGCTGGGCACAGTCTTACAAACCTTCCAGCTCGAAAGCCTAATTCAGCATTACTTGTGCTCATCTGTAATGCAGCAATTAGATTAGGCTCTTCAGATTTCACTCAGAACTTGGAATCAGCAATTTTCAAAAACATGTAAAGAAATTGGTAGTATATATATTTATATATATCCAGAACCCTCTCGGGCTCACATCCTGCAAGATCCATTTTCACCATCCTACCAATGATAATTAAGTGACAGGAAAATATTTTTGGCATGATATTAAAATTGAGGCGATTAGAGTGGGAGACGGGGAGATTAGACGGTTGGTGAGATGGTGGGAGTCGAAGCATCATGGGACGTGTTAAACAGGTGAAACGCAAAGGTTCCAGAGAACATTGCAGATGAAGAATTCTTAAGGTGCGATATTGACTTGACTTGACATCATGCAAATGGCTGCTGTGGGAGTTCTGGGGGAGTGGGTCCTGCATTTTAATTTGCCGCCTCTTATTTGACTGCCTTTCTCCTCTTAAGTAGAGAAGTTCTTGTGCCCTCATTCTCGCAGTAAATCTGCCAGCGTTGCTTCAACTGGAATCGAGTTTGAATAGAACCTTTATTATATGTGCAATTCCACAAATCCATATTCTCGCGGCAAAGTAATGAATTGAGGAAAGTCGGAACATTTTGTATTATTAATCTCGTTCATTGTGTTACATCCGGTTTCTGGAAATAATGGCAGAAAGTAGTACAACAGAATGTAGGTTAATTATGTATTTAAAATTCATTCATTCCTTTGTTCACTTTGAGAGGGAAGTTTTAGGATCCCCTTCTTTTCTTCTGCATCCTGAATGGGTGTTGAATGACTGCGGCAGGTTGCGCTTTATCATCTTCTTTGGATCTGCGGCGAAACAGGAGGCGTGTCTGAGTGCAGGGCGTGGGCCGATATCGCCGCCAATTCACACCACTAGCTCATTTCCAATGCGCGCTCCGGCAGCCCATTTTGACCGGCAGCGAGGAAACCGAGCCAGGCCGGGGCCACGCGTTCTAACGCACACAGCGTTAATGTCACTTACAGAGCTGAAAATCAATCGGGACTCCAGCCAAACCTCTGCACCTGCCTCTCCTCCAGTACCAAACACATTCCAGTGAACAGAGAGGTCAATATTAGATAATAGAAAGTCTCATTGCAGATTGTTTTTTTGGGGGGGTGAATTGTACTGGCACCACTGGCACATATAAAACCTTTTAAAACGACCCATTAACTGGGATGTTCTGCACAATAATCAGAGAATTTTATATTAAATGCATCTCATAGCTTTGAAAATTAAGTGAATGGAATATTATACGATCACATTTCACCTATTATTTGCAGTTTGTGTTATTACATTACATCAAGTCCTACATTTATGTAACAAAGTCATGGCTATAAAAAGTTAATGGAAAAGAAAACACTTAACCCGAACCTCTGCAAGAAAATGTGACTCTTCTTTTGTCCCGTTTCTGAATCCAGCTGGAACTTCAGCCTGCAGAAATAAACGACTGGATTCCAAATGCAGCGACTGTCCCAGGCTGTTTAATGTGATGCCGGTGGCCCTGTAATAGTATGGACGGCCAACTCATGAGAGACAATGGGTCCCATGATTGCAATGCATTCTGAGTAGCTACCAAGGAATATGAGGACCAGATGCATCCTATGGCGCAAACAGTCCTCTCTCATTATGTCCCAATATTGCCCTGTTCTAATACCTCCCAGCGCACTGCTAAACCAACTCAATGCTTTCATAAACACTTGGATGGAGTCAAATACCTCTTAGGCCCTCAGATAATGTAAGCGTCATTAAATTTGTATGCGAGTGTGAAGGAGATTTATTTTCTTGATCAAAAAATATAGAAACGCTCAGTCGCTGGGGTTTCCTCAATATCGGGACAGACACAGTTTTTACAACGGAGCCTGTAGTGACAGCAAAGATCTCCCACAGTCATTCTTAGATACTTGAGATTCATACATTGTTGGGCATTTCAATTATTTTGTCTTCCCTCTGTGTCTGTCCGTGCCGCGGTTAAAAATATTACTCCATCATCTCCTCCATAGTGAGTGTAGAATACTCATATTAGATCAAAAGGACTGTGAATAGTGGAATTGAATATTTCTGAAATGTTATTATTAGATTTCAAGTTTCCGCTATTTGGGGATGTCGATGGAGTGATAGTTTTACTGGAGACAGCAATTTGTGATTTTCAAACTTGAAGAGATACGGCACACCTAAATGGGTTTGTGTGGAGCTGTAAACTAAATGTTTTGATGTAATACATTAATGCTGGTTTTAAAATCACATCTATTAAGGAATCTATATTTAAAAAGTGGGTCGATCATCGCTCATTGTGCCACCTAGTGTTTCAAACCATCTTGGACCTTGCAAACCATTAGCGACCGCTTGGGAATGAGTCTGGAAAGCTGTGCTCGGTTTCTTGGTGCTGGCCAGTGGTTCAAACAGCATCGGCCGACTTATCTATTTGTTATTATTTGTTACAAGATTTTGTCGCAAAAGTGTGTTTGTGCTAACAACTAGAGTAGTGTATAAGTAGTACTTATACATCTAGATAACTTAATTGGTGAGTGTGTGTGAATCTTTTGGAAAGGGAGAACATTTGGCTTGTCCTCACTGTTTCATACGGTTGTTTGAGGGTTAGGACTTGATTTTAGGGCTAGACATTTAGTTGTGATGGTTAAGGTTAGGGTAAGGGGCTGGCAATGCATTTATGCCTATGGGTGTTTTCATTAAGATGGGCAAGTGTGTGTATGTGTTTGTGTGCACAGTAGGGATGGGCGTTCGATTAAATTGTCTTCGTCGATCGTCGGGAGAGTTAATGACGAATTTTCGATTAATCATTAATATTTTCAAGATAAAAAATTAACTATTTATAAGCTACATTAAAATGCAGTGAAAAAAAAAGGGTGTTTCCTCATTGAGATCTTTATTACAAGATGAACAAGAAGCCGGTGCTACTAAACACAACTGACCCTCGTTTTTTTTTCCTCCAAAATAAAATAATAATAATATAAAAAAACATAATGTTAAACAACAACTACAAATATATAATACTTAGGTCTGACAGGTTTTGCCAAATGTAACTCAAAACTATCAAACAAGGTACCGAGTTGAGAAAGCTTCATAAAAATAACCAGTAACTCACATACAACTTCAGCACCAGCCTACAGATTTGTGTTGAGAAAGATGAGCATGTTAAACTGCTCTGGGGTCAGACGCGAACGCAGTGACCGTCAGTCCAGCCGCCGAAAAACCCGCTCTGAGGGGACTGACGTCGCCGTGATACACAGGTAGCTCCGTGCTAACTTGGCTAGCCTGGCCGCGGCTCCGGTGTTTGCGCTCCCCTCGTCCGTGTCAGACAACGCAGGCTCCTCGTCTCCCCCAGCCTCTGGGATAGCTTCACAGTGTTGGCAGTGAACCAAGTCATTTTTTTATTCAAAATGGTCCCACGCAACACTTCGCCGTGACCTCTTCATATTTACTTTGAAAATGGAACTACACGGTAACTCGCAGCCAGTCGCAGGTAACTGAGTAGGACTGTGGCGTTTTTTTCAAACACTGCCCCCCGTGGTCAAATGTGTAATTAGCGAATTTCTCGATGAAAAAATTATTTCATCGACGAAATTCTTAATGATCAATTAATCGATCGTCGATTAATTATGCCCATCCCTAGTGCACAGGCATGCATGTGGGAGCGGGGGGACTAAAAGCTTTTTTTGCATTTCCAGGAAGAGACAACTCAGCCAAATCTACACTTACATTTCCTGAGCTATTCATATTCCTGTTCATTTAAGTGTTTGCATCACCATTAGAGCCCACTTGCATTATGTATGTTTAGGGTTGCAGGTCATCTGATAATGGAACTTTGGAGGTAATAATTCTACTTTCATTTGATCGTTCCTTTACATGGCGTTCAGTGATAATGGCTCCCAACAGGTACAGGAATTATTGCGGCAAAAACAATTCCATCAGAACCGCAGCACAGCTCAATGAAGCCGAATGATCCCTCTCAAGCTCGGCTGGATAAAGTCAAACATCCTGGTCGCCAACATCAATCCTGTTTATGGCTGTTAGGCCGGAGGATGTTTTCTTGCTCTGCTGTTCAACACAGCCGCTCACAGCGAACGCTGGAAAAAGGACAGCGCATGGAGCAGTTATTCTTCTGCTCGGGGCAATACAGCTGTCTTCTGCAGCCATGTGCTCATCTATGATTGATATACACAATCTATCCAAGTTAATGTAGCCCAGTGCATATAAAGGTTAAATATTCAGTGAAATGTGCGATGTCAAATATCTGCGCAGCAAAGCGGAAACAAACATGCATGCCACAAAATATCCTGGGATTAGGGAACGTTAGCCATCGTTCTTCCGAAAATAAAACTGTAATGCAGGGACACATGTAACCTGGTGTCTCAAATGACTAACGCATATGATGACATTGTCCATTTGCTGCTTGGACAACCAAAGAAAATGATGCATGATCCTGCTTGTAAGCTGTTTTAACACGGGTCAGGAAGGAGGATGGCAATGTGCCCTGAATTGAACCCCTCTCTAGAGGTGTGGGCGGATTACTCCAGATGTGTACCGCCAGAGCTCGTCTTTGCACAGAATTGGCCACGCCGCTATCTCACAGGGAAGGCCAGGGTGATAAGCTCCATCAAACCGAATGAGCTCACGTCCTATTTCATGATCCGCACCGAGAGAATAAAAGCCGAGGTTTCTCCTTGTTGGAATCTGCATTAACAAGCTGCGGGAACGTTGGAGCCGTGTGGGCAGAGAGCTCCACGCGCACCGCGAGGCTTGTGAGTGTCTTGTAAGAACTGCCGGTGCAATGAGAATGGCAATGTGCAGATTTGATTGACCAGTAATTTTACATTTTGTAGTCGCATTTTCCGCCTGAGCTCCAGTACATCACACAAATGCTTTGTACATTTGTGTGATGTACCAAGCACAGGAGGAATGTGGGCTCGTGAAAACTTTTTAACTGACCAAAACAAACTGCATTTAATTTGTGTACCGTCAGCACGGCTTGAAATTAACTTCTTGGCTCACTAGGTACTGGAGCAGGTGAATTTGAACTTCAGCACTGCTCAGAATTTGGTCTACCTGAAATTTCTATTTGCCTGCAGGTATAGAGTTCACACAGATAACTTGATAAAGAAAATTAGTTTGTTTATAGCCTCATGATACACATAATGGGAAAACGCTTGAATACTGTCTTTTGTAACCCTGGCACTGATTTAACTGATAATTGAACAGTTTTAGTAACAAAATAGGATTTTTATTGACTCTTTTCCATCATCAGCTTTCATAGATATTTACATTATCCCAGTACCCTCTCCCAAAACTAAATAGCTACTCCTCAGGGCTTCCATTTCATGTCATTATTTTGGTTACAGTGAGTTCATTAAAGCAAGTCCCCCCCGAAGGTTAGTAGTATTGAAGTGACAATATCCAATAACCCTTGTCATACAAACAGTTCCTTATAAAGCAGGACTTAAGATGACCCCAGCTTTATCTTCACCATAAAGTGCTCAAATAACCAGCAGGCAATTACCACCCAACTTAAACTCTGCCCTGAGGGTTCACGCAGTTTCATCAAGGTGCTATTTCCAGCTGTAGCACCAAACAAAAAAAAACTGCGGTCATGATTTTTAACACTTTGTGATGATCTTAAGATGATCTTAACTCCAGGGAAGAGAGAAAAGAAAACAAAATAAAATGGAAAATTATATATACCACAATAGGGTCAGTGAAAACTCTTTAATGGGTGTCACGGCTTCTGCTGCAAGAAAAGGCCCCACTGATGTGGATGATTGGTCCTATGACAATGATAGATGGTGCTTCCAGCAGCTCTGCGGGGTCCTTCTGTGCTGCCAGTGACACTTTGGAGTCACACTAAATGCCTCTGCCCATGTCACAGACCTACATTGAAAGCCTGAGGGGAATGTAGGCGAGATAATCCAGTGACACACGACCCATCAAATCTTTTACAGCACTGAACAGTGGAGAGTGACGACAGCTTGTGAGGGACGGCGTGTTGAGATCATCTACTGTTTTCTAAGTACTGCACTGCTCTACCAAAAAGGTCTCGGAGATAATATCAACCTACTAATTCCACAAATGTCTGTATGTGGAATGCATATCTCATGAACCATTCATCTAATCGGCTTCTCAATTGTTCCTGTCCAGTTTGGTGGGATTTGGATGCATAGTACCTTTTTAATATTAAAGACATTCGAATAAACAGGGTAGCAGTCATTGGGGGCAGGGCAGTGTGTCTTCAGTCCGTAGACCAGGTTGGACATGTCCTAAGATAAAGTCCACAGTGGTCAGCAATTAGCAGCCTGTGGCGTCCTGCCATGACAATCTCATTATTTGTATTACACCACAACAGACTGAAAAAGACATTCGCAGGAATCGCGGGTCCAATATTTTTAGTATAACTTTTGCTGATGCAATCCTTTACATTGAGCTGAATTACAATGCTTTTATTTTGAGGTCTGAAGATTGAGTCAGTTGCTCTGAAATATGTGAAAAAAATAACAGCGGTTTACTAAATCATTCAAACGTTTATATAAGCCACATATGTAAAAAGTAACAAAGCATATTCAGCTTATTTTTTATTAAAAACATTGACTATAAAATCTTCATTGCAGACAAACCAGGTAGGATGACCTCAAAGAGTTTTTCACTTCACTCTACACCACAGACTGTTGATAAAAAGCTCTGCACACAAACAATAAAAAGTGACATTATACTGTTGAACTGTTTGAGGAGGACTCACTAATGACTAGGAGTGATTCTGAAGTAGCTCCGGAGCCTCACCACAGGCCGTGCAAACAGGCTGCTTCAGAACGGGCACTGCACTATTTATTATTAACTAGCTATGTGAAATTATCATGTCCTCATACATGGTGGCTTTGAGTTCAATTCCTAGTCTTCAGCATTTTTCATTTCAAGCCTTAGGTAAATTAACTGGAATGTAAATAAAGACAATTATCGGAAAGAGAATTGTTTTATGTTTTCCTCAAGCTGCTGATTTGGGGAGAAGTTTCCATTTCTTAATACTGATAATCTTAATATACTCCAATATGGCAATCAAGGTGCGTGGTTGTCCATCATCAATAAATTAGTGAAAACTAAAAGTCATGTATCTTGGAATAACAGTAATTTTAACCTTTATAATAAACTGCAATAAAATTGTAATTGGTACTTAAGATCCAGGTTTAGTTTGTAATGAGTTTTAATAAAAGTTGCCTATCCTTGTCTAAACCTGTAAAGGGCACAATTAACGAAAAGGGTTTGCCAAAGGGGGATGTTCTAAACTCATTTAGATGTCAGGGGGACCTTCAGCACTGGCAGATACAATAGAGCGCTGAGTAATACGAGCGTACAGAAGAAAGATGGATCTCCCAAGAAGTGAAATCTTACAATAATTGGGCAAGATATCCCTGCTCTCCATTTCAACCAGGGGGCCAATCTTTGGGTGGCATTTCATTATAGCGACAGGAATTGTCACCATAATGAATTCATCAATGTTACTAAGATAAATGGCCCAACAAGAAATAGATAGGGCCATCTTCTCAGGTCTGATGTAGGAAATTGTCTTTCATCGTCTTATTAGGAAAGGGGACAGCTGTTTGGACGCTGAGACCACATGAACATCTTTTTCAATTTAGCGTATTTTGAAATATTAATGGCAACATGACTTGACCTATTCTGGCAACACGACCCAGTGCAATGATAGAGTTGGTGCGCTCAGACAGATGCGACCATTGACCTCAATGTGGTCTCCATATGCTTATATGATAAACACAACTTGGAGTGAGTTTATTTTTCCTTTCCATGTTTCCACCGTCTGTGAGTTATTATTGTGAAGCAATCTCATGTTGCTGAGAGCATTTCTCTTATCGAGTGACAGCCAACTGTTGCAGGGTTCTGTTTTTTTTATGGAAAAGGAAAAGCTCAGAAGGGAAGGAATTGTACGCAGACTTTTTATAAAAAAAGGTGACAAATGAGCTCACCCACTCCAAATAGTTGCTTTTCCTACAGAAATCGAATTGGAATAAAAAAAAAAAGGTTTTCTTCCAAGGAGTCGGATAAAAAGATTCGCAACTATTGAGATTCAGTTTAGCACAAAGACCGGGAACAAGAGCAGAACCAGCAAGGTTGACTCTGTCCAAAATACATCTCATATCATAAGTGTCGTATTGATCTCCCCATCTTACTCTCAGCAAGAGTGGGAATTCTTGTATTTCCCCCAATTGTCAAAGTATTCCTGCAACAATCTGGAGATATTGGGCTTGTTTCTGCAAACTCTATCAATCCTGTGTGGGCTACCGTGATAACGATTTTTTTAAAGTCTAGTTTACTTATTAGAAAAACGGCTAGAGACTCATTTCAATGAAACAAAGAACAATGGAGTCGCTGTAGCTGAAAAGTTGATTGTCACTTTGCATAATATCCCAAAAAATTACTAATTCACTGTTTTCCTGTGTAAATGCAAGTTCCACTGAATCTACACAGTTTTACACTTTGCCAGATTTAAGTTTCCAAGTCCAGGGCGAACTTACGAGGGGTTTTACCGTGGCAGGGGAAAGGATGCTCAGAACAAAAATCTATTTTTGTGTCTGTGCATGGGGTTGAGTCGCATTCAAGTAGAACTATATGAAAGTGAAGGACAGAGCTATGAATTATGTAGGAGTAAAAGAAATCCTGCTGACAACAAAAAAACAGACTCCTCAAGCATAGCTATACTGCAGCAGCAGCCGCTTCACACTGGCCCCACAAACTCCTCAGGAGCAAAAGTACGCAGACAAAACTAGTGCTCTTATTTTTATCTTATAAATTTTAGATAGTGTGAATGTAGAGCATCTACGACAAGGTTCAAAATGCTCCTGCTGTTCTCTCTGCTGTGCAGATTTTACAAACAGAGGTGGATTTGAATTTGATGCTCCTCCAAGCCTCTTTTCGATTATGAAAGCGTCTGATTGATTGCGATCGGTTTGCATGTGTTGCAGGTTGCAGCTATGACACCTACTATTTAGGGGCTGAGCCTGTTTTGTTGTCAGCTTCGTGTTGAGCTAACGCAGGTCTCCGGGATGCTGCAGTCATCTCGGTAATTACATTGTCATTTCCTGCACGTGTAGCGTGCTGGTTAACCTCTGCAGTGCGCTCTGCGTCTAATCTGAGACAATGACTCTGAATTGGGAAGGTGTCTCTGTATATACTGTACGTGCACACACAGCTATCGTGAACTTGTGCACGCCAAGACCCCGGCTTTGAATCATTTGTTTTCCCTCCATCACATTACTGTTTAGGGACAAAGATACTCGCTTGTTATCGTTAATTGTTCTCCCAATGGTATTCAGTTCAGCCAATTATAATGTCTTGTGAGAGACATTTATATTTGCAAAAGGTCACATTGTTCCAATTCTCGCACATATTTATCAACCAGTCACAGATACAGTCCTCGTGATAATTAGTCAGAGGGTTAAGCTCCGCGCTCACAATCTGAGGTAGGATTAAACATTTGACAATTAATATCAAAACATATCATAATTATAAAGTATAAAATCATGGAATAAATAAGCGTCTAATTTAAGCAATTTTAATGATGGAGATTGTTATTTAATTATTAAACAAACACTCTTTGCCTGCCTGCTTGAACCATTCTGGTGTGTTTACTGAGAGTAAGTGTAGTTACAGGGGCAGGTCAAAGACCTAACATAGCTAATCACAGTACATCTTGATTTTATGGTTCAACACCTTTATTAGAGCGCTTGTTAAATAAAATTACTGGGTCTGGCCCTCTCCGTGTCCCCTGCCCTCTCTGTCTGCGCCATGCAATCGCATATACTTATTATTTAAAGTGAGCAACGCATAAGGCAGCCGTGGTTAAATGTTTTGTTTTTCTGAGTTTCTTTTGCAGCGCTGTTACTTTTTGTGTTGACTTTGTGTCTTTCACTAGACACATCATATGAAAAGGTAAAAACCAGGTTAAAGGGAAAGTTCTTGTCATACACTCTGGGTTAGATAAAGATGGACGACATGTCTCCACTTACTCCCAATGTCCGGACATGAAATAAATAATCACTCATCACTGCAACCTTGAGCCGATGACATCATTAGGAGACTGCAAAGTATATGAATGGGGGGTGAATGCCGAAAACACCCGCTCGACCAATTGCGAATCAGTCTAAGACGTCATTTTGATGTTTGGCCCTGTTTTATGGCAAATACTGAGATTAGCAGATGAACATACTTCAGTGTGATTAAATTATTCTTTTACCTTCTTTAACCTTTTAGTTTGGGCCATGTCCAATCCACTAACATGGAGGAGGCAGAGTTTATTACATTAAGTCACAAGGGGGCAATACAAACACTTTGGCTTAAGCAGTCATGTGGCCCGTCCTTACATACACTTAGATGGGGGGTCACAAACAAGCAAAGATTCTATCTAATTTCTCCATAATTGCAATGCTAATATTACCTTATAAAATAATGGAATGGCCATTATATAGTCTGATGTTCACTGTCTGAGTTAAACATGTAAGCATGCTATGATTTGGTCATCAGCATAAAACACGACACATGAGAATGATTTTGCATTTATTCTGTCAAATCATTTTTTAATTCGGAAAAACTGTGTTATTATTTTATTTAATTTTACAAATTATAAAGTGGCAGTTAGGAAAGCAGGGAGGTCAATAGTCAGGATCAAAGCATGGACACTGCAGTTATGTGTCATGCACTATGACAGTTCAGCCACCAGAGCACTTAAAGATAGATCACATTTTTGACCTGATTATGAAAATAGATGTAAATTCAGGGGATCACCAGAGTTAATATATTCATTCATTAGAGGGAACGAACCAACAAATCACAAGTGTATAAATCAAAGGGTTTATCATCTAGGAAACAGAAATCTCTCCTAATTTTCAGCCAAATAATGTTGGTGATGTAAAAATCATCGAGAAGATTAAAGTAAAAACTCTGGCAGCACTGGATGAAGTATAAGAGCAATGTCAGGGATTGTGATTCATCCTCTGCGCTCCATAGATATCTGTACTAAATATATTGCCAACCCATATGGCTATTAAGGCAAAAAACTAAAAACCTCATGGTTGCGCTGCAGGTAAAGTCAGGGGATCACCATTCATATAGTGATATTTGTGATATTTCATGCTAGGTCAAATTGATGACCCGGTCGCATACACAGACATTCCTCGAGTTATGCCGTTAGTGGCGCTAAAGCTGTTAGCAAGTATGTGACAAACATACATTTGGCAGCAGAACACAAAGAATGTATTCCTGTACCAAGAGCTACACTACATCACCAATCTGTCACAGGGTTTTGTTTTGAAGTAGCAGCAGCTTTACCCTACATCCAGAGACAGGCTGCACTTCCACTTCACTTTACTCAGTGTCTGGACTCGGCCGTGGTGAAGAGAAGGTGAGATGAAGCCTTGATTCCTCACGTTCACGCATCATTTAATTAACACTTCATTTAGCTTCTCTGGACTTCTTCCAATCTTAAGCCATTAACTCAGTTTAGTAAGTGATCGGTTCATTGAATCCAGTTCTGTTAATGGTACTTAAATTAGCACAATCCAGCTGCTTTTGGGGCAGAGGGGTTTCACATCAGCTGGACTAAACTCAAGCAAAGGCATCAGTCAGAAGAGTAAGAACATTTATTCTTCTGCTCCTTATAGGCAAGCAAAGCTGTTTCTACATTAGATGCTTAGTTGCTGTCGTGTTGGGTTTAGTAGCCGGATGGCCTGAGGCGGGACCCAGGCTCAGTGTCTATTTGTTGTCCACTCTGTGAGGCAAAGACAGAAGTCCAATGGGAGCAGTTCAAACTGGCAGCATGGGATAGGCGGGTATTTTCTGCAGAGCGAGTGGGAGTAGGCAGTCTGTGCATTTCATAAGATGGTGGCTGTGTCTGAGTGCTCATTCTGTCATCGGCGTGGAGGGTTCAAATGCTTTCAAAACGCACCCTCATGGTTGAATCACTGTGATCTGACAGGAGCGAAGCAGCCATTAAAACTTGGCCCTGACAAAACGGGGGCGAGCTTCCTCTTTGCAATAAGTAATGTGCTCCTGTGTCCTGCATTTAGCTAAATAAGCAACATTGTTAAAGGTGATGTCAATAACATTTTCACTATAATCAATCATCTTAATCTTGGTGCCAATTTTACAGCCAGCAGCCTTTCTCTTGCACTCAGCTTGACCTTTAAAAGCTTAAATGTAAGGCAGTGGTTTGATTGGATGTAAAGGTTGGGTACCAGGTTGCAAAGGCTACAGTACCTGCATTTCAACCTTTGAAAGCTGGTACAGGCCCCCCGCCAATCTGTCTTGTAAACAACAAAGTTCTTATTAACATGCAATTCCATGAACATTTCCCCACCCTGCTTCTTCCAGATAACACTTGAACTTCTCGCACTAAAGAGGCTATAATTCAGGGTCAGACTTTAACAGCCCTGTTGTTGATACACCACAGCGATCGCTAACTCTATTGCCAGGGTGAAAAAGTGCAGAGTATGTGATTGTTCAGGGGAGCATTTCTCAGGTTTCAGTGTTGTATAAATTACCTTACACGAAAACTGTGTATCCCATTGAGAACTTATCTCTGACAGTAGCTCCCCGACCTCCCACTCCACCTGCCGGAGTCCAGCCAAGACAGATTGAGCATGAAGTTAAACCTGAGTAGTCCGAGGTGGGTACTTGGGATGCACGTCAAGGTGCCGGCGTTGTTGCTGCATCCGTAATTGACAAAGCCAGCTCACTAGTGTGTTTGAAAGTCTTCTGTTGGAGCAAAGCCAGCACACTGCAACACATGATTGTGCTCGCTCAATTGCTCCCACTCCATTTATACCTAATTTAAAGCAATTGTCAATTGATCTGCAGCTTTTTTTCGAGAAGTGGTTTTTCGAGAGGGATTAAATGCGCAATCGTAGAACTTGCATTGAAATGTATATTTTTCAAATCAAAGAGTACATAAGAACGTTCACTGAAGATAATTATTAAACAGAACAAGTTATATTAAACCCAAATCGTTGTTGTGTTGGTCTTGTATTATTCAAGCGCCTTTTCATTTGATTAGATCTGTTGTGAATTAATTTGCTTTGATAACAATTATTATGTCTAGAATTCCTATGTAATTATATGTAAAAATAAAACATTTCTACTGATAGCATTCAAAATGAATTATTAAATAAATAATAATGCAGCCACAGGGTATTTGTCTATCTGTGATGTGTTTTGACACTTTGGTTTTGGTTTGAGACAGAGCATGATGATTATTATTCAGCCTCTGAGTTATGAGGTTGTCAGGAAACTCTGCCCGGAGCTTGTGGAATGCTACTGTACATGATATCATTATTGCTGCAATCTGCATTTCAATGGGAATAAAAGTGGCTGAATAAATTTTTCATGCATGTGTTACATGTTTCTGGTGGTGTGCTGGGGGGCAATCCGTGCCCTGGCAGTCTTTATGCAGTGGCTCTGTAAAGAGAAGTGTCATATTTGTAGATATATAATACAAATATTTAAACATTGATGCACAAATTAGGCATTTGTAATGTAAAACTGAATTAAGTTGTCCTTCCCAATGAAAGATTTTTGACTGTATTCCAGTCAGCTCTAATGCCATACATTTATATTTCATAACAATTAATTCTGATTCTAATTCCTTTGTATCTCACATAGATGTATGTAGGATATTCTGGCATCATATAAAACAAAATGTGATTTTAATCATTCACTGTATAAATACCCATCCATTATTTTGCCAAGGGAACAGCCTCAAAGTAACGGCAATAGAAAACATATGATGGTAAACAAAACTGTGTAGGGTGGAGAACACAATCTGGACAAAACATGATTTTATTGCAGTTGATGAAAACACAAGCGCATCCGGAACACAGCCAGATTCAGAAAGTAACCTTCAACACGGGCAACATGGAAAAAGGATCCTGAGAAACGCTCTTTCTTTTCCTGTACAAATAATTGCGTCTGTTTGGATTTGCATGCGAGACACACCTTCCCGACGTTCACAATGCCAGGTCCGCGCACATCAAAGCGTAAAAGTCCTTGGAAAACCATGAGGATGGATGTGTCTGTGGGCCTCACTGGTGAGGCATGTCAGCCTGCTTTGCTAAGTATAGCGAGGTAGAGGGAAAGGAGTGATTATGCAATGAGCGGGATAAATCTCCCCCCCAAGCACAGATGCAGAGAATGTGGCTGTCTGTGCAAATAAGGTCTGATGGGTAAATGGGTCAAAATGACGGCAGTTCAAAACATTAGAATGTCATAATGTGTTCTATCCCCACAGCTCTGGAATGATTACTGAGTGGGGTACGATATTGACATTGAGATGCATTGCTGTTGATTAACAGTATTAAGCCCCAAGGGCATACAAACTAGTTGAACCATGTTATTGATATTACTATTGATAGCATTATGCATATAGTGCTGCATATGGAAATCACAACACGCATTGAATAATTCACTTCTCAGTTGCACAGTTGGCTCGTGCCTTTGATGATGTATGTCTTCTGGGAATTGCACTACCTTGCACATTCTAGTAGAAATTACAGGCGTGCAGGAGAAGGGTATACATTTATTTTCTTTTATCATGCTTACCTTGGATGCTCATTTGGTATTTAAAGACAGAAACATTCCATGCACAGTGATGTATAGAAAACCCTGAACACCCCTAGTGCTGCACAAGGTTAAGACAAATTAGAAACAGAAACATTTAAAACTCATTATGCATACAAATAAAGATTTATCATCATAATCCCTGAACCACTGGCCTTTCATTTCATGCAACATTTTGCCGCATATTCTAAGTAAGCAAACCGTTCTTTTGCCGCACAGACAGCAACTTCATCTGAACAACATATTGTATGAAGTGCCAGGGGAAATATAACAAATAACCTGCAGCGCTCAGTATAGAAACAGGATATTACATCTAAGGCAGAGAGTCTGCTGACTAAGGGAACCTCCAAGGTGGACCCTCCTCATGCTGCACAAAGGCACAATTGATCCATTCCAAGCACCTGGTTGAATAACCAAAGGCTAGAAACCAGATAGAACCGGGGACTATGCAGTGCATCTCAGATACAGTTTTTCACAAGGTTATTTCTGTGAATGAACAACATAAACAAACTCTTTTATAGACAAAATACGATATCCGAGTTACTGTACAGCTCGATTACAAGTATGGTCATGTGGCCTGATTTATAGCATAGTTGTACTCACAGTGGGTCTTTTTAAACATGTTCATGAACGCAGACTACCTGACAACTGCCAGGAGCAGACTTTGCTGTGACTTGCTCGCTAACTTCAAGCCAGTCATCTTTTCATCAGGTCGGTCGTGTTTTATTAAAGTTCAGCAAGGGCCACAGACAGACACTGGCCTTTTTTTTGTTGCTCTAGCTCTGATAAAATGTAATACAAGTTACACTTCAAGATTACTGATTACCAAAACAGCAGCCATTGGAGTGGATATGAAAACAATGACTTTCTTTTCTAAAAATCAGTAAATGTTTAACACCTCTCTCTTTCTCCCTGTCCCTCTTTAATTGTGAACACATTGTGGGAACAGGTTTTTTTTCCCGACCCAACAGTAGAGTGAGATTGCTGCACAGAAAATCAAAGCAGCTGTCATGATAGCATCACTGTAAAATGTAAGTGCCACACTTGCCCGTCAAAAAGAAACAACCA
The DNA here is from genome assembly GCF_947347685.1 of Pleuronectes platessa. NCBI lineage: Eukaryota > Metazoa > Chordata > Actinopteri > Pleuronectiformes > Pleuronectidae > Pleuronectes > Pleuronectes platessa. The sequence goes on from NC_070637.1 coordinate 13,563,642, forward strand.
TGCTTACGGACTCCAGGAGCGCCGACCTCTTAGGTGTCATCGGGTTCAAAGATACGCTCTGTCCAACTTGATTCATGAACAGGCCACTCTGAGTCATGGCTACTCCCTATCCAATTACCATCCCATAATATATCAAGGGAATTACAGCGAGAATGAGCGTAGTCTCAGAAGCGACTTGAAGACACCTGTGGGTAATGGACAGTGGTGGCGTTTGGTTCGGATCACACCACAGATGTAATGATTCAGTTGGAGGGAGGCCAGGTCCACTGATATCTAGGTCAAAAGGAGGATGTGCTTGATCCTTCTCCCCCGATCCTAGGGCTACAACTTGTCTTCAATAATTGTTTTTTTCTCTCTCTCTCTTTTAATAGAAAGGCAGGAAAGAATTCCATTTCATCACTATGAGAGAGAGAGAGAGAGAGAGAGAGAGAAAAAAACGTGGTTATCAACTCAAGGCAATCTGAAAGCTCTACACTAATGGGTTACGTGAATTAATATTCATGAGGGAATCTGAACATGAATTGGTATATTAGATGTGCAGGTAAGGATAAACGTGTCAGGGATAATTGCTTATGGGTGGCATTAAATATATATAACACTTCAAAGGTGGACCTCATTTAGTTTTGTTCAATACATCTGAGGAGAGATGTTATGGACAGGTTCAGTGCAGAAAGTGGGATTTCTGTGCAGGTCTGCGTTTCAAGACAAAGCAGCTAACATTGCAGATAATGATTTCTTTCATGTACCATGGTTCTATTTTCTGTATTCAGACTTTGAAAACAACTCAGGGGTGAAACGGTGAAGCTTTTAAATGAAAACCGTTGGCTCTCTGGAAGCAAAGGTTTCATCCTATAAGAAATGAATAAAAACATTAATGGTTCTATTTGTGTTTGAAATCATTGACAGAACCCAACAATTCTTCAAACACCAATCTGAAAACTATCTCAAGCTAATGTTTAAAATCCATACAGTCCAACGGCCTTTGCACACTTCAAAGTCTGGACCAAGGTCTACATCAATCAATGTGGACGTCTTTGTTAATATTGTTTACATTTCATTTGGTTTTACATAGTAATATAGGTAGCGCACTCAATAATCGATATGACAAGCGTACATCCTGTCGTCATCACCTTCATGAGCCTCTACCTATGCTTGACATAGATTCTTTTAAAGTAGATTGGGTATGGATTTTTCTGTTGTTTGGAAAATATGAATGAAGCGGTTCATTTCGTTGCCGCAGTTAATTTAGTTCCCACTGTAATATCAATATGTCACACCAATATGTTATACGTACCAGTATCACCAACTTCCGGTGCAGGTTTAAACATATGTTTGTATGAAAATCCGTTCAGGCATTCTATCATCGCAGGAGAAGGCTGCAAGCATTCGTGCAAACAATCTACAACTATTGTTTAATGCTGTCTCAACTTCCTCCATCAGTCCGATCTATCCCAAAAAGTGTTTTTTCTGTTTTTTGGTTTGGACTGTGATCCGGGACACTTTCACCCCAAGGTCTGGACCAAACAAAGGTAGTTGTGATGTGTCGTTTTCATATGATCAGCAAACCAATAACGTGGCAACAGAGTCTCACCACGTTTCCCCGTTTCTCACCTTGAGTGGACTCTTTTAATCGACCTCAGCTGCGTAAGCTGCGTAAGCACATGTTCTTCCTTACAAATCTCCAGCCCCATGCAAGTTCCCTTCAGATGGCCGTGAAATGGTCAGTGGTGCATATCTGAACGACTCCACCGCTGAATAAATATCTTCAGAGTATCGTTTACTGCAAAATACTACTCAGTAAAGTTGAACAAACAGTGTTGGCATGACCAACAGCAAGAAAATAGAAAAAAAATCCATCCTATGATAACAATGTGCAGCTTATGTATGACTACACATTTTGTGGTGTTTTGGCAGGCAAATCAATTCCGGGCTTGCTTGTATGAGACAGAGTGCAATGCAGAGGGAAATGTGGCAGAGCAAGGGAGGCAGAGGGAACGGCCCCTAAAGCAACAGAGGATAAAGCTACTGTTCCAATGTAAATTCAGTCCCAGAGCAGGTTCAGGGTTATGGGTGACTGCTGGCATGTCTTTTTTTGTTGCATTGAATTTCATTACAGAAATGTTTTAGCTGCAAAGCTAAAGCTGCTGCCAACATGGGGAAAAAGACGCCAAAATAAAGTTGTTTTGCTCGGATTTGTCATTGGAATTAAAAGTAGAAGAAGCTCATAAGCAATAAGGTATGTTTTTGTTTATTTTGTACAATTATAAACCAGAAAATTACATAAAAGATTTAGACATTTTATTTAATTGCAAAATGAGCAGCTAATGGTGTCTCCAGAAAACTTGAGTTCAGAATGGATGGCAGTTGAGCAAAGGGCTTATTTTCCATTCCACATTCATGATAAATTACTCTGCAGCCACGGCACATCTTTTTATTATTTATATTATTTATTTCCTTTTACTTATAGGCTTCTTCCTGCAGTATACTCTCATTCCTGGGTAGGTCTTGTCAGATAAGACAGTGTGTCAAGGAAACTAGGGTACAGTTGTGTGTGTGTGTGTGTGTGTGTGCGTGTGCGTGTGCGTGTGCGTGTGCGTGTGCGTGTGTGTGTGTGTGTGTGTGTCATGAAGCTTGGATCCAAACGACTGGGTGGATGAAGCCGTGGAGATTCTTTGAGGATCCTGCCAACCAACACACCAGTATAGACAGGTAGTGACATCTTTTACTTCACTGATTTCCTCAGCATGGACGGAGGCTTTCATCTGGGTGCAGAGCTCGGTAACTCGTACGTCTAGTGCTTTCTGTGATGATTTTTTATTTTGCCAGCTTTGAGGATTTCACACAGATCTCTTAGGACACAACAAAGTTTGATACTTCTAATATGATGCGTCTGACGCTGTGGCTTCCCTTAAACTAGTGTAAAATCAGCCGGCTCGCGGAATAAAGTTTGTGAAAACAAGTTTTTGGTGAAGTGGTTAAGAACATTATATATCTTAGTCTATTTACAGTCAGAGCAGTGGAGTATCTAACTATATCTCCCCATATCCTATTGTGGAACTTAAGATAACCCGTTTTCTTTTTCTTTTTAAAAACAGCTCCAGACTCAAAGCTGCTTTGCGGGTATATTTCTGGTCTCAAACACATAAAGAAACAACTTGGAGGAAACATTTCATTCTCCCGAGTGCAGCTGCCAGTTTTACAATATTGTGCGTCACTGTAAATATTCGTTATTCGGTATAAAGAAATATGTTGAATGTAAACGCTGAGTGGATTAAATAAGCCCTGGTGAGTAGTGTCAGTCTCTGCTGTAAATGCAGGACGATGGCAGCAGCAGAATTTTTGATAATGTTGTCATGGAAACGGGCTGTTTAAAAATAAGATGGTTTGAGCTCTTCCTGGTGGAAATGTACTTTGATGATGTGCCCAAAAAAGAGTTAAAGTGTGGAGGAAATGTGGCTTTCAAAGATGAAATGCTCGATGCTGTTCATCTGCAGCTTTTCTGACAGATTGATTCTGTCGAACTGTGCAGAATCCAGATTTGTGTAAATGCTGTAAACTTCCCCACACTGTGCAGCTATTGTGACCACGGTATTTGCTCTGTATTCCCAGTGCTCCCTAGCAAGTTTTTCTGGCTCTCATTAGATTGACTCTATTGTCACCTTCTCTAGGCTCCTTTGGCAGAGCTGTGGTTAGTCAGAAACATAATTTCTCCGTGTTTCAACATCTGCTGGATTTCCCTCCATCAGATCAAAACCTTTTAAAATCAAACAGAAGGCAGACATATGCTTTTTTACAGACTTCAGTTGAAGGCCTTAATACACGGCAGAACTGTGTTGTTCATATTTCATGTTGGCTGACAAAAGGAAGTTTGGCATCAGTGCTAAGAAGGTGCTTTATTTATTTGTTGTTATACACACGTTCAATAGCATGGAGCCTCTGGTGTATTAAGTATTGAGTCTATCATATTGCTGTATTGTCTGCATTGGCCTGTCTAAATGTAAAACCACAATAAGAACAATTTAAAAGAAGCAAGGACTGACGGCACTGGAGATACAAATAAGGGGCCCCAACATATTTCCACTGCAGAAGGGGGCTCGGCAATGAAACAATAACAATAATTATCACAATAACCCTGACCCTAGATATATTTTCTTATTTATTGCGTAAGCACTTGACGAGAAATAACACATATTTGTTTTTTATGTGCCACCTAAGATTTGTAAAATGTATTTCTGTTTTTCAAGTCATTCTCTGCTCATAAAGAAACGTTTAAAACCACAACCTCCACTCGAGGGCAAAAATCCATCTTTAAACTTAAAGTAAATAGTAAGGTGATAGTCATGAGTTTTATTGATAGTGAATAATCAAACCTTTTGTCTTGATCTTGACATAATCATTACATTTTTTCCATATCGTCCAGCCCTACTGCAGAGTTTCTTTAAGCAGCATGAAAGATGCAATATTCCTTGTTGAATATTGTATTAATTTAAAGACATTCAACTAAGACATACTTCAAACTGTAACCAGTGATTATGTGACCGGAGAAACCCACCCTCCTTGGAGATATGTTTTGTCCCTTAAATCACTCGTCTCATAAACATTTCAGCATCCGGAGCACCTGAAATGGGACTAATATGTGACACAACAGGTACCGTTGGAAGAGAATATCATTGCTTAAGGCAAGGTGACAGGGATAATAATCTGCCATCCTTTATGTTTAATATTTAAATCCCGGGGGTAGGGAAAGAGAGATGGCAGTGTCCTTGTTTCGAGCGCCCTCCCTACTCTATCAACTCAGCCCGGAGTAATCAGTTAAGCAGCACAGCACAATCTGTGATCACTTTCATGTTTCCAAATACAACTGTAATGGATTACCATTAAAGGGATGTGGAAAATCTGAAATGCGCAAAGATTATTTTACACGGGCAACCATTCTGACGCAATTGCCGTTTATTATGGATATCATCCAGTTTTATAGGATGCAGTGCACAGAGGTTTTGTCCTATTTACAAACCCAAGTGTTGTGCTCAAGGCAACATCTCTGTGATTATGTGTTTGCTGGCCCATTAGGATTTTTTTGAACTGTGTAAACATAAACCCATTCCCCCCCTATTTGCAACAATTACTCATTTTCTACGTGTTTCCGTCCCCCAAACCTGATGGGAATAGACTCTTTGTAGGTCAGTTTGGGGGGGAACTGCAGGATAATATATTGCAGAAGCATTAAATGGGTGTACGCCACATGCAGTACAACAGCGTTTACCCCAGAGCACTGCTGCACGCAGCGGAATCAGTGCAGCAACGTCTAAATGTTATTCTTTACTTCTCTCCGGAAAATCTTATAAAATATATTATTTAATATATTACGTCGCCATAAACATTTAAGTTGCTTTTTTTTTGACAATTAAAACATGGCATTTGGCCTATGAATCAGTAATTAATTCATGGGTGTTTTCCTGTGACATTTTAGCAATGCCTGGCTGTATTCATTATTTTCACTTTTCCGGCCCTGTTTTCATATTTGACATTCAGAGTTGGAAGTTCTGAAAATGTCGACAGCCAGTGTATGTTTCTCCAGTCCCACCGCTTGTTAGAGTTAACGGCTGAAAACATCTCCGGAGAAAAATATCGTCTGACGCATGTAAATAAATTGAAAAACATTCCCAGCCACTTGCATAACAAACATAGGAATACATGTGAGACCCCAAGATTGTCAGATTTATGTTCTTTACACTCCAGCGCCGTTGTGTAGCCTGCACACTGAACATACACCGTGCACCAGCGTTCATTGTTCTGCAGGCAAGATCCTGTGCAACAATCTAATTATATCTACTGTATATTCAACAGGGATGTGAGGATTTCTCAGCGGGCTCCGTGCAGCTGACTGTGTGTGCATAAGAGTGCGCTTGATTAACAAGTCGCTGAGTCAGCACATACTGTAGTGAGGCGTTTCAGGCCTGCACACTCTCTCCGACCCACAGCGCGGCGTAAAACAGTACCAGGAATTACTGCTTATCAATTTTGCAAGCTGTCGATCGATGCACTTAAGATTTAACTTAATTAAAGTTAATAGTTTCCAACACTTTAAGTCAATTCAAGTGAAATAAATTCCACCTCAGTCCCTCGGTTGTTTAGCACCGCATGCACACATTTTCTTGCTTAGCGATGAAACCTATTTTCTGGGTGTAGATGACAAAATATTCGAAAATGTTGAGCCTTTGTGTCACTAATTGTTACCCTTTAATTTCTACTTCCATTAGATTTTAAAGAAAGCGGTAATGCAGAGTGACTAATGCAGTCAAACTGTGCTCATGGCTTCATAATTCTCTCACATCTTTCACATTTACACACTTCATTGGATTCATATTCAAGGTAAACTGGAGATTGACCTCTTTAGTGACGCTTTCCATTAAATTTCACTTATTCTCTCTATCTATCTCAATTTAATATCTTAGACTGTAACATAATCATCCTTTTATACTTTTTTATTTATCCAATTATTAATTAACTTTTTTTTATTTAATACCCACAATTTAATACAGGTTTTACTCCTCTTTAAGTTTATTTTTATTTTATCTTTATTTGTTCTCTGTCCTCTTTTTCCACTTCTTTTTTATTATTTTATTATTTTATATCTTTTTTTTATTATACATTTATATATTTATTTATTAGAAAATGTATAGCATTACCTTAGTTCCAGTTAATATGCCTCGCTTTGTGCTTGGATGGAGTTGCGTTGCATTGCTTTTTACTGCTTACTTTTACTGCATTTATTGTTATATATTCTATATTTGTTATATTCATGTGGGAGTGCTGATACAAAGAGTGGGGATCAGAGGTTAAACAAACTCCTCACATAAGACCTCAAAGTGTACTACAAAATATACCGGCCATCGCCTTGGAACAGGGCAGGAGAGATATGGAATGATGGGGATAGTTTGCAGAGCTATATAGATAAATGCTTGCTTTTCTCCGATATATATTCTCATAAAAAGCGCAGAAGGTCAATATTTCTACATCTAATGAAGATACCTAAAGCTGCAGGAAATATGGCCGACGCTACAAGCAAAAGGGCAGCTCGTTAATCTAGTCACAGTGGGGAAGCAAACCAAATTCGAGAGCTTAAATGTCTTTCACCGGGATAAGCATGGGAGATAGAATATGTCAAGTCTTAAGGTCAGGCAGGTGCTTCATTCTGACGTATTTTGATAAGCAGTCCTCTTAAAATTGATCCACAAATTACTTGAAACCGACTACGGGCAGGACCATTATTTGCGGAGCTTCTTGTAGACAGGGAGCTTATTGTGGGAAGACTCAGTATATAGAGCATAAACCACCGAGGAAAGTTGAGTGGTAAAATAAAAAGAAATATGTTGTGAATCCTACTGTGAACAAACAATCCCAGAAAAAGGTGTAAGGTGTAACAGAAGCCGATGAACTTTATAAAAGCATCTGTCATCTCGCTGTGTGTTTTGTTGTGGTGAAGGATGGAATTTTTTTTAAACAGAATTCAGATGGGTTTTAAACCCTGATTATTTGGTATTATTAATAAATCAACTTATGCTACTTATGTGTGCTTATGAGTTTATTCTTTTTATTATAGAACTTAATGCAAGATTTCTGATAATTGCCCTTTTTCCACTTCACCTTTCCAGATTCCCTTCTCTGATTCGTCTTCATGGATGATGTCATTGAATCCTTGATGCTACTGCAAATTAAGATGGAAGATGTTCCCCTGACCGACTTTGTCAGGGACACTGGTAGCGTTCCTGAACGGACGGTGGGAGCGGTCAAGCACCAGGCTTATGAATGCACCATCGTCAGGTTGGCTCACCAGCCGGCCGGAGAGAGTCTGGGCTGCCAATGTAAATGGCCAACCATCTCCTCTCCCTCTGCAACTGCTGCCGGATTGCTCTGGAGCAAGGCACTTGACCCCTTACTTACACTGTGTCTCTGTAACCACTGGTGCAGCCTGGAGGACTGATGGCAGTGGAGCTCCCTGGTGTGAATGAAGCTGTACAGTGGGTCACTGCAAAAACAATAACACACAAGGAGTAAAAACATTATCCTGTACAAATATTATATATTACATAAGTGTGTGTGTGTGTGTGTGTGTATTTGGAAAGAGGATGTTAAACAAGAAATCCACTGTGAATTGGCGCCAAATTTGGTTCAGAGGGCAATTATAAAGTAAAAGTTCAACATTTTTGGAAATATGCCTTTCGGCTTTCTTGCCAATATTTGCATAGTAATTTTTGTTTGATTTTCCCAAAGATTATACAAGAGAGATGGAGTTTAAAGTGCTTTACAAAGTGTCAGTAGGCAGATTCGGTTACTTTTGAACAGACTTGCTCTTTTCCTCCTGTCTCCAAATCTTTATCATGCCAAACCTACGCAAACCATCTGCTGACTGTGGTTTCACCATCCAGACCTTCGTTGTATATTTAGAGGAACAACCAGTCTCCGCTTCCTCCCACTATCCAGAAATGAAGCCAAAATATCGCAGATGCGAGCCATCCTGCTAACTTGAACCCAGAATGTGCTCGGTAGCGATCGAGGGATGTAGCCACAGTAGCAGGTCCCGCTGATGAGCAAGCTCAAGCAATCAAGATTCAGTGCCAGCTGTCTATCATGATGTTTGGCTTTGTGTTTTTATAGCATCAAATTACAAACAAACAAAACACTTGAACATACTGTATGTCACTATTATGAAAACTACCTCAGAAGAAAATAATTGTACCCATACTATTTTTAAAGGGATAGTTATAAATTATCTCATGATCTGCTCACCACTTTGCTGATGGAGGGGTGGGTGAATTGTTTGAGTCCACAAAAAACTTCTGGAGTTTCAGGGGTAGACAGGGTTTCAGCCAAATACAATACGTTTGAAGTAACTGGGTACCACTTCTTCAAAAGTAAAAAAACAACAAAAAAAAAACATAAAATGCCTCCATACTGCTCCTGTGGTGTCATCAAAGTGCTTATTCCGCCATGCACCCCGCGCTTACCCTTGGGCAAGAGTTTGTGTGCGATGTTTCGGGTGTGTGCGTGTGACCTTGAACGTGGTTCCAGAGGATAACAGGGGATATTGAGGCTAAAAACACGATGTAAACGACACTGTTCAGGGTGGAATTTGAATTTTGGGGCTAACAGACACTTTGACTACAAAAGCTGTATGGAGGCATGTTATGTTTTTCTCTGTATTTTTTTTTTACATTTGAAGAATCGATCCCCAGTTAGTTAAATTGTATTGGATTCGGCTGCAACGCTGTTAACCCCTGAAAACTTAAGTTTAGTCGACTCAAACACTTAATCCCCCTCCATCGGCATAGTGGTGAGTAGTACCCATGTCCCATACATGACAATGGAGGTTGAGGGATTAATGATTTATACTGCAGCCAGCCAGCAGGTGGGGATTGAGGCACCTTGACTTCACTTTAGAGGAGCAGTCATGACGCCCATCTTCACATCCAGCCCTGGTTCAGACATGTGCGCCACATTAATCCCCTCATCTAATGTTCATCAATAAATCAAATGATGGCAGCTTCTGAGCATGTTGAACTTTCCTTTAATCCAGTGCAAGGCTTAAGTTTCAGAATGACTGCATCAGTGATCAAAGTGTAATTCATCGAAACAGCTCATGCATGACAAAGTGTTACGTGCAGCAAGATCGGGTATTACAGTAATGTACATGTGCTTCGTAGGCAATGCATCAAATAGCTTTCATTAACTGCTCAAATAGTTTAGGAGTCTTACTTTGAAATCATTTATTCCCCCCCTCTCCCAAATCAGGATCTGCTATGGTCCAATTAGGGTGATTAGACAGTCCAGTCAATTTAGTTTTTAATTCTCTTCAGCCCACAGGTAGCCTCCATAAAATCATTTTCATTTACGGAGAGAGAGCTGTAGTTGTTTACGCGGGATAATGACTCTGCTGGGCTAATGAATATTTAGTTAAGGCTAATTAAATAATCAATCAGGCAGGCACTATCCCCGCCCTGCCCTGCCCCACAGGGTCCTCTCCTCTGCGGGCGGGCACGCCTCCAGCCCCCCTGATCACACTTCCTTAGCAGCATGTCTCCTCCCGTGTCCGCGCACAGGGCTCAGCTGTCACACTCCCCGGGCAGCGTGAGGGACGCATCTTCACTCCAAACGCGCCATTACGCGTCGCGGTGCTAGAGCGGATCACCTTTACAGCTTGATGGTGAGCATGCATCCGACCTGCACACACGCACGACGTGGGCTCGTCCTGACACTGCGCAGTTGTAGCCGCGCTGTGCGCAGCAGATGGGCCATGTGTGCGCCCTCACTAGTCAGATTACGCGTCCATTAGTAAATCCGGGGCCTTGTGCGGTGTGGGGGCAGAGGCGGCTGAATGTAACGTTAAGCTGCTGGTTAATGCAGAGTGACCCCGTGGCTGCTCAGAGTGTGAGAGAGAGGTGTTCAGTCCACTGTGTCTCTGTCACTGAGGTTCAGCCTCACTCAGGCCCAGAGCAGGTGGACTTCTGCACTATCACTGAACCTGCTCACACCTTTTAGAGGCTGAAAGAACAGACGTTTCACACACATTAAGTATAGCAGGCTTGCAATATAGCATACAATCTCCTATGCAGGGCCGGCCCAAGCCTTTCGGGGGCCCTAAGCAGAATTTGATATTGGGGCCCCCCTCCCACCTAGCGGAGTCATTTGCGCTCGACGATTATTGACAAAAATGTCACACTACAATGATTTGACAATGAATTAATTGACATTATCAATTGTATTAATACTGAATTACGTAGATGTGATTTCCTGTATTTTTTATATGGCCAGCTGGAGAAGGGAAATACCTAAATTTAAGCATATTCATAGCATTTTGCTTTTTGACTTATTGAGATGGTGACTTGGGCTTGGGCTTCAGTGCCCCTTGACCTCTTGGGCCTGGAAGGCTCATTCAGTTGCTCTCATGCCAAAAATATTCTAGACTTTTGTCCCTTGATAGACCCCTGTATTATTATAGTCGTTATTTACACCAAAACAGTCACCTTTTAACCTTAGAGGGCACTTAGATCACAGATTTATTTTAAACTTTCATATTCAAAGTAAAGCATCAAGTGTGGTTTACTGAAGTTAAATTGTAAAATAATTAAATACAACAGCATTTGTATTTTTTTTTAAAGTATCAGTTTAATAAACAGATCTTTCAACAGATTTGTATACGTATAATGGTAATGAAAGCTTCGACCATCAGATTTTTTGGGGAAGGTGAAGGTGTCACTAATTTGCACTGGCCCTCTTCTTACCAGATCAGTCCTTTCTGAGTCAGACAGGAATGCTGACCATTCAGCTGGGTCAATTGGAGGAGCTGTTGATCCACCTTGATAGCTGGTGCTTGTTGAGGGAGTGGATGGGACATCCATAGCAGTGGATGCTGTAGAAGGACCTGTAGGGACATTAGATACAAAAATAGAATCATAACATAACACAAGATATTTCACAGTTAAGTAAGGCAACATAAAACAAAAACTGTTAGATTAACTGACCTGTCATGCCGGCTGACCATTCAGCTGGGTCAATTGGAGGAGCTGTTGATCCACCTTGATAGCTAGTGCTTGTTGAGGGAGTGGATGGGACATCCATAGCAGTGGATGCTGTAGAAGGACCTGTAGGGACATTAGATACAAAAATAGAATCATAACATAACACAAGATATTTCACAGTTAAGTAAGGCAACACAAAACAAAAACTGTTAGATTAACTGACCTGTTATGCCGGCAGAGGTTGAAGTCGGTGTATCAGTGACTGTCAATGCTGGTAACTGTTCCTCAATGGGTAAAAGTTCTTCCTCACTTTCAGGTGACTGTAAGTCTGCTGGGGGTGCACCTGCAAAGATAAAATAAATAAATCAACAAATAAAAAAAATGTAATTATTTTTTTTTTTAAATGTGTCATGTCATATTAAAAGACTATGTAGCCATTTGCCATCAAGAAAAACCTCACCTGCTGTATCATCAGCTGTGGAGGCACTGACACTTGATGACACATCAGGGGCAGGTACAGTTGGTTGTGCTCCAAAATACTTCAACAGTGTTCCTGAAAAAATAACATTGCAAAAGTGCATAGTTGATAGTGAGTTTATGAAAAATGAGTTTATTTTGCCATCATTACTTACACTCATCAACAAACAATTCCACACCTAACCATTCCTATTCTAGTGAGGCAAAATAAGGCACAGCCTAATTGCAGTGTGGTGAACACTTAACATCCTAAATATAATATTAATACAATATAAGTATATTTTTATCACAGACGTCTCCTCACTTCAACATGGTGTTTTCTCATAAAGACCAATAGGCCATCTCTCAACAAAGATCTTAGAGCAGAGCGCACATTGTGCTCCATCTTTGGCTGAGATGTCACTTTTACTAACGTGCACAGGCACAGCAATGCTAGCTTGCATCCCTTACACCTAGAAGGTTAAGTTCACCTTTGGCTGTTTCCTCCAATATAAACCGATATCTCACGGACTAAGACTCTGCACTTAGTCGCTGTCAGACTCACCACTATGTCACATTTATAAAACAGTACTGTTTTCATGTAGCTAGCTACTAGTGCTAATGTCCACCTCAGTCAGCGAGCTAACGTTAGATTAAGCCTGGCAAGAGCTAGCAGTACATGTTTGATTGAACATCCTAAACACTGCCAATATCGTTGACATCTGATATACACCTAAATAAATGTATATTAATGAGATACATACACTGTTGATGAATATAGCTCATGTGATGGCAAATATAAGATGACATTAACTCGCTAGCTAGCTAGCTAACTCCTATGATAGCTTGAGCTGCTCCTCCCTCAAATGAGTTCAAAACATATTTTAAATAATCATGCAATCATACCTTTATCTTGCTCTTTTTTCTCATCTTCTGTCCTTTTCTTTTTCCGTTTTTGGGCACCAGAGAGATACGTCCTTTTAGATGACATGCTTATATATGTCCCTTCCAACTTAACCTTGAGTATTATGCAGTGTCTGTCTATGACCGTGAATTATCTGTCAGCAGATTGAGCACGCAGTTGATATGCATGACTTGAACGCTGGCAGATATATTGATCGTAAAATCAGAATTTTCTTGTATAGATGTATTCTTTATTTCATTCAATCAGGTCACTTGTTTAAGTTATTTAATATTATTATTATTATTATTTTTAATTATTTTTAATTATAATTTTTTTTTTCCGATAGGGGGCCCCCTGGCGGTCAGGAGGCCCCAAGCGCCCGCTTGTATCGCTTATGCCTCGGGCCGGGCCTGCTCCTATGAGTCAGTATATAGACCCACAGGAAGATGGTATGGAAGATGTAAGGGCCTGAGTGGCTTCATTATCCACCCAGCGTCTACACACATGAAATGACATCAATTGGAATGGAACTCAATACTCCCCTTCTCCGAGGCCCTACAGTCCCCTTCAATTCAACCCAATGTCACACACTCAATATGTCTGCTGTGTTTTTCTTCACGATCCATGAATTATTCCCTGAGAAAACTGGAAAATGCCCAAGAGATCTGCACCTTCACTTTATCGATTTAATGGATTTCTTCCCTGACCCATATACAATATCTTTCCTTCAACTCTTGCGGTAATCCGTTTAGAATAGTTTTGCGTAATCTTGCTTACGAAACCAACAAACAGTCAAGGGTGAAAACAACCTCATCCTTGGCCGAGGAAATGCACTATTTGTGCCTCTATATCTAATTGGGCTCTACAGGGAAACTACGTGTACAAACACATGAAACACATGAAAAAGAGACTTATTCATGTACATGTAGGTTGACGGATGTACTGTACTGCTCAACACACGGAGCAAATGACTTCCACAAGGTCACACAGTCCCCCGCTTCTTTTGTGTTTTCACAGTTTTGAGAATAGAAAATGTGGCGCTATCGGCTGTGGGTCTGTGGAGACTAAAGCGATCGGAATCTTCATCCTCTGATATAGCTAAGAATACCCGTGTCACTTTTTCTATGGAAGTAGAAGTGTTGCTGTAGAGGTGAAAATTGTTCAGAAATGCTCCATCACTCTGTGTTAGATTCTTCTCAAAGAAACTCTGGGATCTGGATCGAGGTTGGCTCTCAAAACTAATCACTTGTTCCTTGGCTGAGGGCCAAACCCTCCACCAAATGTAATTGAAATCTGATAACAGTTTTCTTCTTCTTTTTTGGATATCCTCTGAAATAACAGACGAACAGACACAGGGGACAGGAAATCTAACCTCCTTGGCAGAGGTAATCAGCGGAGACTGTTTTCTGTTTTACTCCACGACATGAACAAATGCCTCTGATGTACAATAACTGTGTTATAGGTGCGACATTTCCCATGTACTTTTGCGTCTGGTATATGGGGGGGTGGATTTTATGTCTTTCAACAATACAGCCTTTTTGAAGTATTTTTGGGGTGTAATCACGATTATGTTCCTCAATACTCGCGTCAAATTATCCGATTCAGAAGTTAAGTGCCTCTTGTTGATTTGCTTTTTGCTCAGTGTCACGTTGTCTAACTGCGAAAAGAACTTCTTGACAAACAAAGGATTGATTATTTTCACAATAAGGGCACTAGAGCTTTCCAGGGGATGCTTTAAGAGATTTTGACAAGGTGTGTTTGCCTGATTGAAGTAAGCTGGACTTTTAATTCATCCGTCCACCTGCCTACACGGTGAGAAAGTCATAGAGCAATTTTCTGGTCGGCTGCTGGATCGTGGTTATGTGACCACGCCGCCCCTGGGACCTGCTGTGTTTCCTTTATGCAAGCTGAAAGAATACAGTGTATACACCCCAAGTCCCCTGAGGACAGCAGAAGTGCTCCAAACGCAGGCCCGCAGCCTTATTGAGCTTCTTCTCCACAGCTCCAAATAAACAGGAAACTCTATAGACTCTTTCTACATGGAGGCCAGTGACTGATGACGGTATTTCTTTAAACTCAAATTGAGAAGTCATGCTGGTGAAGCTGAGCCGCTGCCGGCTCTGACCCACCTCGACCCGTCCTCATATTTTCCAAGAGATGTAATGGTCTCGGAGACGTCGTGCAGTTGCAATCTTTTTGCAAATGTTCCTTGGGGCTATAGAGGACAAAGACACAAAAAAAGTAAGAGGTTATAGGCATGTTAACTGCACTACTCTGGATATAATATATTAATAATTATAGTATAATCCGAGGGATGTGATTTTCCTTTTCGTGATTTTCCAGTTCATTAATGTTCACAGTTCGAGGAAAAACAATCATGAAATTTGAGGAAAAATTGGTTTTGCCGTCGGCATCAATTAGGGCATTTAGAAAAGGCAAATTGATGCGGGGGCTGGGTTTCAGGGGCTGTGCCGATCCCGGATGCTCATCAGTGTTATAACTGATTAGTGACGATCCAGATAGCCACCCAGGGAGCACAAACGATCTGCCTGACAGCGGCTGTGGTCGGCAGCCGGCTGGTGTTGGTTAATCAGTCCTCCAGTGGCTCTGCGGTGACATCAATGGTTCGTTGCTATTTCAGTGGCGCCCTGCTGGTGATAGAACAATGAAAAATGAGCAGAGTTTTATGGATTTGAAGTTAAGCCGCAGGACGTCAGAGTTATTATGTTTCACTCCTTCAAACCGCGATGACGTGTCTGAGGCAGGAGCACACATTTGTGGAGCTGAAGTGGTTTTGGTGTTTAGTGTTATGTGTGTTTAGAAGCATGGTGAAGATGCCATTTAACCTCTTTCTGCTCTAACCTGCTCAGAAATGGAGTTTTAACAGTGAGCGGACAGAGAAATTAGTTCTCTGCCGGGTGATTCATAGCTTCTGAGTTTACGATGAGACTTGGTGAAGTAACTTCAAAAAACATTCTTATTCTTCACAGCGAAGGGTCGAGACTTTTAGAGTGAATTGGTCTGCTGTGTCAAATGATACTCTCGCTCTACAATCGCACCAAACTATTAAGAAAAATGAGCGAGGACTCTGTAATGTCGGTCATTAAGCCCGATTTACAACACTGCTCAAAGTGGTGCCAAAGTGCTAGAGTCAGAGTGACGCACTTGTCATTTTCTTGTCCAGGGCCCATGTTATTTAGCGGTAAATGCACTTGTAAGCGCTCGTGGACGTGCAAGCTCTTATCAGCTGCATATTGTTATCTCGAGGCTGTGGAAAGCGTTTGCTGTTTCGATCAACTGCAACCTGGTCTGAAGTCGGTGCCGCAGCCTCACACTGTTATTTGAAAAGGCGCATCATCAAGATGCACCCGCATAGGCGGGAGCACAATATGTGCGCACTCCGCCTGTTACGCACACACACACACACACACACACACACACACACACACACACACACACACACACACACAGGTGGTCTGATCATTTGCAAAGTGCGGAAGAACTCTTACCACCAAATGTGGCCATATAATAGCGATCTGCCAAAGCGCAGGAGCAGCTGGCTTTTAAAGGGAATGAGAGATGGCACTCTGATAGGTTTATTGCATGTTATGTCCGAGATGCATCAATGATTAATTAAAAGACTAAGAGCAACCATTCTAAACCATGTGCCAGCAAAAAGTGGAACCCAAAAGTGGACGCACCCTAAATGCACCATTTGATTTATGCGCTTAGGTTGTTTGTTTAAATCGAGCCCGAAAAGCTAGATCCACTTCATGAGTCACCATCTTTACTGAAAACTGGAGAGAAGATTAACATTTTTTTGCTTTTGATTGAATAATTCTAGCAGCTCCATCGAGGTGAAGGGATTTGTAAAGCCTCTTTTCTTTTGTTGGTGTTCCTGGAAAAAATGAGAGACGACAAAAAAAAAAAAAGCATCAGATTCCATCAGTGTAGGAGGCTTACGATCTGAATCAATATTTTCATTCCACTTTATTTAACATTCAGCAAGACATGACCTTCCAAGAAGTCATCCTGCAGTTTCCAGACTAAAGTTACAGTGCACTGTGCAAAAGTAACCAGCAGCTTTCAGTCGCTGCAGCTGTCAGGCTCTGAGAAGTTCTGAATCGAGCAAATCCTAATGAGAAATTACCATACACAAGGAGGCTGCCGCTATTTGTCTCAACAATGTTTGCCTCAGAATTACACCTGTGCGTCCTTGTTCCTGCACGAGTGCCATTATACCGTAACTAGCAATTGCGCCTCACTCACTAGCCAGCGTCCTCATCACGGTTTGTGACGGCTTAATGAGCCAAACTTTGCTACTTCCGCGGAGAAAGAGAAAGTGTGATGTCTCTGATTAGACGGCGAGTTGGTAAAATGTTTTCAGATGTGGCCTAGTTTATGTTCGAGCTGTACTCACTGTGCTGTTGTTATGTGGAAAAGCACGTCTAGGGCTTATTTTTAATTTAACGCCTGCCTATAGGGCTGAAAACAATGATTACTCCGGTGCCTTTATTATTGATTAGCCTGCTGCTGAAAATAGCCCTCACAGATTCCCAGGACACTTTTGTCACAATAACAGAACTAGAGTGTGAATATGTGTAGTTTCCTATCACAGAAGACCAAGAGAGACAGCAGATATTAACACGAGAGATAATTAACTATTACATTTTGCTTAATACAAAGAAAATTCTGGATCTTTTTGTGTCGATCGGCTACTTGATTCATCAACCAAGCGTTTCAGCCACTGGTCTATGTTGTGTGGCAACGACAGGCAACGTGTGGGCCCATTTGTTTGATGTGATAATTTGTTGTGTCCCCTCGGTGTCTCTCAGTCATCAGTCAAGCCAGGATTTACACAGTTTCCTTGATCCATTGGCCTCCACACACCTGCGTGATGGGCATTCTAAACTGTGGGTTGAGCTGAGCTGTAATGATAGCAGGAGGCCGAGGGAGACAAATGGTCGACCCCCCGTGTGCATGACTTTGCTCGTGACCCCGTGGCCCTTATTACTTGAACCGCTTCTCTGTGCCGCCCTCACAGTTCAATCCCGACGGATCAATACCTTTTAAGGTTTCTTAAAAAAACAGAGCAAAAGGTTTTCTGGGATATTAAGTCGAGGCCCACAGTATAGATCGCCGTAATACTATGAATTAGTATTGAATGTTGTTCAGATTAAAGGAAGAACTTGAACTGCAGCACAATTAGGAAGGATGAATGTGATTCGGGGGTTTTAAATTGCGTTAATCATGCAGACTGTGCAGGGTCGAAACAGCCTCCAGATATCTCACATTGGATTGTACTCACACAAATTAGCAGTGGTGCATTAGAGGTTATTGTGAAAACTTAGTATTAGGATAAACTGTATTGACTAACATATACACAAACCAGGGGGCTTTGCACGCTCACACTGACGTTGCTGACTTTCTGTGGAAATTGTGAAAAGACTTCCAGCTGCATTTCTTTTTTTCTGTTACTCTGCCATGCTGCTGCCAGTTTGTCGTCGTATGCATTGTGATATAAGATGGTTTTCTCATTGCTCAAATTTTTCGAGATACTAGATTGCTGTGCAGTGACCAAGATCAATTTACGGTTGGTAGATGAGTTGAAAATAAGCACGTTGTATTATTATGCACGTAATAGTGTCTCATTTCTCAACAAGGAGCATTGAGTCATGATCTCCTGCCTTCATTTGATCTCTGGCAATGTCAATAAAGACTGCTGCTCCCCATAACTGCAGGACTTGCTCTGATCAGGTGTTAGTCTCATGACTTTTATATTGTTGTCGTTTTCTTTTTTTTCATGCATTTCTCCATTGATTTGACTGCTTATAAGTCAGCTTTTGGTGGCACTTCAGGCAGTTTTATGGAAGTAAAAACTGCCTGAGGTTTTGTTTTTGCCCTTTTCCGTTTGTTTGTAAGCAGGATTAAGCAAAAACTATGCAAAGGATTCCCATGAAACTTGGTAGGGGGCTTGTACATGGGCAAAGAAACCATTTTGAATTTTGGCAAGGATCAGGAGTCTTTTTTTTTACTACGCTCTTTTTTTAAACAATTCTAAGACGTGGCATATTTTTAATGTTTTTACCGATTTCCAAGGCAGTAAATCATGGATTTGTTGGGGGGGAGAAATCATGCACATTTATGTGACTGATATCGAGCAGATTTAGATGTGGTTTCATAGGCTTTTGGCTTTTATCTGCCAAGGCACAGTAGTAAATTTGCTGCGAATCCAGACATATGGGGTGGATCTGGAATTTTGTTTTATCACTGAGAAAGGGCCCTTAGCAGAGGTATGTGCTCTACAGAGAGCCGTTCTAGTCTTAATATGATTCACAGCAGTTTTATTTATGTGTTTAAGATGTTATGATATTGTCTCCGTGTCAGTTTTATGTCGTTAACTTGTCACTCAATGTTATTGCTGTGTCTAAATCTAAATCCGGACACTGATTGAGCATTATCCACAGAAAGCTCTTTCTCTCGATTGAATGTGTAAAGTAATTCATTGGAAACAAGTCGCGATCACAGGAAATATACCTTCATGTAATTGATCTGATGAACAAGTGAGCACGTTGTTTGCTCACTCACACATTCAGCAGACATGGAGCAACATTAGCATTCATTTGCGTATGCAGGAGACCAGAAATATTGAATCTACTTGTAACTCTGTTTATGGTCTCCACCCACTCCTGGGGAACATATCGTGAGTTCTTGCTGCTAAATGC
Source organism: Pleuronectes platessa (assembly GCF_947347685.1). Classification (NCBI taxonomy): domain Eukaryota; kingdom Metazoa; phylum Chordata; class Actinopteri; order Pleuronectiformes; family Pleuronectidae; genus Pleuronectes; species Pleuronectes platessa. The sequence continues at coordinate 13,583,246 of NC_070637.1, forward strand.
TGCACTACAGTGTCTGCACCAGGTAGTTGATTTGTCATTGTGTCCACTGCCGGGCTAATATGCTAGCCTACAAGCTGTTACTATATCACATCATATTATATTGTCTCTGGGTGTGATTGTGTTCGTTCAGAAGAAGAAAATTATTCAAAAAAATTACATACTTGTTTTTGCCTTATTATTATAACAGTATTGGACAGATGTTTACAGAACAGCTGGGTGACAGATTTATACATTAAATTATCGGAAGAATTGAACTGTGAAATATGGAACTTAAATATAGACGTTTCAGCTCCTCCTACAGGGATCCTTTTTTTTTATTTCTATGTACACTCAATAGGGGGCCTACCTCCTCCAAGGCCCAACAGAAACCACAGTTCAAATCACTGATCCAGATTTTTAGGTGGACCTGCACAAAATTGTACATTACATCAGTCCTGTGCAGTACAAATCCTTTTTCATGAAGTTTCATGGGCAACTCACTGGGAAATCAAGTAAATGTTGAAAAGTCTCAGGTTCCCCCCCCCCTTGATCCAGATCCACACCCAAATGTAATGGTGCTACTCTGAGCCACACAATATCCTTCCACTTAGTTTCATGGTAATCTGTCTTTTTGCATAATCCTGTTCACCCAAGTAAATATTCAAGGAGGTGATAAAGCCACTTTTTGGCTTTTTCAGTTACATTTTCTCATGCATCTTTTTTTCACTGATTCAATTTGACAAAACTGAGGAGAGTCGACAGAATAAATAAACAACGGGTCGATTAACAAACTGCTGCTTTTTCTAGTTGACGTCAAGTTTCTCTAATTTTACACTGTAGTGCTTCAGAAAAGTAGCCGATGAGACCGTCTGCGATCTCCGTAAGTAATATGACCTTGTATAAGCAGAGTCTCCCTGTTGTTTCTCTGGGAGAGAGCAGATGGTGTACATTGAGTTTTTCATTGAGAACCTCTGCTTGCAGAACATGACACTGAGGAGAAAGCTGGCAGCAAACTAAACCAGTAAAGTTATAAAAACAGGAAGCATTAAAACGCTGTGCAGAGCTGAGGGGGATAATTCTCCTGCCAGGTTTGTCATTACGAAAGACTTATTCCACATTAGACGTTGTCATCTAAGTCATTGTTAATATGAACATATTGATTACAGCAGCCTTGAGTAAAAAATGTATAACTTATTAGGGCTGTTTATTCTTGCACTGCAGCAAACCCTGAATACCCTGCCAAAAATATAAATATACAAACAATTAGACGTTTTTTCATCTGGAATTTCATTCCATCATATTTTCCCTTTCAGAATTCAGGTGGCAGCTTCCAGATTTGTGCTGTGAAACACAACAGTCAACCTCTTCTCAGGTAAATGAGGTCTTTCGGGTGCTCACACAGCCCCGGTGACAATACTCGCAAGCCCATTCACTTCATCACTCCCCCTTCTATTGTTATTGGTGTTCCATATTCAGCGTTTTATTACTTATCACCCTGCAGTTTTTCATATCAGCCCTTGTGTGCTGATCAAGGAGCAGAGTTTTCCTCTTGTGTGGATGCTTCTCTACTTTGTTGTTTTTATCTCGGGCACACGTATGAAAAGGGCCGGAGGGAGGGAGGGAGAGGGGGAGAGGGAGAGAGAGAGAGTCAACACTGTCTGCTTCAACTCATCTCGCTGACTGACACTGAGGTATCAGGCAGGGGAGAAAGAGAATATTTTATCTGACATTGTCACTCTCTGTAGGAAGCTCAGGGAGGCCCCGCCTGCTGTGACACACTTGGTGGTCAGCAGCAGCACTGCACGTGATTGTGAAAGCTCTGCAAGACGCGCTGGAGCCACGAGTCTAGAGTGAAACCAAATCTGCCTTTACCAGCAGTGTGGGCTCTGTAGCTGCTGTTGTGCCTTTTGATCACATTGTAAAAAACGAGTGCAGCGGCCGTTCTAAAGATCGAACTGTTTGGAGTGGGCTGTTTGCTTCGGCTGGGTGATGCTGTTTGCAGATTTCTTTATGAAACTGTGAAAATGAGCTATGGTCGATGGGATTCTGTTTTTTTGCACCGATTCAGGAGTGCGGTTTATGTTTGAGTTCGAATGATTTACTTATTTTTCAAACATTGCATGTCGGCTACTTCAGAGGTCTGTTAAGCAGTCGACACAATATTCAGACCCAGGTTCACAGCTTTTCAAAATTCAATCTCTATGATTTAGACTGGTATAAAGCATTACAGCAACAAAAACAACCTTTATGTTCAAAAAAATTACCAAAAAAGATGTGATTCAATGCTTATTATTACAATTATCTAAATTATCTGGCGGGAGCAAACTGCCCCTCCCTCACAGCAGAACACTTATCACCAGTTTATTTTAAATGTATTTGATATTCAATGCATCTCATTCAAATCGCTCCAAATTTGATTCTGCACTTCCATGGATCATTAACAGATAAAAGGTGTAAAGTTGATAAGATGAACGGTTTGCTAGATATTTGTGGAATTAGAAAGTAGATGTTAGACTTAAACTTTTGTTTGCAAATCCCTAATCAAAGCGTTTGTTTTCCTCAGGTGTTCCTGTTGGACTGTCTGGAAAAACGACTTAATCATCAGATGTCACAAGAGGCTTTGAAAGTTGTCGACTGGTTTGGATTCAATCACAAAGAGAAGAAAAGAACATGGGCACGTCACTGTTTCTCTTGGTTGCCGTCTTGGTCGCGGCCCGCGTCATCCACTGCCGCACAGTTTGCAGCCAAGCTTCACTCAAGTGGCACCTCAAACAGCAAACAGTCCAGATGAACTGGACCCTCGTAGGAAACATCTGCAGAAACATGTCTGAGTGCTGGGACTCTCATGGGAGAGACGATCCCAGGGGGCACCTGCTCAGCTTCCCGCAGATATGTCCACTTCAGCTGCAGCACGGGGACAAACTGCTGATGTCCGCCGATGAATCGCTCAAGTCGTACGGCATCAGACTCCTCAACGTGACCGAGCACAGCTTTGAAAGCTGCTCCGCCAACGGCCTGAAGGAGGATCAGTTCCTCCTCCCCCGCAACATAAATGAAAGTGTGCAGGCGGAGGCCAAGTGGCTTGTCCCCGGCCGCCATTTCTTCATCGCGCTGCACGAGGGAGACGCGCAGCTGTGCAGGCTTGGCTTGAGGCTCAACGTGTCTGTTAAACCGCAGCTTTGTCAGGCCTCTCCTCTGCTGCGACTTTGTTCGGGGAACGGCATTTGTCAAACGGACCTCTGGGAAGGCGCCTACCACTGTCGCTGCCACCAACACTATTCCGGGAGGTTCTGTGAAAAGTTTGACGCGTGCCTGGATAACCCTTGTAGGAACAAAGGCGTCTGTTTGAGCAATGGCTCCGCGGATCCGAACCACCGAACGTACAAGTGTCTGTGTCCTCCACATTTTACAGGTAAGGACAGAAACCCACTCACCTGCTTTATGGAGCCCTTATAACTTATTTCAATTAGAACCAAATCCAAAACTATTACAACGCCCCATTGATTTTTAACTTTGTTGTGCTATCACTTTAAATTCGTGGTAATTTGATGGAGTGAGTTACATCTGCAACCCCTTCTCTGGGGAACCCATCATGTTTGTGTATTTGTTTAAACTCTGATTGATGCTTCTCACAGTTTTACTCTCCTGGGTGTTGCAGGCGGGGGGTGGGGGGGGAGGAGAGAGTTGAAAAGTTGTCTGTTTCCACTTTAAAAACTGAATCAAGCTGCCGTCTTAATTATATATTTATCGGACACATAACGTTTAAGCTATTCAGCAAAAGCCCCGACACTCACACGCTATACAAACACAATTAATATTAAAGCAGCTTGCCTTCCAAATGACTCCTTCCTTAATCTCTTTCCTGCCGACATGTACTCTCTCCGCAGCAGCATCATCCATAGCAATAATTTAATTTTCCTTTCTTCAATTAGGAATTCAGATAAATAGCCCCGGAGTTGTGCGCCTGCATTGAATCTCCAAATTCCCTTTTCTCTCTGTGTTTATGTGTCAACGGTCAAAGTAACTCACCCGTTTGTTTCAGGCCTCAACTGCTCCGAAGTGGAAGGGAAGGAGAACTGTGACAGCATTTGTGAAAGTGGGAGATGCGTTCAAGTGTCGGCGACGTCCTTCAAATGCATCTGTGACTCAGGAGTTTCAGGTGAGTGGCTCTCATTCAGCAGGTTGAATGTAAAACAATGTCATTTGCCTGGAGGGGGGGACGGTCCCCACGAAGGTCTGAGATTGAAAACTCCAGAAGCCATTTCTCAAGGAAGATCAGCGTTTTCCTCATGGGCTCTAAACACCGATTTCCGCTTGATGTTATATTGTCATCGTAATAAATGAAGCGGCCCCTTCAAATCAAAGACCACGTGTTACGAGCGGTGACATGTGGCCGTTAAAAGCCGCGGTCAAACTGCTGGTTAACTGAGCATGACACGTTGATAAAAAAAAAAAAGGGTTTTACAGCAATCAATTAAAGTTAAATTTATTGTTTATTGTTTTTGCAGAGCTTATAAAATCAGAACTTTGATACTGGACGACTTCTGGGAGCCTGGAAGAAAAAAGTACAAGCATGGCTCAAACATTAATAAGACTTCAAGTTTCATTGTTTAATATGAGATGGAGCAGGCAAAAAAATCTGTTCATCTGATTTCTACTTTTTCTAATTTCTACAAATCTAAACCACTGCATGTTAAGCTGATGGTTTGATCAGGTAGCTACATCGACTTTCACGACATATTTTCCTTGGGGCAGCCACTCTCTGTTCCCTGCTCTGTGCATGAGACAAATTACTGAAGGCTCACGTACATGCACTGGCACTCGCGGTGAGCTTGTTAATGAGACATTATCGCTTCACCCAATATTTAGGTAATGAGTCTCCGCAACATACAGTTAGGTTAATGAGTATCATGCACAAATGGGTTACAGGACCTGGATACTCCTCGGGCTGCCCTGGATCTGAGCGGCTGCTGAGAAAACAAGCCTGCGAGGAACTTTTTCTTGGGAGTAAGAACTCCAGGTGGCTCCTCACACTGATTCATTGTGTTGTTTGGAGCACATTTTGTCCTGGCAGCATGCTTGAAGTGTCAAAGCTTTGCCTCTTCCGGTCCAGCCCGTGCTTTCAGCTTATTATTTTGGAGATGTGGTTTCAAGGTTACTTCCAGTGCTGTCTGGCATCCGTTCTTGTAAGAGCAGATTAAGGCCATGCAGGAGAAGAGCATCGGGAGTGAAGGGTATAGACACTTCACAGGACGTATTTACAATTTAAATGAGAAGATAAGAAGATAAATTATGATGTCGTAGAAAAGGAATAATATTGCTTTGCCTTTTATCTAGAACCAAACCAATATGGATTTTCTGGGGGGTGGCTGATGCTGATATTCATATAAGAGGAGGATGATAATCAGAGTTCATGTGTGTTGATTTACATTGAATTACTTGCGAATATGTTTTTAAGAACTTGCATATGAACTTGAAAATCTGTACTCTTTAAAATCTATTACAACATTTGTATGCTTCAAATTACATTTATGGCCCCAAAATATGCCCAAAACATATGCATTCGCTTTAGAATTGTAGTTTAGTTTGGTTTAACGGATAAAACATACAAAATGTTTGAATAAAATGAAATCACCATTAATGCAAGTTGAACTTTTAAATACAGAAAGTAATGACTGAACATGACCTTTGGTAAAGAAACAAGTGGGCTATGTAAAACAAAATCCGCGCCTGTTCACTTTTGAGATGGATAACTCCTGCGATTCACATCAAAACACAAATCGGTAAATTAAATGCAACCTCTGCTTCGACGGCTTTTATCTAATTGGCTGTAATTGCTGCCGCTCTCTTAAGTAAGCGGACTCTGCTGGACGCTTTCGCACAGTCATGGTGTCCTCCTGTCCCAACAGCTTCTTGGGAGTTCTGTGGAGCTTGTGCTTCCTCCACCTCCCTGCTGCAGTCGCCTCATTAATCAACTGGAAGTTAGTGGCTGCTCCAGCGCCGGCTGCCCTCATAGGCCAAAGTCTATGCGCACAGAATAATGAGCCAAACTCATGGGACGTTTCAAATGAGATTTTCTTTTGATTTGACTCGCCTCTGCGGTACCTCTCGGGTATTTGTTGCCAAGTATTACCATCTTTATGGGGCCATTTCCATTTGGTGTAAGGTGTTAATTGGTTTCGCAATCTTGATGGAGGTTATATCAATTTTTTAAGTTTAATTTGGACTCTGTATATTCAGCCATTACCATTGTTGAGCTATTTAATAATGTACTGACAAAATGTTGTGTCTCTATGTATATAATATCGCTGCACTTCATAATCACTGCAATAATGTGGGTGTTGGAGATGGAGATCTTGGGTAGAGATAAATACCTGCACAAATATGAACGATCATAAAAACTGAAATATCGAATGCATGACCTAAACCAAAATGATTACACATTAGGACATTTTCTCCTGAGTGCAGAAAGTGCTACAGTCGTTATCTGTGTCATAAATACACACGGCAGATGGAGCTTTTCCCCTAAAACATATATTAGTTTGTGTAGATGCAACTTCTTGTGGACCAGTTATGAAAAGTCAATTTCTGGTGGAAAATGAGCTGAGGCAAAAGCAAGCCCTGAATTCGTACACCGTAAGATTGATGCCCACAGAGGAGGCTATGGGGGAGCCTCTGGGACATGAGCACTTGTATCAGCAGGGGGATTAAAGAAAATATGCAAAGAAAGACTCGCCGGAAAGATAAATGTGTAGGCACCTTGTGAAGAACACAAAAAAAGGAAAACCCTCACTAGGGAATAACATCAAATTTTATCCACCTTGAACCTGCAGTGAATTTGGTCTAATTTTATCCTTTGCATACAATGTCAGTGCAGCGATGGCCTGTCTCTGGATAAGCTGCTGGTGTTGTGCTACTGCAGGGTTTAGAAAACCAACGGCTACTGCTTAATTTATAATTACTTTATTTTTGTAAAAATGTTTAGAGCACCGACTACTTTATAATCCTCCATGAAAACCATTTCTATCGCATTATAATAACTTTCTATTTATTACTATATATCTCATTACTTTAAAAATCTGAAGTCGTTTCGCCCCGCCCTAGTTTGAACCGAATTTTACGACAGTTGACAGTGGATGCAGTTCTGCTTTTGTCCACAGAGGCGCCAAAATCAACGAAAAAGTTCCTTTTAGCTTTAAAGACTTATCTTTTGGAGATGGGAGAAACTTCCAAGAAGACATCCATTAGTGCAATGCTCCCCTGATCTTGGCTTTAAGGCAGAATCAGAAGCCTCTCCTCAATGGAAGTTTGCAAAAAAAACCTCAAAAGGACTCTCAGACTGTGAGAACGAGATTCTCTGGTCTGATGAAACCAAATTTAAACAGTTTGGTTTCAATTCCAAGCATCATGTGAGGAGGAAACCAGACAGGAACCTCAAAGTAGGTTCTTCTGCTGGTAGTTTCTTCCATTGCCACACAGGATCTTGGGTCAGATAAGCAAGTGTCTGAATAATTAGCCTAGTTAGTCTTTTCTGCGTCAATGTCAATGTTATTTCCATCAGATGAATCAAACTCTTCATATGTTAATTATTAAATGGTTCGGTTGTTGGCCGATGATGTGACACTGCATGTACAGTTGCCTTTAGTGAGATGGAAGGAGTATTTGCTTCAATTGTACACATGCATAATAACTGGGGATGGCACACGCCTCTGTCCTGCGTAATTATTAATGCACCACGTCAATCACCCCGTCCTCCGCGGATTACAAGTCACGTCAGTCATTTCTTTTCAGCCTTTGAAGCTTTTTCATACATGTCCAACGTTACTTTCCATTCCAGCCACTTGTGTGTACATGATGGCTTTCAGCAGATTCTGTGACCATGTGATTGGCAGCTCCTGCTCATCATAGCTCGTGTAAGTAAAACCCATTTCCCCCAATCTAATGAAAAGTGTCACATTGTCTTGTCGTCCAGGACCACCTTGCGAGACGAGGACCTGTCGTCCAAATCCATGCAGAAACGGTGGCCTGTGTGAGGAGAGCCCCGATGGGATTGCGTGCCGTTGTCCAGAGGGATTCTCTGGCCTCTACTGCGACTCCGGGGCCGACTTGGATTGCACGTCATACGCATGTCAGGAGGAGCACATTTGCGCTGCAGGGGAGCGTGTGAGGACTCATTTTCCCTTATTTGTTTTTTTATCTTGCGGGATATAAACACGAAATGGCACATGGAAAATTAATATAGTGTCTTAAATCGAGATCAAATTGCTTCATTCCGACGGCTGCGTTGGCAATTAATATTTCCCCCTGAAGATGAGCTCGGGGAAAGAGTGCTTGCCTCCTCTAGCATTTTTGATTGAATGTCCCAGCGCATATTTAAGTGCCAGTTTGAAACGGCTCTCATCAAAAGCATTTGTAATTGGATGCCTTCTGCAATTTTCACCTTTCTCGGGGAACGTTATTGTTGTCATGCAGTCGGCAGAGGAGGGAGTAGGTCCCGACGTTCAAGAGGATACACTGGAGAAAATGCAGTAATGGTCTAATTGCCTTGCCATGACCTTTGTTTTGTTCATTACAGTTTTCCAAGTGCTACACATTTTCACAAGCCGCCTTAGAATAGAATCCAGCGCACTTAAAGGCACACTCGTCAAAAATAATGCCTCATATCGCTGCTGCTTAACATAAATATCTATCTAAAAATTTAATTTGAAATGTAAATCCTTGTTTGACGTTGAATTACATGGACATTAGCATTTATTAGCCTGGGTATCTGACTCGTATATGTTAGTGTAGATATCAGAAACAAATAATGCCTATTGATAATATTCCTGCAGTTACTGATGTAATTTGTGTGTGTGGGTGTGTAATCTGACCCTGTTTCCCCGCTGCTGACGGGCGACCTTGTTTGTTTCTGCCCTTGCATGCAGGCCTCTGAATGTGTGTGTGCAGATGGTAATGTGGACGCAGCGTGCAGGAGGCAGCGGAGCCCGTGCAGCCCGATGCCATGTCGCAACAATGCCACCTGCGTGTCCAGGGGAAGTCATTATGTCTGCAGGTGAAAAACACACAGAGGCCACTCTCACGCATCCCTTTCTAGATGATTGCGAGGTCTGGTGAATGCTTGGTCCACTGCGAGTGAAAAGAGATGGTTCTTCTTTGTCCACCTTTTCAATGTGATTAGGATTTCAAAATGTTCTCAAAATACCTGTCAATCAAACCTCCAGCTGCATTGCTGGCAGGTAATACTCTATGTTTTTGTATTTATTGTAAACCCCTTCCAGGTAAAGGGCTCATACATGGATCGTATTTAAGTATTGTGTGTGAATCCTGAGCCTGATGTAACTTCATCTGGGCCTCCTCCATTAAACATAATTATAAACCTCACTAAGCCACATCACTGTTACACTGGGTGACTTGATACCCTGCACTGTTTTGACTTAAAGTTCCAGTGTGAAAGATGTCGGTGAAAGGGATCTAATGGCAGAGATTGAATATGTAATAATCCTAGGGATGTTTTCGCTAGCTTTTTTCCTCCCAATTATACAAATTGTTGTTTACTTTTATATTTTAATACTTTATATTTACATCAGGAGTGGGTCCTTACTATGTAGGCCGCTATATATATTTTTTTTACAATAGTCCAAAGTGAACAAACTAAACACCTTTTTTAAGGTCTGCCACAGGTTCTCTTTCATGTTTGGAAAGGGAGGGTGAGGTGAAGGGTATTCAGCTGCAACATGCAACTTCACCACTAGATATCACTAAACTCCACACACTGAACCTTTAATCTGAATAAACCGAATTGCACACTATATGTGTATTAATCCGTGTAAGCATAAAATAGTTCCCAAAATATATAATAGTTGCTCCCGTTTGGGTATGTTTTGCTAAAACTACACTGCCCCTGACATAACTTTATCAAATTAAATTGTAACTTCTGGTTTGTACGTGTGACTTGTTGGCAAGACGACACTCCCTCTGGCTTCAAATAGCTTGTTTATGGTGAAGAGGGAAAAACTTGAAATTATGTGATAATATAATTTTTAGACATTACTGTCTAACGGCTTTTTAACAGACCGGACATGAATGATATTGTTGAGTCACTCCTTGTTTTTTATGAACATGTTTGTGAGTCTTCTGCACATTTATTAGCCTCTTTGTTTTATATATCTGCTTTAAATTCAATGTCTTTTAAATCCCCTTATTAAACTGGACCAGATCACAAGACTAATGAGTTTTATGTCAGCACATAAATTCTGGTCTTCGCTCTCGGACTCAATAATATACAATACAGCTTCAGCTGAAACTTGTTTGGGGGCTTTTAAAAAAATAATGGACAGACAGTACCTGAATATTTATTTTTATTCTTTATTTGTCATTTTGGGCCCTTGTACAAACTTTTTAATGGTGAGAACTTTAGATAGAAAATAATTAAGTGAAGGACTTATTATCTGAATTAGGCATCAGCAAAATAAAGAGTGATTTTCACATTTGTAGGAAAGTATAATCTATGGTTTGTAATGGACCTTAATTTGTCTTGATATTCTATCTCGACCCATTTGGCATTTGAAGCTCTAATTGGTACACCCTGCCTCTCCGAAGGTCCGTATCGCAAACAGGTCATAGAAAACTAAATTATAACCCCTCGTGTATCTTGTAAAAGACAAAGAAAATATGGCTTGTTAGCGCCCACTGCTCCGGGGGGAATTGATTTTGATGACACCAACCTCCTCCCAACAGATGCCTGAGAGGATTCTCTGGGAAAAATTGTGAGGAAGTAATTGACTACTGCGGGCTGCTCAATATCAACTGCCTAAATGAGGGATTGTGCTTGAGTGTAATTGACGGATATCAGGTAAGTAATTCAATGTTTCAGTCTTAATTAAATACTCTGAAGCCTACAAAATATGACTCACAGGGCGCCTTAATGGGGGTCAGGGAATGAGCAGGAGGAGAACACGGTCAGAGGCAGAGCTGTGATCCACACCGCATATACAATACATCTTTCGTTTGAGTAGAAACACTGTAAAAAAGTGTTTTGCAAAAGCTATAGGTTATAATTTGACTCATGAATAAAAAAGAAAACAGAATTAAATATTTATAATGTCATTTGATTGTCTGCAATACAACAATTTGTGTATTTATGTTTAATATTGTGTATCGTACTGTTTAAAGTACTTTTTTTCCTTTTCCCTTCAGTACAAATTATGATCGCATCATACATTTAATATTGTAATAATCTCTATTTTAATATTTAATATATAAATCTTATCAGTTGTATTCTATTTTCATCATCCTATTCATTTAATTAAATTATTTTTATTTGATTGTTCAATATTCTGTGCTAGAGTCCTATTGTTCAATTCTCATTGCCTGTTCATTGTAAAGCCATTTGTAACATAAATATATAGAAATGTGATACATACATATGTAATATAATATATTTATGAAAAGTGCAATCTATATTAATGTGTGTGTTTTAAAAGTCAAATTGTAATAGTGAGCCTGTGGGCTACTTTGAACTTCCCATTAGAAACATTACAGTGTAAATAGATAAGGGGATCACCCCTGGGTTTTAATATACAATATGCTTTTGTATTTAATAGCATTAGCCCTTTAGTCTGTGACCTTCTATACATGGGGACAATTATCATTAACTTAAATATTTTTTCAATGAAGGAAAACACACACCAGTGTTAGACAATGTCAACACACAGCTGTAATCCAATTCTAACCCATTAATCATGGTGGGTATGTGGACGCTTTGCTCAGACGTACAGGTTCTGGGTTAATTTGCCTCTCTATTGCTCACTCGCCTCAAAAGTCTATTCTTTTTTTACAACACCTGAGACTGCTCCGTAATGCCCATAGCTCCTAATTATTCTCCATCAATCGTATTCCATTAGCGTGTTGTTAATCTCAAATCCACTTTCAGATGCTTCAAGTTGATGTGCCTCCTACCAGGGTCAGTCATCATCAGAGAGTGTAGCTCTTTTCCAATTGGCAGTTTCTGTTTTTCTTTTTATTTATAGTTGGATGTGACTTTACTTTGAATGTGAAAACCATTGGGTTGTTCGTGTAAGGACGGTCGGCCCCTTGTCACGAGGAGGAATAAAACTAAAGATCACATTAAGCTGATTTTATTGGTCGATACACAGAGCGGTCCAGTACATTGGATTTGATATAAAAAAAATTACTGAGGTTAATTAATCAGTTTAGCTTAAAAGGGTCAGTTCACCCATATTTGAAAAAAAATCCCACCTCCAATACCGATAAGGACAGAGTATCGAGCCATGCAGATACTCTATGTCTGGATTTATGTCAGGTTTTTTATTATATCGATCCATGAGACTATTACCTTCACCGTAATAGGATTTTATGTTTGATGATGTCAACATTTAGAAATTATTTCAATTTTTGTATTTTTTTATAATGCATATCTAATGGAAAACCATTACTTTATATCACCCACTACTGAGTGTATGTTCCAAGATATAATGTGTAACATTTAAAATGTCTAAAAACGCCCAGATGTATATTTTGATTGTTTATACTTTACATATCTAAAAAGTTAACAATTTCCAAACCCAGATAAATCCCCAGTGTTTTTCCTTCCAGTGTTTGTATTGGTCACCCAAAATAGATCAGGATCATTCAATGCCGTTTGAAAACAACAACTCCCATGATCCCAACCTGCTTCGTGACATCATCAAATTAGGTGTTTTGTTATTTTGATTGAGAAACCTCTTAGCAGCTGGAGATAGATAGTTGTTTAATGCTGTGACTATCACAGAGTCCATCTGCTTCCATCCTTTTGAGCTAATGGCAGACAATCGGAGAGGTGAACCTCAGAACCTGAGCAAATTCATTTCCAACGCGGTTGGGTCTGTGTGGGTGTTGGAGAGAACGTGAGGAGATTCGTAGTTTGGGCGAACTGACCCTTTAATGTGAGGACTTTTGCAGCTCGATCAGATGAACTGGGTGCACAGTAGGGATGGGCGTTCGATTAAATTGTCTTCGTCGATCGTCGGGAGAGTTAATGACGAATTTTCGATTAATCATTAATATTTTCAAGTTCAAAAATTCACTATTTATAAGCTACATTAAAATGCATTGGGAAAAAAAAGCGTGTTTCCTCATTGAGATCTTTATTACAAGATGAACAAAATATGCGCTGCCGTAATCTTAAACAGCGGAGCCGACAGCTAGAAGCCGGTGCTACTAAACACAACTGACCCTCGTTTTTTTTCCTCCAAAATAAAATAATAATAATATAAAAAAACAACAACTAGAGGTTTTGCCAAATGTAACTCAAAACTATCAAACAAGGTACTGAGTCGAGAAAGCTTCATAAAAATAACCAGTAACTCACATACAACTTCAGCACCAGCCTACGGATTTGTGTTGAGAAAGATGAGCATGTTAAACTGCTCTGGGGTCAGACGCGAACGCAGTGACCGTCAGTCCAGCCGCCGAAAAACCCGCTCTGAGGGGACTGACGTCGCCGTGATACACAGGTAGCTCCGTGCTAACTTGGCTAGCCTGGCTGCGGCTCCGGAGTTTGCGCTCCCCTCGTCCGTGTCAGACAACGCAGGCTCCTCGTCTCCCCCAGCCTCTGGGATAGCTTCGCAGTGTTGGCAGTGAACCAAGTCATTTTTGAATGACTTGGTTCGCCGTGACCTCTTCATGTTTACTTTGGAAATGGAACTACACGGTAACTCGCAGCCAGTCGCAGGTAACTGAGTAGGACTGTGGCGTTTTTTTCAAACACTGCCCCCCCGTGGTCAAATGTGTAATTAGTGAATTCCTCGATGAAAAAATGATTTCATCGAGGAAATTCTTAATGATCAATTAATCGATCGTCGATTAATTATGCCCATCCCTAGTGCATATTGTTGCCATTTTATCTTTGCTCCCCAGGCTAAAAAAGGATACGCTCCCTCAACACTGTTTACACAAGTGTGGAGGAAATAACAACAAGCACCCTGAAAACTGCATGTCAACAACTTAACCCTCACATTTGAAATCCAATGTTCTAGGTTGGATCTAAGACAATAATAACATACAGGCTGCTGTGATACACACTCACTATAACACAATCTTGCTCTGTTTTCCTGCAGTGCGTTTGTGCCGCGGGATGGATTGGGGAGTTTTGTCAGTATGTGGGCGATGCCTGTCTGATACGACCGAACAGCTGTTTGAATGGAGCCACGTGCATCACAACAAGTCAGCCGTCATCTCCCCCAGAGTACACCTGCAAATGCCCCCCCGGCTTCACGGGTAAGATAACTTTTCATGGTTTTTGACTACTTCCCATACTTCTGTGTGTCTGTCCGTTGGCAGGGTGCACCGATCGATTCGCACAAACCCTCGTGGGCAGGTTGCTGGAATGACTGATGAATGTTTGGGAAACAACTGACATGCCACTGACATGGCTTGACAGTTAAATGCTATTGGCAGAGCGGTCTCTTCTGTTTTGACATTTACAGACTCAGTTTTATGTTAACGTCGTGTAAATGCAGTGTATGCACGATGCACTGCAGGGATGTGAAGCAGACAGGTAGTGAGAGCAGTAGTTCTCTGAATATTTTACTCATGTAGGACAGTGACTGTGCACTCTGCATCCAAGACAGTTGACACACACACACAACTCTCATGCTGAGAGCATATCCATAAATTATAAATGCTTCTATTTTGCCTTTTGTTGGTGTGTTAGGGCAGATGGCATCAAATATTGCTTAAAATCCAGGAACAAGTCTTGAGAAGCTCATGTTTTCCATCAAACATGCATAATTCATATCTGCTAGAATGAATACACTTTTACTTTGGTCACCAAAAAACACGGGTTTCTGATTGGCTGGTAGGTGGCCATTAAAAATGTATGTTGTATAAAAAGATCAGCAATGTAACGATCTGTACTGTGACCTTATCTAAGATACACCTTACTGAGGATATACAACACAAACATATATTCTGATGCTTCAGATGATCTGTTAATTGACTGGTGTGTAGTCAGTTGAAACGGTGTTGCTGAAAACAAACATTTAGGCTGCGTTTTGAGAAAACTGCATTTTGATCATTACAGGGCAGAAAGACTGCAAAACCAATACGCAGGAATAAGTCTTTGTTGTAGCAGCTTAACTCAGTATTAACTTCTGCACTGGCTTTGCATGTGTTGGATCCTGCATTGTTCTTTCAGCTGACGATGTGACATTTTTGACAATCGGCAAACTAAAGTGTGCAGCAGCTGATACACATTCTACACCCGTAATGTATCATTTACAATTTAAAATAGCACAATTAAAAAAAGATCATGCACTCTGCGATATCCCTGTATAGACAATACATTTTTGCTGCATTTGATAGTGACTGCAATATGTAAAACATTCAACATAAATGTTACCATTTGATGTATTGTGTTGACAATGTATTTTCATATTGATGTTTGCACTTAATATTTAATTTGCTGTGCAAGTTTTTGCTAGTATCCACTTATCTGCTGGAAAACATGCCACGTTTCAGAGCATGTTTGTTCAGGCGTCACACTAGTGCTCAGTCGCAGACGTCTGATGCTGTACCTGCACTGTTCATGGGTCAGCAGGTCGACGTTGTAATAGGGGAGGCCGCTCTTTAATCGTCAGGTTTAGGATCACGCTGTCATGTCTGTGAGCTTCTGCTTTGATTAATGTTCCCAAAGACTCGAATCACAGCTGACTCAAGGGCTCCTGTTCCACAACTGACCTCTGACCCCCCCTGAAGAGGTGGCAGTGGACAATGGAATAACAGTTGATAGGAGCAACAGAGGTTGCAGTAGTTCCTAATGACTGCACACGCAACCTCAAGAAAGTGTTTGATGCAGCCTAGAGGCAAATTCCGTTTTGGACGTTTGAACTCTAAACACAAAAAGTAGCATCCATAGTTAATTACCTAACTGGAAGTGTATGAAGTGACAATGACAATTACAGGCCAGATTTTAAGCAAAAGGCCAGTTCTCTGGATGTAGCAATCTTATTTGTTTTCCTTGAAGCTTATACAGTGCCTTGCATAAGTATTCACCCCCTTTGGACTTTTCTACATTTTGTCATGGTATAACCACAGATTAAAATTTATTTCATCGTGAGTTTATGTAATGGACCAATACAAAATAGTGCATCATTTGGAAGTGGGGGGAAATATTACATGGATTTCACAATTATTTACAAATAAAAATCTGAAAAGTGTTGAGTGCATATGTATTCACCCCCTTTACTGTGAAACCCCTCACAAAGATCTGGTGCGACCAATTGCATTCACAAGTCACATTTGCAAGTCACATAATTAGTAAATAGGGTCCACCTGTCTGCAATTTAATCTCAGTATAAATACACCTGTTCTGTGACGGACTCAGAGTTTGTTGGAGATCATTACTGAACAAACAGCATCATGAAGACCAAGGAGCTCACCAAACAGGTCAGGGATAAAGTTGTGGAGAAATATGAAGCAGGGTTAGGTTATAAAAAAATATCCAGAGCTTTGAACATCTCTCTGAGCACCATAAAATCCATCATAAGAAAATGGAAAGAATATGGCACAACCGCAAACCTACCAAGAGGAGGCCGTCCACCCAAACTGAAGAGTCGGACAAGGAGAAAATTAATCAGAGAAGCAGCCAGGAGGCCCATGGTTACTCTGGAGGAGTTGCAGAGATCCACAGCTGAGGTGGGAGAATCTGTCCACAGGACAACTATTAGTCGTCTACTCCACAAATCTGGCCTTTATGGAAGAGTGGCAAAAAGAAAGCCATTGTTGAACGGGATCCATAACAAATCCCGTTTGGAGTTTGCCAGAAGCCATGTGGGAGACACAGCAAACATGTGGAAGAAGGTGCTCTGGTCAGATGAGACCAAAATTGAACTTTTTGGCCTCAATGCAAAACGCTATGTGTGGCGAAAACCCAACACTGCCCATCACCCTGAGCACACCATCCCAACAGTGAAACATGGTGGTGGTAGCATCATGCTGTGGGGATGCTTCTCTTCAGCAGGTACAGGGAAACTGGTCAGAATAGAGGGAAAGATGGATGGAGCCAAATACAGGGAAATCCTTGAAGAAAATCTGATGCAGTCTGCAAAAGACTTGAGACTGGGGCGGAGGTTCATCTTCCAGCAGGACAATGACCCTAAACATACAGCCAGAGCTACAAAGGAATGGTTTGGATTAAAGAATGTTAATGTCTTAAAATGGCCCAGTCAAAGCCCAGACCTCAATCCAATAGAGAATCTATGGCAAGACTTGAAGATTGCGGTTCACAGACGGTCTCCATCCAATCTGACTGAGCTTCATCTTTTTTGCCAAGAAGAATGGACAAACCTTTCCATCTCTAGATGTGCAAAGCTGGTAGAGACATACCCCAAAAGACTTGCAGCTGTAATTGCAGCGAAAGGGGGTTCTACCAAGTATTGACACAGGGGGGTGAATACTTATGCACCCAACAGATGTCAACTTTTTTGTTCTCATTATTGTTTGCGTCACAATAAAATTTATTTTGCACCTCCAAAGTACTATGCATGTTTTGTTGATCAAACGGGAAAAAGTTTATTTAAGTCTATATGAATTCCAGTTAGTAACAGTACATAATGGGAAAAAGTCCAAGGGGGGTGAATACTTATGCAAGGCACTGTATACTAGTAGCCTCGCCTCCTTGACATTTCGAAGGCCTGCTGATGATTGCATTTAATTCAAGTGCTCTGGCAAACGGCTTCCTAATTAGCTGCCAGCTCAGAACATGGCCAGAAACGTATCAGTGACAACTGTTCTAAAGAAACAAGGAAACAAGGGAATAAAACAAAACCCCCAAACTAAAGGGGCTTGTTATGTCTTATCAAATTTAAGAAGAAAAAACACTTATATGTGCCATGCCTGAAAAGGTTTTCAAATTCATGTGCGTTTTTCTTAAATGTGTCATTGAGGAAACAAGGAAAGACACAGTTATATTTACAGTGAAATGTTTTGATTGTGTAGTCCTCACTGAAAATCCTGTGCATACAGTCTGTTTTTATGAGGCTCAGTGCTGTCTGGGACAGACCATATATGAGAGCGGGTGTGTTTTTATTCCATAAGAGAAAAACGTTTGAAGCCTTTCTTCTGTTAAATGTAAATTAAAAAAAGTTTTTTCTTTTTCTTTTTATGATAATATTATAGTTGTATCAAAACAAAATTATCAATAGGTCTGTATTTGAATGGTTAATGTTCTGTATTTATAAAGCACTTTTATTGTCTTCATGACCACTCAAACCACTTTACAGTCCATTTCTTTTGCTAATTACAATACAATCTAAAACTTTACATAATATAACAATCGATATTGTAAAATTTGTTTTTCCTCCCCCAGTGCAGTCAGGCTTTGGCCTGTAGCGTATTCCCCATCTCGCCTTAAGTCCTGACACACTCACCTGTCAGTCAGATAAGCCCTTACATAGCGCTACATGAACACAATTTTTTCCCTCTGTTCAAAGGTGAAATCTGTTGCCACTTCAGTAATGGAAAATTGTCTCTTGCACCCTGGCAGGTCTTAGTGACTGATAGAATTCATCATATTCTGGCATCTTGGGATTTTTGTTTTGGAATTTTCACGAGCCATGCAGCTTGCAAAGGCCAATTTAATTCCGAGCTTTGCCCGGAAACCTCACAGTGCTCTATCACAGATCATAAGTCAGGATACATTACCCAAGCACTGGCGTTTGGTGTTCGTTTTTGAAGGCTTTATTTTTCATGGAACAACAAACTCTTGGCTTATGTTACGCTGGTCTAATTTACACACACTCATTAGCTTTTAATTGGGTGCATAATATAACATGTGGGGGCTCTGTATACAGTACACTGCTTAGTGAAATAAAAATGAATGGACTGTGCTAAACATTTAAAAATGTTCACCTGAAATGGAGAGAATAAGGTCTTTGCATGAATAACTTTATCTGGGAAATTAGCATCCCCGGGCCTAAAGGAACCTGCGGGTAAATAATGATTGTGCTCAAGAGCCAGAAGTGTGTTGCCCAAATAAAAAATCTTATATTCATATTGACCTCAAGACATATAGCTATTTATTCTTTTAGACTTTCTAGACATTGCTACACAAACATTTTGCATCTTAATTCACCATATTTACAGTCATTAAAGTTTTATAAAAAGAGGCTGCAGTGCTACATAAGTGATTTTATCCACAGCCATTAAGAATGAGCAAAAGCATTTCTCAGATTTTAGCAGGATGAATTTGTATAATTTGCTGCTGCGCGGCGTGGCATGCTTTGCATATAATGACCTGTAGCAACTCCCGTGAAGATGATATCAATCATAGTGTTTGTGCTGTAGCATGAGGTTGCTGCTGTCAAGAAGCGACTTTCACTACGTGTCATTGCTGCTCTGTTATTGATGATGGGACATTTGAAATTAATAACCTGCGCTGGAAGACACCCACTCCCCCATCCACATTGGTAGAACCAGCAGCTGCTGAGGCAGCTGAGCACTAGACCAGTCTCCCATCAAGCATCCCCCACCCCATTCGCTCTGTACAGGCAGGACATAGCTCATTATTAAGTGTCTGGTTTTTTTTTTTCAACAAGAAAGTCCAACCAGGACTCTGGCTCTGGCTTTCCCATGGGCTCACCTCCATTCAGCCTCTTAGTAAAGGAAAGTTTATGCCTCATTTTGGTTTCTGGCGAAAAGACAACTCTTCATGGACTGTTTTGGGAATGTTCTTGATGAAATTTATAGAAGGATACCACTTATACTTGTATGCTAAATGTTAGAATATAGAATAGACAAGATAATATAATCCTTTAGTAGTCCCACGATGGGGATTCCATGTTATAGCAGCAAAGGGGATTGTCATTTTTTTTGTAAAATATGTAAATATACACTATAGACACAAGGAAATGTAAAAAATAATATAGAGAATGTGAACAGAATCAATAAGAGGATATATCAATTTGTACGTCAATTAGTTCACTATACAACTGTTGGTCCATAGATTTCTATTCATCTTTTACACCTGAGCCGATCCCCTTGCCGTGTTTTCAGTCTGCACTCAAAACTCAAGTTATCTATTCGACACATGAGCCGCGTGATGACATCTGACTCTCCACAAGAAATAAAATAAGTGTATTTCCCCCAAAACAACTGTGGTTGCGTTTTAACAATGCAATGCACAGGTAATGAAATATGTAAAATGTTATAACTCATAAAGAGCTTTACTGTCTGAGGATCATGATGCAATTCCAATGCAACTAATTGCAGCAGGTTTTTTTCTCTCTCAGGAACAACGTGTGAGACAGAGTTCAACGCGTGCGACTCCAGCCCCTGTCAGCACAACGGCACATGCTCCCACTTGCTGGGACACTACGAATGCCAATGTCCAACAGGTATGTTGGACTATGTTCAAAACCGGAGCTTTTTAATAACATTTAAGTGGTATCTGTTAAAGCAGGCGGCCGTGCAGACCTTTTAAACTTGTGTAAAGTGAATGTTTCCTCAGATCCTCAGCCAGGGCTCCTCCAGCCATCACACTGTCCACTAAAAACCAACAGGGATTTAGATTTTACCAGCAGAGTCCCTGGACTGTGACACATCCTGCCTGCAGACAGTGGGCTAGAGAAGTCAGCTTGTTTTAAATGTAAAATATCTTGTAACTTTGTTGTCTCTTATCATAACAATAAAAATGAGAACTAGTTTGATGACATATGAAACAGCTTGGCATCGTGGGAATTGTTGTCTTCTCCAATATGGCAGATGAAAATCTACCTGACACGACTCAGGTGCTAATCATGTTCGAGGATGACGTAATGTGTTCAACTTTTATTCACATTACTCTTCAAACAAAAATGAATAATCACGATCAATTACAATTGATCAATACAAACAGTGAAAGGACAAACCCTGGCTTGCTAACTGGCTATAGTGGGATTTTCCTCCTTCATACATAATTTGCCCCAGAGGAAGAGACGGGGACAAAAGGGGATATGATTCCCTGAATATTAAAAATTGTGGCTATCTCTGGGTTTCAACATTGTTTGAAAGATTTTGGCTAATTTAAGTACACAAGTCAACAAAATATGCAACATACAGTAGGTTGTCTAGTAATATCTTTAAATTATCACATGGATCAATATATTTTTCTTTCTCATTAAATTAATATATGTAAAACCATGTTTACTTCTTTCCCACATGCTTAAGAAAAGCCCTAGAATGAAAAACCCGCTTCCCAAAAAGCTCACATTATCCACAGTATCAGTTTGCAGTGTTGGCCTGTGATTGACAGCTGAGAAAAAACACCAAGCTCTTTGCCAGAGCTCAATAATGGCACCCAAATTGTGCAAATATTACATTATGAAACTCCCATTATTATAATTTCCCCATAATTGCTCATTGTGCCTCACCGGCTGAGTCTGAATTTAGATTCAGCGACTGTAAACTGATGGACCACTTGACGGAGCACTCTGTTTTTTTGGGCACAGCTCAGTTAGTGAGTCTGGCAACTGCTCTTGCCACTTTACGGAAAGGTTTCACAGCACAGTCAGACAAAAGGCACCCTAGACTGAGCATCTCAGTGGCCAGGTGATGTTTTTTTATTGTTCTCAGTAAATGATTCTGTTTCTTTAGGACAAATGCTATATTGATGGTAATGAAACATTGTGTATGTGCACTTAATTTCAATTTAACATGAAAGATACTGGGGTCAATGATACAGGTGCTGCATCAGCCGCTGAAAGGAAGGCACAATTGAGTCTCAAATTGAGGGGACACTTAGAGGTGGCATTGTACTTTCATCAAATCATGAATTTGGCACTTCTTATAGTGTCTAGAGGCTCATGTATGCTCAACACTGGATGCGGAACAGAGCTCTCTGCCGCTCATTCTGTTCGCATTTGTGCAAGTCTTCTGAAAGCGTATGTATATGGAGGAAACAGACATAAAACAGAGAAGTACCATTGGACATCACAGGGGGCAGTGTTGCCATTAGTTCAATCAAGACAGCCATAGAACACGAGGAAGAAATGTCGACTGGCATTACGAGAGAATTTGCAAGTTGGAGATTCTTTTACCCACCTGCCATTTACAAAACGGACTCTTTTTACTGTTATCTTAGACGTACATTAACGCAGCCTCCTCCACTGTCGACATGTTTGTTGTTCTACTCTGAGCTGCCCTCTAGTGGAAGCATCGATAAACAATCATTCCAACGTAAAGAATTCCTGGAAGCATGTGGGCAATGATCGTTGCATCGCTTGAAACAGCTGTATCTCTTTTTATGGTAAAGTCTACATAAATGAGCCTTAAAATTCTTTTCAACTAACCAACTCATCAACTAGCCGACCGACTAACCAACAAACACACACACACCCACCCATATCCTGTACAACTTGTTTTATTCAGTGCTGTGTGAGGCTGGGTACTCCTCCAGCATGCATTTGGGTGAAACAAGGGGTCATTCTTTGGACAGGTTGCCAGTCTCTCTCATGGCTATAACACATTGAGAGAAAAACAAAGTTATACCTTCAGGGAATTTCCAGTTTCCAGTTCACTTAACTGAACTTTTTTTGAAGTCAGGGAGGAAGCTGTAGAGAATCTTTGGAGACACACTGAGATCTTTTCAGGAAGATTCAAACCCAGGATCTTCTGAATAACAATTCATAATGAACTGATAAGAAATTCAATCCTTCTTTTTGAGAATAGAAAACATGTAATTGAGAGCATGTTTTGAAGTCAGTCCAAACTACTTTTTTATTTGAAGATGACCTTTAATACAACAGAAATGTCATTTCCCCCCTTTTTTTTCTTGGAATGTTTCTCCCAGATGTGATGTAATTGTCCCTTTGGCCTTTTGATTTGGTGGGCATTGTTGTGGAAATGAGGGAGTGGGCTGATGGCTGTGTTTATGGGGTTATCGAATGGGAGCCTTGTATCGCAGGTGTCAACTTGAATTAGACCCACCACACCCCAGAAGCCTGTACAGTGACTGTGTGCCTCCCCCGTCACACCAGCTCAGAGCATGGGTCAGCACTGGACCCTCTTGCACTGGCTTGTGTGTGAGTTTAAGGTATGAAATTTAAAAATACTTATTAAAATGTCTCATAACTACTAAATCTTAAGTTAGATATTTTGTTGACTTGAGTACTTGCGCTATACAAAATCTTTCCAGCGATGTTAAAACCCAGAGAAATCCGCAGTTTAATTCAAGGTATTTTAATTCAAGGTATTTTAATCGGCTTTGCCTGTGGCTTTTCTTTGCCTTTTTAATATTTGTATCGGTCACTCGTAATGTATTACAATGATTCATTGCCGTTTGCTGCATATTGTGAATGAAACTTAAAGACATTACATCATCCGTGAACATGATTTGCGCCTTAGTCCCATCAGGGAGATTTTCATCAGCGATGGTGGTAGCTCCCATGATCCCACTCTGCTTTATGAGGTCATCAATCCAGGTTTTTTGTTATTGTTTTGACTTTGAAACCCTCGGTGGTGGAAGTTGCATATGAGAAAAATATAAATGTTTCACATATTTACTTGTGATGAGTAGAGTGTATTTCTGCTGTCACTGTTAATACCAAAGAGTAAGACTAAGTTGCACTTTGTGGACATGTGCTGGAAAGCTCTTATACATGTAAGAAGGTTATAAAGAGACTATAGAGTGTTGTTTGACTGCTGGCTTGACACTAATATTTGCTGTATCTCCCATGTTAACACAAGATAGATATCCATACTCTGCACACAAGCCGGTTGACTCTTTCTTTTCAGCGAGGGCCATTGCTTGCTCTTTTCTCAGCTTCCTCTGAAACACCCTCTGCAGCCTGCCCTAATCATTGATAGTGAATCCCTAACTCCCTGAGTAAACTGCTACTAGATGTGGCCAAAGTTCCATGGTAACGAAATTCCACAGGGTGAGCACTGGCTTCCCAGCCTCGCTGCTAGATCTCATCCGTTATCTCAGTAAATCTAAGCCTCTTCAGCTCATATGCCTGATCTGCTGCATCCGTCTCATCGTGAAGTGATTTTGTGAAATATAGGAAAATAGTGTTTGACCACAGTTCTGGACAGGAATACTGATCACAGACTTATGACATGATTGATATACAAGCTGTTGGATAAGCCCTACCTGACACTTAATATGATACAACAATAGAAGTGTCCTCATCAACAATACATATATAAAGGCATATGATGTTTCTTAACCCCTGTAAAGCATTCAGGATTAAGTTATGTCAGTGTATGGTTCACTTAGTCATACCAAATAATTTCTTTGAAAATAACATTAGACATTATCTAGAAATAAATGTAAAGCATTTTATTTTTGGGAGGAGACAAAGTTTCTACAATATGTGATAATTGTTACAGATTAATATTAAAACCAGAAGAGCAAGTTAGAAAGATTAGATAGAAAATCCGAGGAAAGTAGGAAGTACGACGCTTAATGTTTCCTATTTAAACTAATGGTAAAATAAAAATTTAGACTCAAGTTAAATTAATTGCCACATTGATTATTCTTCAAAATGAGGCCAATCCTCTAGACAACCCGCACTTGGCCTTGTTTATTAAATATATAGAAGAGCCGGCCTGGTACAGGGACCTAAATTAGAGCTGGGTTTGTGACACTGATCACAGATCTACTTTGTGTCGCAGCAGTTACATTAACTCTCTGAAATCTCGTCCTGCAGGTTTCCTGGGAAAGAATTGTGACGTCGACATTGATGCGTGTGCTCTGCCCGACAACACGTGTCCGCCAGCGACTCAGTGCATGGATCTGCCTGACGGTCTTGAATACACCTGCCGTGTACCCTGCCCTCAAAGCCTTCAAGTGAGTAAAAGCATCTTAATAGACTATTTGTCCTCATCTGCTGTTGTGCGTCCACCATGCCCCTTATAGTTGTGCACATGTTTAAAGACCTTGCGATCCTCGTTCTCTCTCCAAGCTACTCCTGTGTAATCTCTACAGCAGTGCAGCAGGGAACCAAAGCAAGTGGATCGATGTGGGTTTTTATGTGTTTACTTATGTTGTTTAGAGGAGTTTCCACACTGGGGGACTTAAGGGGGCCAGCATTTGCAGAGAAGGGACGAGATGTCCAACATTCATGCACAGCCCCTGATTCAGTAAAACATTTAGGTCACCCCTTGTCTACTGTTAGCTCTAAAGCTTCGAGCAAAGCCTCCCCCCCCAACGCCCTTCCCCTGGATCTAGACCTGAATGAAATACATAAAAAACATGTGACTCACATAGAACTCACCTGACACATTATGGATTTATTTGAAAATTAGTCCATTCTTTGGTATAAGAAATAAATCAAACGGTGATTGAATACAAATACAGAAAACAGTCTCTTAAGGGTTTAAACACTTTCATATTTTTTTAAAAGTTGTGACTTATAATAACCTGTAAGAGAAGTGCAAACAACAAACTTGGAGATCATAAGTGTGAATGTATCCGGTATAATTCAGTATCGTATTAATAAAATGTGGGATAATCCTTTGTTGTACATGGGGATAAACATACTCATAAATCCCACAGGAAGATTGACAGCAAATGCGATAATCCATAAACACTGCAATCAGCTGGTGCCGAGGCCGCCCAGTATGTTGGTTTACCTGTTAGGTTTTTTATTAAATTCTTGACTAAAGAGAGAATTCAATGCTCCTGTGTGTGCTGCGTGAAACCTACACATTTAATCAAGTAGTGGATTTTGACCTTATACCTGACTCTAAATAATAAAGAAACTCCTGGTCAGAGACTCAATGGCTTAGGTATACATGTTATTCACAATACACTCAATGCTGTGTATTTAAATCAAGCAAATGTTTATGATCGTTTCTTCTTCATGTGGGTGCACATCTTCCAGGCTTGAAAGCAGGTTTGGCAGAAAAGAGAAAAAAAACAAGAGCTGCCATTGTTTATCATGGGTTTTGCTTTGGGGCGCACACAAGGGGAACAAGCCTCTGAAAAGGCCTCTGCCACCTGCTGAGCGCTGCGGAAGATTTGCAATGTCTGTATTTCCGTTCGCGCAGAAGCTCTTTGTATGTTTGGATGAATCGGCCCTCTCTGCATTTAAAGAAAATGGCTAAGACCAAAGACGGAAGCTACTTCAGGAGACAGATGGAGATGATCACTCGCTGTGGAGCAAAGCTTGTGTTGGCCCCCGTACAGAAATGCCATGATGTCTGCATTATACACCTTCTCACAAGCCAGCACTTCCTGTGGCCCTTTGTTTCCCCTCTGCTATATATAAACACACACACACACACGTACCAGCTACAGGGCTATCTTTTTCTTACTGGGTGCTCCTGGGTGGTTGAGCCACTCAATGACCACTGATCTTTTGTTGTTAGATTTGATGCTACATGGAATCTAGATGCATGGAAAGTGAATCCATCAGAAAGCATGAATTGGTATTCATGAATGTGTCAAGTGGCTGAAATGACCCTCATTTTCAGGCAGCCGGGCAAAGAAATGCTTAAAAGGTCTCATTGTAAAATAACAGTGATGTGAAGGAGCAGAATGTGCTCAGTACAAATGTATGATATTAGCCTTCGATATGAGGCAATTTGACTCCTGCACACGCAGCAGCACATCTCTTATAACAGCGCTGTTCTCTTTCAACAGCCCTGTGCCAACGGAGGACGCTGCGTCTTGAACGAAGCTGCAAGCTACACCTGTATCTGTATGCCTGGTTGGTCCGGTCAGAGCTGCCATATAAATGTCAATGATTGTGCTCGGCATTGGTGTCAGAACGGAGCCACTTGTGTGGATGAGATTGATGGTTACAGGTGAGTGTTGAAATCTCGATTGTCTTCGGGGCCATTCAGGCACCGGAATGTCAGCGATTGTAAAAGCGGTGACATTTACTGTTTCTGCTCCTTCAGGGTTGAGAGAAGTTCTCCCACTCTCTGCAGTATTCAGAAAAATAAGTCTCTCTATTTTGTTGCTAGGTGCGTTTGTCCCAGAGGATACTCGGGCGTTTACTGCGAAGAGGACATTGATTACTGCGTTGGCCATCGCTGCTCCGAACACGGCGTCTGCCTGGACCGGCAGCACAACTTCACCTGCCGCTGCACGCTCGGTTTTGAAGGGTCGCTCTGTGAACTGGAAAC
The DNA here is from genome assembly GCF_947347685.1 of Pleuronectes platessa. Taxonomy (NCBI): domain Eukaryota; kingdom Metazoa; phylum Chordata; class Actinopteri; order Pleuronectiformes; family Pleuronectidae; genus Pleuronectes; species Pleuronectes platessa. The sequence continues at coordinate 13,610,336 of NC_070637.1, forward strand.
AAATGAGTGCAGCAGCTTCCCCTGCGCGAGTGGTGCCACCTGTGTGGACCTAATCAGTGGTTATCAGTGCCACTGTCCCCCGGGGTTCCAGGGTATGAGACCATCTGATGCGAATGAGATCCTGTTTGCAGACTTCAGTGTGGCCGGTCACAGGGATATGAGCTTATAGAGCAAGTGTTCACAGGTTATAATGTTAGAACAGAAATATGAAGCTTTCACTCACTTGGAGGTTTAAACGCTTATGTTTGATAGCTGTGGTCCAGTGGTCAGGGCTCATGGGCAGGTGGGTAGCAAATGAAAGTATATGGAAATCTGAATTACTATATATGATATAGAAAACAGTCATTTAATTGTGACAAAAGTAAAATTAAAGTTTTAATAAAAAAAAATTGAACAACTATAAACATTTTCAGCAATAACATAAATGATGGCTTGATCATTTTTTATGATATACCTTCAGTGCTTAAATTATAGTGATTATTATAATTATATATTAGTGATTGCACTTAAATCAGGAGGGAACTAGAAGGGGTACTCAGTTCAGCTCATCCTTCTCATACTTCTACCAAGGCCCAATTGTCCCCTTATGAAACAGCATTCTTTTGAATCAAGATCTATGAGCTCTATTCTAACATAACAACAAAATTGCCCTCTTGCAATGTGAAAGAAAGTGAAAAAACAATTCCTGCATCCGCACCAAAGAGTTTATGGCTCTTTCCTGACCCATCCTGCATAATCCTCTTAACTAACACACAAATGCTGATTAAAACATAACCACCTTGGTGGAGTTAAAAAATAGTTACATTTAGTTATCAGCTTTTCTATTTCAATAATTTAATTTGTCTTTTTCTTACGCATTTAGAGTTAAGGTAGTTATCAATATCCATTTAATAGTAAATCTTGATGTGAATACTCAAACAGATCGGTGGTGCAGTAATGTCTATGCAGGTATAATAATTAATATTTGCTGGAAGGAGGACCTGGCTCAGTATCATACCAGTCGTAGTTTGTAGTATTAAATGTAGCTTGTACAGTATATTTTCTTGTGGAGGTACAACTTTAATTATGCGAGTACTTTACAGTGCGTGATTAACAGAGTGCTTGCCAGTCTGTGGGGTCATTATGGCATAAGTACAATCACCTTTGGTGTAGAGACAGAGAGCATTGCAAATTGTTCACCAGTGCCCCAGGACGTCGGGCTGTTAGTTCTCTGTGAGCTCTCTGGCTCAAGGAGAACTAAGAGATCTGAAATCTGGCCAGAGGGCAGAGCAAGTGGGAGCTTTAAGTTTGTCAGTCAAATCTTAAATCAATTCCACTTGTTATTCCTGCCCAGAGGAGCCTAAAATTAAGCGTATGCCGTTTATGCACATGTACGAGCTGCAACATGCGGATCACATAATCATTCCATCACATTTCAGCCAGCGGAATCAGAGGCTATCAGCTTCCTCGTGAAATTAAGCCTCGTCCCTAATAAACCAGATGCGGCTCAAAGTTAAGAAAAATGAACAGAAATTTCTCCCGTGCGTGTTCTGAATGCTGCCGTGTTTTGTCAAGCTTCATTCTGTACTTAAGATCAGAATTAAACATCCTCAGTGACGGCTAAATTTATCAGCAGAAACTTATTTTAAGCTGCACTCCCTGTGACATTAAGTAGAGTTTATTTGTTTCTCTCTTTATCCTGCAGGAAGGGCCTGCTCGGAGAATGTAAATGATTGCTGGTCTCAGCCTTGTCTAAAAGGAGGCTTGTGTATGGATCTGATAAATGACTACATTTGTCATTGTCCCCTTGGTAAGCACCAACTTGTGTATTATTGAGCATGTTTACAAAAATACCTCGCTATTAATTCCCTGTCTTACTGTACCTGGGGAATGTGTAAAAAGTTTTATTTCTCATACATTTACATGCAAACCTAATTGTGCACTTGTGATCATTTTTCAGTTTTTATTCAAGATGCACTCGCTAAGACGGGAATGATCAGTTAGACTCGTAAAAGTTTGAATGCAGGAGGGAGGCTGGTTACAACGCAAAGGAGAGCAAATAGAAACAGAACAACTGTATTATGGGAAGGCGATTAATAATAAACTCATGGATTTTTACTTTTTTATTTTGTGGCATCAACGTCAGTAGAAAATAAAACTGTTTCCTGTCCTGCAAAGCACTGATGCATGGGCACCTCTCTAATTCAACTCAGATGTAGTTGTCAGAATTGTCCGTTAATCAAGCGACAACCTGTTTTACACATTTGTATACGTTTGACATTTCATAACACATGTTCCTGAAAGGATCCATAATCAGTTGGAACACAGTCCTTAATAGAGGGAGGTCTTGTGCAGCTGATTTTTACGATGCCCTCCTGTAATGAAATACTTAATCACCGCTTGATTGCACAAGTCAGAATGCTGCAGCCGGCCCTCCTGGCGTCGCACGTCCGATGTCACATTTGGCAGTAAACAGCCACAGTCCCAAGAACAGGATTTAAAAACAAATATTTGAGAGAATCAAATTCACCACACACAGAAGTGGACGGGACACAGAGTACACACTGTTTGTGAAATGATTCTCTCCAGATAGTTCCCAGAAGCTGCAGATCCACCGAGGTTATACTGGGTGTTTGTGTTGTTTTCAAAGTCTACCCTCCTACCTAAGTTTGAGAGAAACAATACGACCAGTGTTTTGCTGTTGTTGTTGTGTTTTAGTCCTCTGTTGTTCTCCCTCCGCCGAATATGCCTCTGCACAGTAAATCACTAAATGTGGGTGTAGTCATTAAAACATTTACCGCCCTGAGACCTGTGCAGCACCTGTCACATGGTGCGCTTTTATGACATTATGGACAAAGCAAATGCATCACCGTAAAGATCTGCCCGTGCTATTTTCCGGCCTTTTGCACAAATTAAATTTGTGCGAAAAACAGAACACCGGTGTGTCCGTAAAACCTCCATTACTGTTGTAATTTCATTGACAGATTTATAGACAGGTGTTTGTGATCACTTTATCGTTTTTGAAATTCGATTACACAAATGGTCTGTCTGCTTTTCTTACTAAAACACACACACACACACACACACACACACACACACACACACACACACACACACACACACACACACAATAAGAGCACAAAAAGACTCGTACCCGACTCTGGCCAAGGTTTCACTTTTACAAATGTTTAATCTGCGTCTGGATTTGTGTAATGCATTGTGATTGGTAATTGTGCCAATTACAACCATGCTGTTTGGAGAATACGTGAATTTTGATTCCTAACCATGAACCTCGTCATGATATTTTAATAATGGTTGCATATATTTTTTTTACTGTCTCATTCAAATATTCGTACATTAAAAACATATTGCAAAGACTAGAATGGCAGTCAGTAGAGCACACACCTCTGACAAGGACAGAGAGTCACTAGTTGTCAGGTCCCCAGATCCATAATTATTACCTGGGAAATCTCTTGAAATGGTAAAAAATCTCACAATGTCAAAGTAAGGTATACAAAAATGGAACTGGTTCTTTCTTGGCCCATGTCCCATCTTTCCACCAAGTTTCATGGAAAATCCGGTTTAACAGTTCCCAAGTATTCCTGCTGACAAACAAACATAACCACCTTGGCAAAGGTAACGAGATGAAATTAAAGAAAAACAGGTTCGAAAACTATATAATTGATGAACAATCTGCTTCTGTGCAAATGAAATTTAACAAAAATCAATTTTCTTATTGCAGCTAACTAAAAGCTAGTGTTATTTGTGGCAGTGTTCTCAGTTAAAGCGGGTCGCCTACTAACCAGAGGGTCAATTGTTTGATCCCTGGCTTTTCCAGTCTGCTATCCAAAATGACCTTGGGCAAGACGCTGAACTCTAAATTACCACCCGATGACTGATCTGTTAGGGGGTAATGATGTGGGATAGAAAAGCGCTGTATGAATGGGTGAATGTGACATGTAGGGTAAAGGGTTTTGATGAGAATAGTAAAATCTCTTTAAATACAGTCCATGTAACGTTTAGGAGTTGTGCTTCATCCACAGGCGCACGGCGGCTTTTTGTTCAGAACTAGAAACCACTCAGTCCTTTCTTGACTTCTTCACCCGAGCTTTTCACCAAATCTCTTTTGGATTCTGAATTTCAGTATTCACACCACTCGCACCACAGAAGTGAGGACATGAAGGAAACCCCTCTTTGTTAGGGGAGGTAATGAGCGACACAGGCTACACCCAGCCTCTGTAATCTTCACATAACCATAACTCTTGTTTGATTTATTAAACGGACATGATTTTCACTTTTTCAGCTCAGTGAAGCAACCAGAACATTGTTGATGAGATTATTAAATATGCTGATGAGCAGCACTCTTCAAAGCCAAAGAGCAGTTATGACCCATGGATGTCACCATTAACCACAGCACATGACAACATGGGCAAACGACCGGGATGCTTCCAGCGCAGCATCCCAGCGTGTCCTGTTACTTTGCATCTCAAGCCACAGTGGAAAAACAAAGGGTTCCTCGTCGTGCCTGTCTTCTCCTGCAGTGGTCGGCCTGAGCCAGTCGTGGCTGTCAGACAGAACAGGGAGTCCCATTTGGAGATGGTGACACTGTAAATGTGACATTCCTTCATGCAACATTAACCTCAGAGTGAACTGCATGCACAATTGGTTATTAAACACTTCTGAAACACTCTGTTGGAGGCAATAGCTGTCCATTAACTAGTCAAGGCAATATATAATATGATGGGGGGGGGGGAAGGGTAGTCGGAAGGTCATCAAACATGGAGATAGATGTGTTGGTGGAAAGCGCGTCGCTGTCGATACAGATTACGATGTGAAAGACAACGGCTGACAGCTAAACATGTTGTGTACTCTCCTATGCTGCTCTGTGCATCTGTGTTCATGTCTTCATAAAAAGGAATTTGCATGAGGAAGCGATGTTTTGAAACACTTCACTCCTCTGCCAGGCAGCGAGACCTACTTTGCAGACGCTGACTGACTGCACCCAGATTAATGTGACACGGATATGGGCACATTCTCTCTGTTTAGACGCTTCTGGTTTAAAGAGGCTTTTTGGTTTGCCTGATTATGAAATTTAGAACTTTCAAATATTCTCACTGCATAAATCCAGTCTCTCTCTCGCTCTCGCTCTCTCTCTCCCTCCCTGTGCAAATGTAGCAATTCAATCCAAAATGAAAACAGGCCCCATCACATTGGTCTTCATTATTTCGACCTACATTACCTAATGGCTGCTGCACATGTGATACACGCTCATCTATTTTTGGCCTCTCCCTTTCTGTCATCTTTATTTATACAAACGCATGTATCAGTCTCACCATCTGTCTGCGCTTTATTTACAACAATAGATATTGACATGGGTATCTATCAGTGACATGCAGACGTGCATTTGGCGGGGCAGATAAATGTGATATGGATCGGCTTGGTCGGGTTGGTCTCTGTCAATGATTCAATCTATTAGCATACTGCATAGCAGCTAGGCTGCACAGGGGAGAGAAAAATCAATACCCCCATTAATCCGCTAAAGAAAAGGTGTCTTTACCTAATAAAACACACAGCCGCATAAGTATGTGTTGCTGCGGTGCTGCTGTATGATTGTACTCCTTATTGCTTGGTCTACCGATGTTTTTATTCAATGCATGTTTTGTTGACAGGATTCAAGGGGAAGGATTGCTCTGTGGACATTGACCTTTGCTCGTTTGGAATCTGCGGCGAACACACATTGATATGCACCGAGACCAATGATGGACAAAATGTCTCCTGCACATGTGAAAGAGGTGAGCGGGGCCTTTAGCAGGTGATGTGTTTGTCATGCTGCGGCGATAACAAGTGGAAAATGGGCCCATTGCAAGAGTAAACAATGGGATACAAAGCGGCTCATTTTCTCCTGCTGATTCACTGTCTTACACAGAAGTCAGGTTTATTGCAGTTCAGGGAATAAGTAGCCGTCTGTAAATCAAAGTGTTTTTTTTATGTCTCCATGCCGGCGATAGCCTGTGGCCCGAGGCATTATGTTTTCAGGTTGTCCGTTCAGCATATTCTTGTGAACATTATTTGGCACAAATGTTCAGTTGGACTCAAGAAGGAACTGGTTAGCAATAGTTTTGCCCTGTGAAAGCAGTTTTTCAAATATGCCCTGGGGGGGGAATTTCTTCAAATTTGGTATAAATTTTCATTTGGAATCAAAGATCAACCAAATTGAATCTGCCTGTCAAAGGTCCAGGTAGCTGTGACCTTACAAACTTTTTTTTGATCTTGTGCACACAACATTAATGGAACACCTTGAGGAAATATTTTCAATCTCTGTACACATGTTCAGTTGGATGGACTGGTTAAACTCCGGTGGTTGAAGGTCAATGTCGCAGTGACCTCGGGTTCATGTGGACATGATATGATCGGGAACACCCACAGGGGATGTCATCACATCTGGCACAAAAAACCACTCAGACTGAAGGGTGATCTAATTAGAATTAGGAGAGACCCCACAAAACCTTTTTTGGAATTGTGAAAAGTTATTTCTAGAGAATTCATTCAAATTTGGTTTAAATCTTCACTTCAACTCATACATTACTGATTAAAGTTGAGTGGCCTAAAGTCGAGGTCGGTTTGGCCTATTGAACACAGTATCTTCCTTTAGGGAATGGCTTCAAATTTTGAACAGTTGTCACTTGGACTCAAAGATGAACTGATACTAATAAAGAGATGACCCAACAAATCTTCTTTGGGCTGTTGAAAGTTATCTTTCAAGAATTCTTTCAAATTTGGCTCAAAAATAGATTTACATGTTTCTCACTTTATGACTAGACACTGGGATTAACTCCACGTTTCACTCAGTTATAAAGGTTGAACAATTATCTTATATATTCTTCCTGATGTTAAGAAACAAATGAATTCAAAATGATATCAATTAATTACACAACTAAAATGGCATAAAAAATAACAGTCAAATATGAAGGTCACCGTGACAACGTATGGGTCTGAAAAAAATGTATGGAACTGGTTGGCAGAAGCAAACAACCTCAGGGTGGAATTATTAGTTCAGAGACACATTGTGAGCTTCAATCTAGTAAATAAAGTTTACTTACTAACTCATGCATCAAAAATAGAGAATCATTCACAACCTCATTGCCATTCAATAATCTCATGCAAATGTATGCAGATTATTTTGACAATTCTTTCGGAAAGTAATATCTTGTGTGTCAGTCCAGTGTTTGTGACTCGTCTCCACGAGGACGGCAGCGTCATCACGACAGTAACTGCCAGCAGTGAGAGATAACACAGGAGTAAGTGGAGGAGACTTGACCTGTTAGATCCTCCGAGGCTTGTCAGCAGTAACCAGGCTTCAGAGCACTGCATCTCAAGTCTGTATGTGCAGTAAGTGACAGAGTGCCAGTGCAGGCCTGCGTGTACATGCACACAAGCTTATTCCTGGCTGCAGTTAAGGCCCTTGAAATAAAAAATAAAAAAAACATTTGGCTTCCCAAACCAGTCATAATTCAGTCCGCACGACTCCACACCAGCTCGGCTATCTGTTTTCAAATGAATGGCTATTACATAGAAGTTCATGTAACCCAATCAATAACCGTAACTTCATTACTGCTGTTGCACTTATGCTCGCCGGATGTCAGAGTGAAAGATTGTGAGTGATTTCTTATGTAAATGAAAGCAACCTGCGGCAAACTGCTCGCCGCAGATCAGCTCTCAAGGGCAAACGGCGAGGATGCTGTCTTGTCGAGATGTTTCAGGTCAGCAGGCTGGGCGTCCGTATTATCTAATTTATCTAATGTGTTGCAAAACATGTAAGTCCCCCCCCCCCCCCCCTCACCGTACTGCATATCCCATGCAGCCAATGTATTGATCTAGTGTTTTGTACGAACACTAAATCAAATTTTTACACCGTTAATGTTTGATTATAGAGTTTAATTCATGATTTTACAATGATTTTATAAAAAATTAATCTCAGCACTGGTTTGTTCTGAAAGTTGCTGTTTAGATTTCTAAGTGATTAAACTCTCTTGAATAGTTGGTTTCATGAAGTGGTAATTGTTGTTGTTTTTTTTACGAGGCCCCCCCCCCAAAAAAAAACTCTTTTTGACAGCAGTTTCTTTTGTGTTTTTCACATTAGCATTTATTTCAAAAGAAGCAGTTTTGCAGTGCAAGACTTATTTTTGCCGTAAAATTATTTGCGCTCCCGAAAGCTGTTGTTTCATCAAAAGCCCTTTCTTGGCATGAGAGAGTTTTTGTCATCTTAGAAGGTTTTTGCAACACAGCACTTGTTTTTGTTTTGCTGCCTGCCTTGTTTTTGTAAAGCGCCACAGTTTTATTTTGGAGGGAATCCTGCTTGACGACTTCCACAACTTTACTTTGTACGTTCATACAGTATTTCTTTCCATGTTGCTAGCGGTGAAGGGCGTCTAAGGACCTGCTCTCTGTTCACTCCTTGGCTGCCTGCGTTCGCACTTTACTCACACAACAAATGGGTAGCTAGGTGTGAGGTTAACCCACTTACAGCCTGAGTAGCACCAGCAATAACGTGACATAAACAGTGACATGTTCCACCTCTTAAATGGCCTGTGTGTGTTTGTGTGCGCACCGATGCATGTTATTTGTTTCATGTGGTTTCCATTTGTGCATAGATTGAGTTTGATGGTAAAATCACTACGTTTGGCTTGTTTAATGTAATAAATCAGAGGGGGAGCGACTGGCTCTTATTAAACATGATTAAATGAGTCAGTGAACTGAGTCTACATGTGCCCAGCAAGCCCCCTTAAAATCAATATGAGCTTTGAACACCGGCTTCTGTTTGTGAACACAAGTCCTACTGATCCTAATTGGCTGGCAAATTCAAACCAGGCCAGAACAACAACGAAAAAAAGATTAAAATAACTTTTATCTTCTTTTACTTGGCCTGCAGGGTTTACAGGACTGTTTTGTGAAGTAAATCTCAATGACTGCGAGTCAAATCCGTGCCAGAATGGAGGCATTTGTGTGGACGGCGCAGACCTGTATCAGTGCTTCTGCTCAGAGGGTAAGTTGCAATGCAGTTCCATCTCCCAGTAGTAAGATGATAAGATTATCTGTTAAACTCAGGTCTTTGTTGTTTATAAAAAATGTGCAACCATCTGGGTTCAGTCCTGGAGTTTTGACCTTGGTTTGAATTTGGAATAATGTTTTTTAAAAGACTCTCCGTTCTGTTTGCTGTTGTTTCTTATTCCTGTGGATAAATGGACAAAACCCACTCAACCAAACAAACAAGTAAAACCCCATCACAGAATTACAAAAGGGCATTACTGGACAATTATTTGCTTTATCTAGAGCTTGGCACACAAATGAATGGAGAACAAAAATGCCGAACCCTTTAAATCGTAAATTTCACTTGTTGCTCAGTATTTAGTTTTTAGAACAGCTCTGAACACTGAACAGCTCTTTTATTTAGCAGTTTTCCTTTTTTGTGTCTGTCAGTGCATGTCATGTGCCGTGTTTTTTGTCTTCCTTTACTTGCACTAAACCAAATTGCCTTCGGGATTAATACAGTTTTATGGTGTTGCAGAAATAATCTTAAAAACGCACTGTATGTGCATCTAGAAGTCATCAATATTCAATATTATAATCACTGAGATGTTACATAAAGACTTCACCTGAAGTAAGTAGGTACATAAATACAGAATCTCACATTCTGGTTAATTGTGAACTAATTTCTGTTTTTTTGACGGCACCAATATTTACTGTAAAAACGATCAACATCTGTGTTAAACGGTTCAAGGAACAATATTGCTTGTTTGTCGATTATGAGATTGTTTCCATTGTTTTTTAAATTACTTAAAATCATAATTACTTAAAGAATATTATTTTAGCTCTCAGATTTGTATGATCTCAATCATTTCAACAATTACAACAGAAATGTGATTTTCGTCAAAACCATTTTCTTCAATATTATCCACCATGGAACTCATTTATGCAGCAAATGGATTTTAAAAAACATAACTCCCAAGACTTCTCTCTTCTGCAACAAAAAATGTAAATAACACCGGATGAGTTATTCAGAAACTATTATTCAAAACAACTCTGAATGAAGAGAGCCCTTCTTGTGCCTTACATTCTGTAGACTGGGTTTGGTTGAATCTGTCCTGAACAGTTAACACTAATCCACGTTAGTCCGCAACAATTTAATGAGAACCCCGTTAAATTCTTTAATCGTTTATGTACAGGAGACAACACCATTGGACCATTGGGTCTCATGCCCTTTTAGCTTTCTGCTAAATCTTCATCATTTTAGAGGCTGGTTTGTATAATGTGCCTCGGATGATTTTGGGGTCTACACATATTGTTATTGCCCAGGGGCCCCTAAGGTCTCTTGATGTATTCAACCACTACAGCTGGAGAAAATGATTTGCTTCTTATCTTCTTCTTCCTCATCCAACTCCGTGTCCTTGTTATGATGACAGCTAAAAGTTGATCCTAATATCTGTACAGCCTTGAGGGTTGAGAGGTATCAGAATTCACCCCAACCAATCGTAGCAGGTGGTTTTGTAGCTGATGAGCACAACTTGAGCTAAAGAGCGTGGAATCAATCAGTGAACTCACTCGCTCTAGTGTTTCTCTAGAAGAGAAACTGTCACGTTGATTGCCACCTTTTGTTCACGATGATCTTCAGTTAACACTTTTGCCTCTTGCTTCCCGGGTCTCAGTTCATTACCCGTTGGGTTAACAAGTGTATTTGTTTTACATTTACATGAAACCATCCCACCAGATACTGCCACTCGCGTCTTTAGCGCATGAGGGAATAAATCGGTGCTATTTTTCCAGCAATTTCCCGGTCCAGTTGACACCTTACCTGTCAGACATACCTCTGATTAAACCTTGATTGCGGGTGAATCCTGCTATGCCTTTTTTAATGAAGTCAGAATAATTGTCAAATTTTATGACATGGAGAGAGGTGGAAATTGGTTCCATGGTCAGTTTGAGAAATGATGAGAATTTGACCTGCATCGATGGTGCTGATAGCCAAGAATTAGTCATGGGTCTCCTGTAGCCGCAGTGTGTGACAGTGCTAATGATACTCATTTTGCGGCGTGACCATGTGGTGGAATATATTTATGGGGGAACTAAAATGTCAGGAATTGGCAGCGCTCGCTTTTGCTTCATGACTTTAACCTTTTTATTTTTATAAATATTAAATGTGCTGATGTAACAAAAAAATCAAATAAAGGCCGTGGCGCTCCTCTTTATGCACTTGTTTGTGAAAAGTCACGTAAAATTTCATGAAAGCATCACACTGCTGTTGGGTGTCATTCCATACTAATCTGTCTTTTCATGTTGGCTTATTACTGACATTCACACGCTGTCTCTGATGATGAGATCTTTCTCTTTTTCATGTTTTTCCTCACAACAGGCTTTGGGGGGTTGAACTGTGAAATCAACTATGATGAATGTGTCCACGGATATTGCGCCAATAATTCCACGTGTATCGACCTGATTGCGGACTACGAGTGCATCTGTCCTCCGGGCTTTGCTGGTGAGTTATCTGTGTCATCATTTTCATACTTTAGGCCTGGATGAATACAGTGCAGATTGATGACTCTTAAGCAGTGATAAACATCAAAGTGGTCCCATTGTCTCAAGAAAGAGCTCATTCACCGATTTCTGCAGCTGACTTGGTGTAAAGATGGCACTTCTTTCTCCTACTGTACAATCTGAATACAGAGGCTAAGTATTTATCCAAATACAATGTTCTGCATTATCTGAGTGCCTGCTGCAATCTAAAGCATTTTCAAAACTTAACTGATCTTAAAAAGCACGATGACAGAGATTCTTAATCCTTTGTTTGCAAGATTGCACAAACACTACTAGACGATCCAGTCTAGTTGCAGAACCACACAGTTGGTGTTTAAACAATTTTTTCTTCACTGTGAGACTCATGGAAATGGAGGTGGTCTGTTGGTGTCATCATCCGTTTGCAGAACGCATTAATAAAGCATTCATACTGTTGCTACAACTCCAGAAAGTCATATGTCCACCTGACACGGGAGTCTAGTCATATTTTGCGCTGTGGGCAGCCATGTTTTGTTTTCAGTTCTAAACACAAGTTCGCAAGATCTGGTTGGTGACGGTTCCCAGGCAGCTCATTCCCATAAGCTTTTGCTTTTCCTTTAATACTACACGACTGTGACTTTAAGATTATGACTGTAAGCCTCAAACTACAGCATCATTTGTCCCGATACTCTATTCAGATCAGCTCTGTGACGGCCATGATTTACAGGAGAGGTGCTAAGGACCCAAATCAGCCTGATCATCCTCTTGTGTTTGAAATCTGAAGAAAGTGCCGTATATCTGTATGAGTCAATTCAGTCTCAAATCCAATCAGCGATCATGTGACCACGGAAAAGCCTCTGGGTTCAACAGCCAGTAATTTGGGTCTCCAAGATATCCGGGTCTGCCATTCGCTGTAAACTGTTCAAACCGACCAAATGAACGTTTCTTCACACAAAACACAAACAGTGATTATTTTTGTGTTTTTTCTGGTCCAGTTGACATTTTGGCCAACCTCTGTTAACAGCTTTCTTCAGATAAATAAAAAAAATGTGATAGATGATGCACATCGATCAATGTTCTCCGCCTCTTTTGCTCTCCACAGGGACTGTTTAGCTGCAGGCAACCAAAGCCTGCTCAGCTTTATTGGTCAAACTGGAAACAGAAACCAGAAGACCTCCGTAATCAAAATCGTGTCCTTCGCCTGCAGAGTCTACATATTGATGCGTTTACAGTTTAGAGTCAAGCTGACAAATTATAAAGCAATATATTACTTATACAGATCCATTTAGTCTCGGTTTTATGGTATGAATTTAACTTTCATGTAACCTCATCAGTTATTCATCTATTTTTGTACTGGGACACTATAAGCAGATTGGAAACTAGTCCAAATTAAGTGATTGTCTCTTTGGCATTGTACACAATGTGCTAAACTCTGAAGAACGTACGGTTTTGTCCCAGTGTGACCCCGAGTGGCTCCATTACCGGACACACTCGCACCACATCACGCTAGTTCATCACGTTAATGGCTGTTGTTCTCTGCGGTCAAACTCATTTGTGTGACAGATTATTGAGACGCGTCGTTATGTTGGTGTTGTGATCTCTTTTCTTTCTTTGGCTTCGTCTTGATTAACACAGACAAGCTCAATTAACAAGCCTGATTTCCCTTTCAGGTAAGAATTGCTCCACCTCGGCGTCAGTATCGTGTGCATCAGATGTCCAGGTCTGCAAAAATGGAGGAACTTGCTCCCTACGCCCCACTGGAGAAATGAATTGTATTTGCCGTCCAGGTATTTAACATATTTCTACATTAGCTTTAGAAAATATGAATTAAGCTTGGCGCATTGGTTCCATCTAAAATGTGCACGCAGAGTAGAACAGAGGCTATAAAGTCATTATAACCAAAGTGTGTCGTGTGCTCTTCTTGGTTTATTTTACATCAAACCCTCTTGCAAATTCAACCCTTAATGCCTGTGGAAAACATATTAGAGTCGATGATTACTGTGGTATCACCGAAGCACCAAAGCAGCTTTTACCTCAGAGTGAATACCATCGGAAAGCAGGCGCTAAAATCCACTCATTAGTTACAATCGGTGGAGAAACAGCACAGTTTTTTATTTTTTTATTCTAGTTTGTGTACTGATGCTGAAATCCCTCTTTTAGCGCCTCATGCTCTGCCTGGATAAAAATATGTAAATCAGTAGGGAGGCGAAACACTGGCAACAACGGCATTACTTGAAATCACAATCTGTGATGTCTGCCAGCCGTGGGAGGGCAGGAGGATACTGTACACAGCAGCGCACATCAATCACCTCTTTGATCCCCCCCCCCCCCCCCCAACTTACAGGATACCATGGCACTGACTGCTCCTCATCTGTGAACCAATGTGTGTCAAATCCTTGCGACCCTGAGGGGACTCTCCTGTGTGAAGAGCTGGCAGATACTTACAGATGTGTGTGTCAACACGGGTACACGGGGCCGCACTGCAGAACACTCACGAACCACTGCGTTGATGGCCTGTGTCAACATGGTTCAGCGTGTGTTGATCTGTCGAGAGGGTTCAAGTGTGATTGTTTGCCAGGTAGGTCCACCCCTCCAGAAGGGGCTGGTTTTCAAATGGATTCAATTCTTCAAATGAAGCATGTGCATGTGCACCGACACGCTACCGGTTTGATGCTTTCCCTCGTTCAGCTTCCCTCTCTGTGGGAGTCTAATCTCTTTGGCCCGAAGCAACAACACATAACAGTCTTATGAAATGTGTAAGTCAGGCCTCAGTTCATCGGTTTGTGCTCTGACTTCAAAAGAAAGATCTTTTAAGGTTTCTTTGCCCACTAAGGAACCAGGAGTCCGCTTGTCCTTTAAACAAGGAAATGGTTTATTACAAAACAATATACTATTCATGTAAAGAAGACAGGATATTTCTGACTTAATGATTCGTTTTTATCAGTTAATAAAGGAATTTTACTTTCAGGAATCATGCTCTTTCATTGCACCAATTCATAGATAATTACCAAGTACAAAGGTAACTGTAGATACAAATAAATAGAAGTCACCATTTTGGGATTTTGCTGAGATTTGAAATACTTTTTTCTACATTGTAAGTTCGTTTTACATTTGTAAAACCTTATTTAACATCGTGATTATGTTTTTATACCCAAAATACGTATTACATTGTAACGTACTTATAAACGTTGTAAATACGTATTACATTGTAAATACTTTCAAAGAATGTACTAGGTGAATGTTGCCTAATGGAAACATCAGGTTATAACTTAATATACCTGTTATAGCTTTTGTAGTTTTTGTTATTTAAAAAAAACAAGATATTAGTTATGCACTATGCACTATACGTAGTAATTATCTACCAGATTCCTTCTCAAGAATGTTGATATTAAGTGTTAAATCATATCGGCGAAAAATAATAACTGAGAAAAGGATCAATTATAATAAGCCAATTATATTGACAACACAGCAGGCGAGGTTAGAAACATTTAGAATTGTATTCAACATAATTAAATAAATGCCAGTTGAAGGTTGGTTTTAAATTTGGATTTTATATTAACTGTCAAATTGACTTAGTAGCGACGTTATTTTCACAGCCCGTGTTAATTAGAAAATATATTCTCTTGTTATGCCTGGCAAACATGTTTTATTTAGACATTACTAAAAGAGTCACCCATTTACAAATATTAAGTCTATAGTGTTCCAAATGGTCAGAGGATCCAAAGAGGGCCTTTAATTACTTGAGTCATTACTTGAAGTACACTTTAAAAAAAATCCACTAGTACCACATTTAATAAATCAATGGTTCAACTGTTTAAAGCAACATTTAAGGATTTAGTCGTTAATTCACAGTAATTGTACGTTCTAGCTTGTTCTTGAACGTGAAGAAGAGGAAAGACCAGCAGAAAATCCCTTGGATTATTTTTCTGTTGAACAGTAATTTTCAGGGCTCACTGTGATCAATACAACACAGGGGTTCCTCGAAGCAGAGACGACTGTTTTCTCTCTGCAGGTTTAACAGGCCGGTTTTGTGAGGCAAACAGTGATGATTGTGAAGAACGGCCGTGTGGAGTCCTGAGTGTTTGCGAGGACACACTGGACGGCTACAATTGCTTCTGTGCACCTGGATTTATCGGTAAGTGAAAGCTATTTGAGGTGATTTGAAGTTGTTCTTTGTGAGTTAAGGTGACATTTTATTCACGGAGGCGATGCAGCTTGTCCACATGTTGTGCGCCTTCCACTCTTTCTCAGGAAGCAAGTGCGAGATTGAAGTGAATGAATGTCTCAGCCGGCCCTGTGCAAACGGAGGCTCCTGCATTGATGAGCTCAACTCATTCGGCTGCCAGTGTCCTCTCGGAGTCACAGGTATTTTTATCTGCATCCCACCATGACAGCGTTTGTTTTGCGCAGCATCGCTCAAAGCTCTTCATAAATGAGTCATCTCAGTGATGAGCTTGACTACAGATCGAAACAGGATTGTTCTCGTCATTGCTTCATGATGACGACCTGAAAATACAAATCATTTAAGAATAAAAAAAATTGAACGTCAATCTCAATATAGAAGATAGAATTCAGGCATTGATATAGTAAATACCAACAATATTTGTCCAATGTAGTCTCATAAAAACTGATTAGACACTTGACTGGTGTTCTGCCTCATTTCCCAAGTGATCCGCATTTTAGGGTTGCACAATATGGCCCAATAATATTTAACAAGTATCCAAATAAAAGTCACTTTATTATTTCCTTTAAGTTTAAAGACAGTTTTAAACGTGTCTTCGGGCAGAGAATGACAAACACTTGATGAACAGAAAAACATTTTACAAATCTGGACTTTTGTAACTGCTATTTTCTAAAATGTACTTTTACATTCAACGGCAAAAAAGGTTTCTCAGACCTTTTTTTCAAAAGGTCTGAGAAACCTTTTCAAAAAATCTTGAATTGTTTTGAAAACTGTACATTCACGAATTGAACATTTGCATCGTGTTCGATAAATAATTTTATAAATTAATGAGAGAAAGAAGAGACAAACAACATATAATGTAACACATATGGTTGCATTTTTTTAATAATTCTTTAATAAGTAACACATGTTCTTTTATCTCAATATATTCGTTCTAAGACCTTTGTGATCATAGTATGTATCCACACAGGCGTTAATCCCTAAGGTCATATGATATACAGCAGATGAGCATCTGTTATTATAAAAGTATCGTCCTGTACTTAATGAAAACCTGGACATGTTCAGCCAAGCTGTGCTCAGCACGTACTGGCTCCAAACGCATCTTCCAAAGTCTGCTCGGCCAAATGTTGATCACTTTCTGTGTCCATGCCAACCAACTGTTATGCCGCGAGTATAGTATGTTGTGCATTGTGACATACCATAATACACACATGGCTTCAGCTAACTCTAAATGCATTATCGCTCTCTTTCAGATATAAAGGGACTGAAATTGGAGTGAAATGGTTCAAATGTAGCGATTGATCAGTTTGATTTTGTTCCAGGAAAATTCAGCCATAATACAAATCAATAATAGAAACAGTAAGGAGCAGTTACAGCAGAGTAACAGAAATATCATAGGGACACATTTTTTGGGGTGTGTGGTAGTTGATGTTTAATTGTGAAGACACATTAGATAAAACATAAGTGTTGTTCATCTTCCATAAATAGCTAAATACCACAATTTACACAAAATTATAAACTGTTACGTTTGGAAAATCTTATAGTAAAAATGTCTTATGAAATGTATCGAGTGTCATTCATGAGATTTGTATTTTGCAGATAGCATTTTCTGATGCTTTTGTCAGTTTTAGAAAGATTTTGGCATTTTTACTTCCAGTTGACCCAGGTTGAGCTTAAAAGGTGTAAAAGAAAAATTCACACAACTCATCTTTGGGGTAGGAGCCCTGCAGGGCTTCTTCCTGTGGGACCGGGAATATCTCCACCGGATTTCTTGGCAATTAAAAAGCACATCACAAAGTCATAATAAGTAATCCTTGGAAGGACCTTAAATATCTGGTCCAGCCATTTAATCTTAACATATTGTGTGCAGAGTTGCCTTAACCCGCTTGAGCTTGAAACCAAAAGAAATTTAATGAAGAAATATTGGGGGGAAAAAGAAGAACTGAAGGGACTTATTCTCTGGGTAGCACAATAAACTCCAGGAAGATTCATGGCAGACTGAGGAAGAGGAAAATCAACTCTGCAGCCACCCAATCCATCTTCCTGGAACTGTCAATCCCAGTCCATCCTAAATATCTAGGTCATCTGGCAAGTGTATAACCATAATACACCATATATAGTAGAGGAAGTCATTCTTAAACTCTGGGCCACCTGAGCCGCATGGGAGGTGAGAAGGTTGTAATACAAGGTCTATCCGTTATAGTGTTGCAAGAGCAGAACAAAACACACTGTGTAATTACATGAAATGACGATAGTTCAAAAACCTCCTCTCACTTGATATTTCACATTACATAACCGTCTCCTCCAAAGCTCGCAGCGACTGCAAATGTCTGAAATAGCCTGAATAAATCCTGTCTTCTGACTGAGCTTGTGTGCATCCGGTCTGCTTTGTGGTTTCAGAGACAACAAATAGGAACAGAAACACAAGATGAACAAACTAAACACACAAACTAAGTTTAAATAGAATCTATGACTATAGTTTGGAAAGAAAGACACCGATCCCATTATGTTCGTTGTTTTCAGAGGAACATCTGTGCAGCCGTTAAATCGTCCGGATTTAAAGCCCCGTGTTTGTTGAATATTCAAAACCAAGTATCTTTGTCATATTAATTTTGCCTCTGTCGTAAAATGCGCGCGTGGAATATGTGGCTGAGATCATTTTTGTGACAACTGTCTGAAATACTACAACCGAGGGATTCAAGGTGTCACGAGTGATAACGTTTCAAATTCCACACAACGACACTCTAAGTCAAACAGAACATATAGTTTACTAAGTCGGGGGGGAACTTAAAAACTGAGCATGAGTCGCAAAATGTTATGAATCCAAGCTGTAGTTTGACATTATATATTTTTTTTGGACCTCTGTGAGCACGGACTCTTAAATGTCATGTCTTTGCAGGGGACTACTGTGAAGTCAACATAGATGAGTGCATGTCCTCCCCCTGCCTGCACAATGCCACGTGTGTGGACCTTGTTAATGGCTACGGATGTGTGTGTCTGCCTGGATTTACCGGTAAGTGTTTTTTTTTCTTTTCACTTGAATAAAATATAAACTGCATATGTAGCTTACAGTGAATAAGTGGAGGACGATGGACTTAGACTGCTTCAAACAGATTTGATCTCGTTAATTGATGTGAAGTACAGTTTGTATTTATATATTGACCTTTGTAAACCGGTGGAATAAATCTGAAATTCAATTTCTTACATGTAGGAAAGATTTGTCCTCAGAGAAAATGAATTTCTATTTGTAGAGAAGATTTGAAGTTGTACAATTAGGAGCAAAAGAACTCTGCACGGCCGTCTACACTTACAGTAACAAGAACTTTTTATTCAGAGGAAGGTTTAATTAAATATGTTTTGGGTTTCATCAGGTTATTAGCAACTCTGCGGATAAAATCTGTGCACAAATTATAGATGCCAAGGTCACACAGAGAACATCAGTGCCCACATGCAGAGTAGAAAACTTTGTAAAGCTCAAAGTTCCCACATTGTGCGCGTGACACTGAAGTTACAAACTTTCATTTTGACCCTATTTTTTTTACATCTGAATCTGTTTAAACGAGGACAGTCCAATCACAAAGCAGCGTCCAATGAGAGGGCGTCGTCAGGCATTCATGTGATGTTGGAATAATGGAAAACATTTAGATCCAGACTGGGAAAAATCACTTGAACGTCATCTCGCGTCAGATCAACAACTCGGAAAACCTACAAACATTTTTGTGCACGAGTTCTGTAGTTGCTAACATCATCACTTATTAACCAGTTCACCCTCACCCCGATTTTATGTTTTTCGTGTATTTTGGAATAAAAAAAAAAGCCCCAAATACACCTGTTCTCCTCAGAGTTAATATGTTAATACATTTACAATCGGCTCTAAATAGTAGACTAAAATGTTTCACTTGTTACACTTTTGTCACAAGCAAACTCTATGACCATCTTTTACAAGCGCCTATATTTTGCCAATAGAGATGTTTTTATGGTTCGTCAAATTAAATTATTAATTTGCTTTTGCTCTTCGTTGTCATGTTAATATTACAAAGACGAGTCATAATGTTGTCTCAAACGCTCTTAACACATAAATACAAGACTTTATTTAGAGCATCCCTGTTTTCTTCCACATTCCGACTTCAAAAGCACCCGATTGGATCGCACTCAGGATACAGGACCTCCTGAGGAGCCTGTGAATATACAGTTGATCTTAGTCACAGGTCCTGAAAGTTGTTGTAGAGCCGGACGGTGGCTCAGGCTCTCATGCAGCCCTGGTGGCTTTAATTATGTTTGATGATGCTGTCGGTGAAAATGGTGGTAAATATTTAATGTGCCGCGTGTGTTGACAAACCCACCCGGGTCGCTGGGAAGAGCCTGTGCTGTTGTCGTAATTCCTTCTGTGTGACAAAGGTGAAGATAAACCCGCCTGCGTTCGGGGAAACGTGTGTTCGCCGCCAATTAAAACATCATTCAGACAAATTGCGTCCTCACTCGCGTGTATGCCGGAAAACAACAGGTATGTATTCAAATAAAGTCAAATCAGCGGCAGCTCATCGAAACAGCAGAGTTGTGCGATGCTCTCACTCTGAAGTCTCACGGCATAATTGTTTCCCCACATGCGGTGCGACGGCCCCGGCTGTTTAAAGCAAGAAAGATGAATAATGACTCGAGGTTAAACAAACCTGTAAAAGTCAAACATAGTAACAGCAGTTGAATTGTTTCCTAATAAGTTCTAATAATTCCCACAGAGCCTGAGTCGCAGAGCATTACAAACAGTATAACTGGCTGAAGCGTTGGGTTTTTAACCAAAGAGCTGGTTCATCGGCGGCAGATGAAACGCTTTGCTTCTTTTAATGTGACTGTATCAAGCGTGAAGTTTTGACAAGCTGGTGTTTAGTAAAGAAACTCCAGGCTTCTATTCTGATAGAAGTCACTGCAGCACAGTGATGCCTTCGACGTCCAGAGCGAGAATAATAAATATTACATTCATGTTCTCAGATGTTTTAAGTTAGGTCTCCATTCTGTCAACATTCATCATACACTAATTCTGTTCTTTAAAAAGTAATAAACTACAAACAAGACCAACATGGAACTAATAACTGATTGTCTCCTAACACTGGGTCAGAATATATCACAGCACACTCAGGTGGGCTGTGGGAACGACTGGTACTGTCTCTGCATGTAGTTTGTGAGATAACGGGGCATTTCTAAGCTTGTTCCCAACTGGGCTATTTCACCTTATCTTCAGCTATGGGGAAGTGTGAGTAATTCTGGGACTCCAATATTCCTTCATATCTGTCGTGCTCGACTGGTTCTTAAATTTCATTTATTATTGTCTCAAATAATATTTAATTTAACTTGTTGAAACCTGCAGAAGCCCTGTAGGGACAGTTAAAATGAGAAGTGGAGATACAAGGAATATCATTTTTATTGTAGGCTGTGTGTCATTTAAGAGGGCTATAGATGAAGATCAGCCCCTTGCCTGTGTTTAAATGAAGAATATGAAGCAGTTTGTTCAGTTATACTTTACGTTTCACAAATAACTAAATACTTAATCGTTTGGCTCATCGGCACACAGGACTTTTAACTTTGCAAGAAACAGTCTATTCCGAAAAAGAAATGTTTGATGGTGGTCGACTGTGAGGCAAGTCACATTTGTATAAAATTGAAAGTGGTTGTAGTAGTTTCAATGATATTTGGATCTAGAACTGCAGCGTTTGCTGATTTGCTGATCATTTCCAAAATATTGTAACTTTTTTCTCATTAAATAACAACTCAAAATAATTATGGCCCCAATAGTCTGTCATATTTGTGTTATTATTTTTTTACTGCCAATCGTTTACGCCAGCGTCCTGTCGATATGAGGTCCTGTATTTATCTATCTGTGTTCTCTTCTGCCGCAGACACAAGGTGTGAGCTCGACATTGATGAGTGCGCTTCGTCTCCCTGCAAGAATGGAGCCTCCTGCATTGACCAGCCTGGTAATTACTTCTGCCAATGTGTGGCTCCATTTAAAGGTAATGAACGCTGAGGGAACAGGGGACGGAAGAAAGCAAAGCTAATTAACTTCACATAGTATTATTTTCACCTGTCTGAACTCACTTCACATGTCCCAACAAAACGAGCACATCTCCGTCTGCGATCTGCGGTGAAAGGAAAGAAAACCGGAGTAATTAGAAAGATGGAAGACGTGATTGACGCTTCCGCTGCACAAGTGACATCTGTCTTCAAGCCTGAGACGCTCTACTGCAATATCAGTGTTTATCAATATAAAGAAGCAAACAGTGAAAAGCATTCACACACACATGTTCTGTTAGATGCTGAAAAAAACAATGTTTGATCACTGTTTGTTGCCTAAACATAGATCATTTAAAGTTCATTGAAGGTAAAATAGTTAAAATTCATTAATGTAATTTACTGTTTATACACATTGATAATATGGTTGATTATATTATATAAGTCTTTTATATTCAACTATAATGGCATATTTGGTTTTTAATATGTATTAGGATAACATTGTTTATTTAATTTTGAAAAAATCTATTAAATTTGAATTTAATCAGTACTTATTTTTTTTTACCACATGGTAAAATAAAATGAATGACGTTACTCTCTGCTATCTGTTTTGACATTAGCACAGTTTCTTATTAATATTGTAATTTACTGTGAAATCTACAACAAAACGCAAGCCGATGGACATGATTAGAGATCTACTGTTTTGACTATATCCAAGTGTAGACTCAGCAGGTAGCATGTGGTGGAATTTCACAAGATCTAAAAAACTGTCCGTCTTTGATAAATATAAAAAAAACATTCTTCCGGACAGACTCTTCCTCGGCACAGTCGTCCTAACAACCAGTCAACGAGGACCACTGTCAGAACCCGAGGAGCGCTCTGACAGATCTAATGAGCTTGTTGGCTGTGAGACGATCCTGGAAGAACAGCAGTCAGGGCAGTACTTCAGGAATCCAGGCTTAAAAGCCGAGTGGCCAGGAGGAAATTACTTCTGAAAGAGACGCACGGACTTTACACCAAAAAAAAAAAAGGCACTTCAAAGGCCGACAGCGACTCAGAGCGCTGATGAAAAATGAAAATACATTTCTTCAGCTGTAATACCAAGGACCGTAGGCAGTGCGGCAGAAATGAGGCCCAGCTGATTACCCGTGAAATACCATCTCTATTGTAAGGCATCGTAGTGGTCGCGCCAGGATGTGGTTCCTCTACGTCGTCAAAGACGGAGGGGAACTTAGAATGAATCAAAGTAAAATAAGAGAGGATTTTCACTGCTGTGTCAAGGCTTCATCTTATAAATGATGTTATTAAACCCAATCAGCCCCTCATCTGTCTTCCTCACGATCTGAAGCTAATATTAATTCATTGTCTTCTTCGATATAAAACACAAGCTTGTAAACTCTGGAAAAATGTCCGGACCAATCATTGAAATCACTGAAACTGTCCATGATAGATCATAATGTTGTTCAGTGCCAAGCTTATGACTGGAGGAAGCACTTTGAACATCAGAGTAGAAGCACCAAATGTCAATATTTCCTCCAAAAGTTCGATCTAATGCGCTGACACTGCCCGGGTGAAACTTTCTGACCTTGTCGGGTTCTTAAGTATCTCACAGGTCTCAGGCTGCTGCAAATTAGTGGGGGAAATAGAGAACATGTCATATTCCTTTTATTCTCAACCTTTTTACCTCCTGTGACTATGTTGGACAGAAATGATAAGAGGTAGGACACATGTTTGGGGCGACTTTGTGTTCGGTCATTTAACATGCTTTGCTTCTCTTGATCTGTGTCCTTCACTTGCTTTGTTGAGACAGTTTCTACGTATGTATGCTCTGTCTTTGTTCCCCTGTTTGGGCATCATAACTTTCTTCTTTGTGCTTGAGAGGAGTTTGTTTTCTTAACAGATGTCTTCTTTTTGGGTCACCTGAATATACTGCCACCAGTTTGTCTGTACAGTTTGATAGAACAGGAACATAAAAATCTTAACTGTACAAATGGTAATTTTCAATACCACACAGCACAGAGAATGCCTTTTTTAACGCCTTTGGTAATCTGTTCAGCCACTGAAAAGGACAAATTGCACTTTTTACTTCTAACAGGTTAAATTCCACCTCAAAACGGTTCTATTCCTCTGTGGATCTGCTAGAAATTGAAGTGAAGATTGAAGTGAATTTTTTTTTTTTTAAATGTGCGTTTCTTTGCCTCACTCCAGGACATCATTGTGAGTTCTTACCCTGTGAGGCCAGTAATCCCTGCGAGAACGGTGCGGTGTGTGTGGAGGAGTTGGATCAGGACCATTTCCCTTCGGGATTCCGCTGTCACTGTCGCCGGGGCTTCACTGGCCCCCGCTGTGAAATCAATGTGGATGAGTGCAGCTCGAGCCCCTGCTTTCACGGCTTCTGCTATGATGGTATGAAACGGCCGATCTCGCCACCGTGCTTGATGAAAGACACTGGAGATGGAAGCAAAGTTCCATTCTCACGCACGCACACACACACACACACAAACACACACAAACACGCACACACAAACATAAACACACACACACGGTGGATATGTCAGATTTTGATTTGCTCACTTACAGCCTGACAGGCAGTTTTCAATTGGGTCACCACTGCAGCTAATAAGGTTTTTATGAGAGTGGAGTTATTCCATCTGATGTGAGGATCTAGGACATTACCTGCTGGTCCAGGCTTGATTAGTTTCCTAACACGACTGAAGAAAGGGAATCAATTATGCATTATTGTTGTGTTGAAATTTAAATAATGGAAGATAAATGGTAAATCAATATAATCGGGAATATATACAGTACATATACGTCTTTGTAGATATCCAGTAAGATGTTAAAACTTTTTGGGGATATTTAATTAAATTTAAAACTTCATTGATCAAAAAGATACTTTCAAAGTTCTTTATCACCAGTTGGTCACTCATTTTAATATATATATATATATTTATATATTATTAAGCATTAAATATGAAAGCCAAAAACTGGATGCTGCACAAATTCCACTGAGGTGTTATAAGTAAATACTTCAGCAGTAGTCACTGTAGCTGTAGCAGTAACCTTTCAGCGTTTGTTTGCATTCCTGACATCTTTCCAGTGTCGTTTCGAAAGGCTCATGCCGGAACCCAAACAGAGATGGCAGTGGATCACTGTCTGGAAGCATCCTATCATTCGCCCTGCTACAGATGAGCTCGGCCAGCTGTCCCGACTAATCTCGAGTGCGGCCAGTTCGCCTTAGGTTAGCGAGGCAGGCCCCGAGGACCTATTGGCCGGTGCTCGGCAGCAGCCAGCCAGCCACCGGGGAGAGCACTGCATAGCCACAGTGGCTGAGATGAGTAATGCTGCTGCCACACAGGACCTAAAGCATTTAATGAGAGTAATAGCAGCTACACGCACCAAGACAGAGTGACAGCATAGATTACGTGGTAAATCTTTGGGATAATGAAGAATCCTGGGACTCTGACTGGGGAAGTAATAAATTCACTCCTGTAAGAAGTGCAATTACCTCTGTCACTGGCTGCCTGTACACCAGTGTTGTGTTAGAGCAACAGAATGATGCATCCCTCTTTAACGTCATTCATAATTAAACAGAGGAAGGAATGCATGATTAGATGTGGGAGATTCAAACTTCTGATGGAAGAAGAAATTGGCACATTTGTAACATCTGAATAAAGAATGGCCTTAAGTGGACTCTCTCCTCTGTTGTGCTCCTTTTTGATTTTTTTCTCCCCCGGCTCCCTGGCCCTGTGTGTTGAGAGCTGGGGGAAACAAATGACGAGGCTTTTGAGGCTTTCATTGAGAAAGAGTGGCACAGACGCCGGACGGGAAAGCGGGGGGGCTCTGTGGCCGTCTGGCAGACAGGTTCATTTAAAGATGGTTAGTGTGTCCAGCTCTGTCAGAGTGATGGCAGGGAGGCGGTGCCCGTCACATAGATTTAGCGAGAGCAGGTTTGACTGATACAGCAGAAGACATTTAATTTAACAGCGTTATCCATTAAAAAAAGTGAATCACAGTGGGTGATTATCCTTTATGCTCGTAATCAGCATTTACCTGCGTTGAGATGTGGGGCCCACTGAGACTTGAGTCGAATGGATTTATGATGCAAGGTGCTGTAACTGTCCCACTGATCTTCTTTCAGTCGTGGACGGCTTTTACTGCCTCTGCAGTCCTGGCTACGCCGGGCGGAGGTGTGAGCAAGACATCGACGACTGCGTGAACAGTTTGTGCAGCACCACGTCTGTTTGCAAGGACCTCCATCTGGTGAGTAGACACAGTTTTGGTTTGGCAGCATATAACCAGTGATATAATGGCCTTTTGAAAGGCTTTAAAAATAACCCAGTTAGTAACTCATTGAAGAGTTTTTCATAAAATATTGACGGGCCTGTATCACACCAGGTACCGCTGCCCATTACTTTTGATGACTGTCATGCAGTTAATGTTTAGAGCGTTCCTGCTGCAGTAAAATACAAACAACTGCACAATAACACGGATACTGGTGCGTCATTAAAACAAATAAAATATGCCGATATCACTCTGGGGTGTACTGAGGGGAAACAACAAGCAGGTGTGTGTACAGGTGTGTATCTGGCTCATTTTAATGGTCTTATCTGGAGATTGGGCATAAGGAGACCCTGCTATGTTTAAAGTTTCAGGTGTTTGGGTGCAATAAGGTAGAGACAGAGACTGTCCAACCAATGCACTTCATTATCCCCTAATAGACAAATTATTGCAATTATGACAATAACACCAATTATGCCCTTTTGGCTTGAAATTTAATGTTCAAAACAATTACCTAAAGTGAACTTGGAGAGAAAAACAATGGAGTTAACAATGTGCATATTAAATGTAAAATGAAAAAATCTTAAATTTAACCCAACTTTTAAAAAGAGTCTGCATGTTAGTAATTACTCATCTTAAAAAGGTTTTAGTCTGTCAGATTAACATGCAGATATAGATGGTTACATATAACAAGCATCATATATAGCATCAT
This sequence comes from Pleuronectes platessa, assembly GCF_947347685.1. Classification (NCBI taxonomy): domain Eukaryota; kingdom Metazoa; phylum Chordata; class Actinopteri; order Pleuronectiformes; family Pleuronectidae; genus Pleuronectes; species Pleuronectes platessa. Next base: position 13,637,041 of record NC_070637.1, read on the forward strand.
ATTTGATCCTTGATGATAGACATTTCTGATACCAACACCAGCATCAGAAATGTCTCCTACCACTAAAAATGCAGGGTCAGGAATCGGCGAGTACCCAAATCCATGTACCGATCCAATACCGCGTCCATAAAGTATATTGGTTTCACCCAGATAAAACTGCAGTTTTCTTTTCCTATGAATCACAGTTTCTACTCCACTTTAAAACACCCACAAGTAAAACGGAGTCGTGTACCATATGAAAGACTTCAGCTACGAGGGTAGTTATGCATTGCTACATTTCCTCTCTCCTTTTTAGTTATGATTGTTAAATAAGATAATGAAAGAGTTTCTTTTATTATGAAATAATATAATAATACATTTTATTTATACAGCACCTTTCATACATAAAATACAGCTCAAATTGCTTTACACTAAAATCAAAGACATGAAATAAGAACACGTTGGCAATAAAACAAAGACTCAGGATTTAACAAAAAAACATAAAACTAGCAAAAGCTTTAAAAAATAAATAGAAAAATAATAGAATAAAGACAGTGCTGTTAAAAAAAGAAGATACAGAAAAATATTATTCTGTGTTATTCATTCCGTATAGGTATTTTTCAAAGGGTTTGACCTGAGGCAAGCATGATCATACAGGGTTAGAAGCGTACAACTGTGAAAACACATGATTCGCAAGATTCTTTTCTAAATACACAGGTATTCACACAGTACTTATCGGTACTTGACAGATCCAGGTATCAGAATCGGTCTGGGTAACATTTCTACATTATGTTAGATTTGTGTGTAGGCATTAAGTGACATTACATTCTGTCAGCCCCTCTGCTGAATGTTTTCCATTTCTGGTGCCGTTCCCAGCGATGTGAAGCTTGTGTAGGCACACACAGGGAATTTAGGACGCCTCTGACGAACGGTGCAGAAATCGGCCACTCGTAGAACACGGTTTGTCTTCTTTAAAAAAACAATGCAGCACATTTACAGCACATTTTATCAGCCACAGTTTCCGTCGTCCTCGCCAATGCAGCTCAGTTTGAATTGGATTTCATTGGTTGGATATTTACAATAAACAACAGCGTTGTGCGTTTGCCTTAGAGCTGCAAGGTCAGTTGATTCTGTTGAGTTGATTTTCTGAATGACTTCTTCAGAGTATAGGTTTTCTGTTTATACCGACACGCACACTTGGGCTTAAAAGAGCATTTTTTAGGGTTTTGTTTTTTCAAGGCGCAGCTCAACTTCTGTAGTTATTCAAGTGTTTTTTAAGCCAATAACATTGATCTGTTGCAGCCGCAAAAAGGCCCAGGGAGCTGCATGCGGCTCACAAACTGTGCAATGAGTACCAAGGGCCCTTTTTTCCAACAGCTGCTTTTTGGCTAACAGATTGCAGCAGTGAAACAGATGTGTCATAGATAAAGTCTTTGGGTTTCAAATAACTTCTAGTTTGTAGTTCACACTCTAATGTTCGGGTATAAAATAAGTGGGTGCTCTGAGATGAGGATGAGATCTATTTATTAAAAAACCTTTGTGAGACCTGTAGGGGCCAAAGGATGAGAAGCTAGAGAGATACATTTTATTCTCTCACATGTGTAACAGAACCTCTCTTCATTCATTTCATCCTTTCAAATGGAAAGACTGTTTATTTCTTTGGGTAAAATGTCAGACTTGCCATCTACAGACCAATCAATGACAAGCATGCAGACACAGCCCACGTAGCTGAGTCTTTAGTTTGTATCGTGAAACCATGAAATGGACTTTCAGTCCTGAAAACTTCCTAACATACTTTTTGGTGATTATCAGGACACATTGATTTCAAGAAAATGTCCCAGAGCAATTTCAGAAAATCTTTAGAAGAAAATGCTCCTTTTTGCTCTATATAATATGAAATAAAGTCCTGTTCAGAACACTTCAGTGTCATTTTGTCTAGGATAAACAAACGGCTCTAATACCAAAGACAAAAGGATGCTGCATAAGAAAAGAATGAGGTGTGATCGGAGGCCACTTACATTCAACCAATGTTTCTGTACTTGCACTTTTCTCACCATCAACCTCAGCTTTTAGTTTTATTCAAATTGGGCCAGTCTTTGGAAACCCATTCACACTACAGTCCTGTTTACAGTGCATCTATTCCTCTCTCTGAACACTGTGTCCCACCAAGCTTTACCTTATTCTGGAGGATCGTGGTCCCTGAAGGTGACTTAGCAGCAACAAAATTAGATTATGTTCTATTGCCAGGGGTAAGGAATCTGGAGTCTCATGGAGGTATCTAATTTATCAAGAGATGACGGCGTTTACCCCCCCACCGCCACCATAGGGCCCCACTGTGTACAAATTATATCAGACAAAGTTTAACGGCTCCCTGCCAGTGTAGGAAGTACAGATTAGCATGCGTTTAACCAGCCGCAACCCAGGACCTTTTAGAAGGAATGCTGGCATTGAGGAATCCTGAAAAGCCCTTGACCATGCAACTGTCTTCATCCTGTATGCAAAGAGGAATCTGACTTAAACTGGTACTTTGGAAAGTAATAGACAACAGACCATTTATCTCTCGTGTCAAGAGTAATTGGCATAACGCAGACTGCAGTGATGAAATAAAGGACGTGATCTGCACAGTGTTTTGAAAGAGGAGCAAAGGCAGGAGCTGTATATAAATACACATAAAACTTTCATAATGTATAGTAGAACTAACGCATTCACTGGCTGTTTCCTGACATATGCTTATTTACTTGTGAAATAAATATGCAGTGTTAATATTGCAGGACTGATTAGAAAGGCTTGTACCATGTTATACATGCTATCCAGAGTGGAGGTGGTAGGAGGAATACATCTGCATAGTAGTATTGTGGAAATTGAAGACAAACACGACTCCACAGTTTAAACAGATTTTCCACTGGAAAGATCTTTTTGTGTGTGGGTGGTTTTATTCTGCAGATTTTCAGAGAATTTATGATAAATGTTTTCAAGAATATCAAGTGTTGCTCCATTTATTCTCTCAAAGGCAAAAGGTATAAATAAGTAAACAGGTAAGAGGCAGAATGCTCCATAACAACTCAATTAGCAGCTTCCATAAGCGCAGTGTATAGACAGTGTGTTTTATTTCTACTAAAAATACTAGACTTCACCTAACATGACTGTCCCTCTCTTTCAGTGTCAATCTCTGCTTCCCTTCTTCTGTTCATATTGCAGAGCTATGAGTGCATGTGCCATTCCGGCTGGGAGGGGCCGCACTGCCAACAGGAAATAGATGAATGTTTGTCACGGCCCTGCAAAAACAACGCCACCTGCACGGATCTCCTCAACGGCTACAGGTAGGTGCGCGAGCCGGGCTCTAGGGCACCGTCCTTGCAAGGTGCACTTGATAAATGCAGGTAAAAAAAAGAAGCTGTTTCGAGGAGAAGGCAATATGTCCTTCTACTGGCAGTGGAGATAATGAATTGCAGATGGCAGGTAAAACAAATGAGTCAATCAATTGCTCACAGCATGAAAAGGTTTCAGGGGATCCGTGACTCATTGGAGGGAAAAGCTGGTGTATCTGCTTCAGCTAATGCCCACTCCCCCCCCCCCAGCCGCCCGCCCACCTACCCACCCGCTGGGGGGGGACTTAAACCTGCTTCAGGTGGAAAAGTCCGGGCGGGGGGTGGATGGAGAGGAATGTGAGGTGGCGTGGTTGATAGTGCTCAGGCACTCACTGCCACCAAGTGGAATAGTCAATCTGCTTGAAGAGGAGATACTTAAGACTCACACACTCTCTCTCTCTCTCTCTCTCACTATGTTCATACAGCAGGCCCGCATCAGACCCCCGCCCCACCTGCTATGTGACCCAGATCTGATTGTTTAATGCCAGTGTGAACAGCACAAACCACACGGAATCGGATCTTTTCAAATTAGATTTGGGCCACTTCCATATGTCGTCCGAAATCAGATACAGATCTGATTTTTTTTCTTTAAAACACGACTTCAGTCTGAACAGCTGTGTGAAGCATATCGGAATTCAATGTGTCTTTTACGTTATTCCAGGTCGACATTCTTCCCCTGGTTCATTTCCATACACAACGTGCTGTGTGTGACGTCACATCAGGGCCATAACCAGTTCAGGTTTAAGTCTGGTACTTGCCACATTTGACAGGATAATGTGAACAGCTACACAAAAAAATATCTGATCTAGAATTAAATCTGAATTGAGCACTGAGGCTCGCAGGGTGAACTCAGTGTCTGTTCCTCTTCCTCTCTGTGTCTTTGTCTAGCTTGCATACATTTCCATTTAATCCCCACTCAATGCTCTAACCTAGCGTGTCCTACATTCAGCTGTCCAGAATTAGAAGCCGCTCTGACCACTGGTACAAATAACCTGTACATTCCCCCCCGCTCCCTCTCACACAAAGATCCTGGAGCTGCGTGTCGATTCCTGTATCCTATCGCAGTGTCCTTGCACTCGGACAAATGTGACGTGTGGATGGTCTGAATTCTGGTAGATTCTGGTAGAATATCTGAAGCACCCCCTCCAGCGCTGCTGTTTTATCTATTTTTAGTGTCACGGTCTCAGAGAGAATGTGACACCCCCTAACCCTGAGAAAACCACTGAATACGTTTGTTTATTTATTTAGGGATTCATTTCAAATTGTGCCCAAAAAGGACCTCTGCAGTGCCGTATCTCCTCTCTGCTGTGTATCCAAGGTGTTTGTGCTCACTGGGCTGGACAGGTGTGGACTGTGCGGAGGATGTGAATGAGTGTGATTCCGGGCCCTGTCTAAATGGAGCTCAGTGTCAGGAGTCAGACTTACCTGGGGAGTTCTCCTGCACCTGTCTCCCCTTCTTCAGTGGCCCCTTGTGCAACGAGCCTTATGACCCCTGCGACCCCCTCCACAGTCCGTGCCGGCACGACTCCACCTGCCTGACACGCTCCAATGGAACAGCCTCCTGCAGATGCCCAGCTGGTGAGTGAACACACCGCCACAGCTTCGTGCTCCCGCTGCTTATATAGTGCTTTCTGTTTTAGCCCACTTTCAGGTGTATAACTGCACCGTTTTCCTCAATAGCTCGCTGTATATAGATGGCACTTTGAAAAAATTACAGAGAGAACACACAATTGAAAAATTACAAGTTAAACATATACATCGTAGATCAGGGTTTTTTCGCAACATGAGAAATTTCCCTGTCACAGTTAAGTGTGCATCATTTGTATCTCTTCTCTGAAACGTATGAGGTTCTCCAAAAAGTAACTTTATCAACCGAAAACGATGAATGGTGTTTTCTTGTGCATTAATCAAGTGTTGAACTGTCCTTCTGATGCAGAATAAATGTTATACATATCATAGTAACAGGGTTTTTCCTGGACTCAAATTAGACGGGGGTGGTACTTAACCATCAGAGGGTGGGGGCGGATGTGCCTCGCAATTCTCTATGCAGGATAAACCTTGCAGGGATGATTTAAATTGACTGATTCATACAACAAATGAGATCAGGGGTTCAATCATCCTGTCTCTGATCATTGGCTGGTCATGGGTTAAGGAGGGTGGGATGCATTCTTGAAACTGTCCTTTGAAAATGTGCTGCTATTGTGCAGATTACTGTACAATGTGCAGTCACTGTGTACTATATTTGTAACGCTTTTATTTTTTATATAGAAACAGTGCCTTTGCAAAATCTACCCTTCTAATAATTTAAAGGCTCAGTATGTAACATTTAGGTGAAAGGGATCTATGGGTAGAATTAAAATATAAAAGAATCCTATTGCTGTTTTCCCTGGTGTGTTTCATCTTAATTGTGATTGTTGTTTTTTCACCCCGGATTGGGATCTTTATATTTGCATTGTAAGCGGGTCCTCTCTATGGAGGACACCATGTTTTGTTTGTCCAAAACCTTTTTGGTGTTTGGATTTTTTCTGTTCAAATATTGTTCATTGCATATTGCATGTTGGTAAATATATTAGCAATCATCCCTCTCCACCTTTTCTTTCAACACTAAGCACACAGGTTACACCAACAACAGTTAATCATTTTTATATTTTGAGCGTTTGAATTTTGAGGCCATACCTTCCAACGGATTTCCTTACACACAGAACCTGATTTCAATGAACCTCTGTATTGTGTTTGAGTTCATTCCTGCTGTCTTGGGATGAACCATGTGAAAAATTAGCTATTGAAAGATTATAATATGATGCTTCATTGAGGTGAACTCAGAGTTAAGTCTCTGACAATGGATCAACAAGTTTTAACAGTGGAAGCGATTAGGAACCAATCAATGAAAATAACAAGACATTGTCCTGCAAATTGGATTTCTTCTGTGTCTGTTCATATGCTCAGCTTGTGCATGAATATCCATATTTTACCAAATTTACCAAATTGTTTAATATAGCTTGGATTGTGGGTTTCTCTGGACTGACTAAATACGTCTGTCTCTTGTGACCAAAACTTCAGTTGGAATCCATACTAGCATATGAACTCTACATTTGAAAGCAATAGTGGGTGGTAAAATATTAAATCTAATTCCTGCAAATTTTAAATCCTTAAATGTTTCCCTCCTTTAGATATTTAGCACACATGCTCATAAATAACTCATGCACATCTGAAATTCATGTATCTGTTTCATGTTACGTTCACAAGCTCTGTCAGCTCATGAATAAAGCAACATGCTCATAACGGAGCAGGGAAATTGACCACTTACTTAGTTAAAATGACCTGTTGGGAAGTTTATCAGTGAGCTCAAGAGCAAATATGAGGGATAGAGTGTTTTAACATTCTTATTAGTGTTCAGGTCAAGATGCTATAGGGTTGTGCTGTATCTAATGGCTCTATCAGCACAGAGATGAAAAGATGTTGCCAGATATAAATAGAGCGGCTGAGTTAGTTTCAGAAGGCTTCCTTGGAGAGGAATAGGAAATTAGGTGCTGGCTGCATACATTACACCGAGAGCTTTGCGTGGGCTGGGTCGTTTTTACTTCACACAATGATTTTGACTCACTACTCTCTATTGTTATTCACCATAAATCCATCCTACATAGCTCGTACTCAACAAACACAGAGCTGTTATACAACCGATGGCTTCGTCCCAAGTTACAATTTTACAGACTTGTTATTTACCATTCACTGTAGGTTATTTGTCAAGGAAATTGTGTAGGCCTTACATTATTCCCAGACCTAATTAAATTAGAATTTGTCTGCCTGGGTCTGCCAGATTTACCGCCGTAAGCAAATCTCATCCCACACACTCAAGATGGACACAGCACAGTGAACGCTACCAAGGTTGATTTGTTAGAAAGTCAACACCAAATACCCTTTTTCCATGTGACTTTCAGTTGTTTGTATTCTCTGGTTTGCAAGTTGTGTGGAAAACATGCAGGGTAGTTAAATGAAACAAATTACATAGAGGGATCTTGAGTATTTATTTGACCTAAATCGTGTCTCAGGGAAAGACCTGGATTGTATGATTGCTGCAAAAAAAAAAAATTTACTCAAAACAAGCTTGTGAGCCCAGTTTAACTACATGAGAATCCAGTATCTAAAATCCCAAATGCGGCATGATACACATTTCCACTGCAGCTAACTCAGAAACCGGGCCAGAATGTGCTCTTACAGATGCACTGAGTTGGACATTGTTACAGCTGCACCATTGTAAAAACATGCCTCAGGGTCGATGGTGTAATTGAGGTGCAGTAGGAGCATGATGTTGGCACTCTTTCCTGTTTTTTTAGACATGGTGTTGGATCATTTACACAATATAGATGTATGTTGAGTTAGCCATAGATTGTCAGTCATCCAGGATAAAGTTCTTCAAGCAGACTTGAATCTAGGGCGACACAGGGTAGCAGTGGCTGTTGAATCCCCCTTCTGTGTTTCTCTGATACTGCACACACTACAAATATGAGCTTGCTTCTATTATCCTTTTCCTCACCCTCATTGTGTGTTTGCTCTCGACGGATCTTGTGGCTGTTTTTAAAAAGGTTTCTTTAAAGGCAGCCACAAGCTTTAAGTGCATCTTTCAGTTGTGTTTGCAACATTTCTTGGGGCATGGACACTTGTTGACAAACCATGCAGGGCCCTTATATCTCCCAGCTTATGTTAAAATTGTTGGTGGAATCCGAGTGAAGGTGTTGGAACCTGTACACTCAAAAATAGAGGCTCCTGTCTTTGTCAGTGTGTAAAGATTAGTCCACGGAAGGCAAGCAATCGATCCTGACGTCCAGTTAATGTATTCCATGGAGGCCTCATCCCCATCTGTGAACCAGTGGCTCTGTGCTGTTCCTCTTTGGAGTTCAGGGCGCTGCTTTGTACTTGTTTGATGTAGAGGTTGACCACAGAGTTACTGGTGAGCTCATGGCTCAAGCAGGCTTATGTCTGTACATGCTTGACATGGACTCACCAGGATACAAGTGAGGTCATGGTTAAGGGTTTTCTTCCTATGTAGCTGTTGTCAACACTCTATGGGCATTTTCCTTGTAAACACTCATTGGTGGCATTGAGCAGTAGTATTCCATTGTGTTTGGAACCACTGTACATCTACCTGTATTTACCGGTAGCAAGCTGAAGACTTTCGGCTCAGTGACATTGCCACCATCCTTCCTTGGATGGTGATTGATGAAGAAAAACAATTCTGCACAAATGTTTGATAGAAGATGGATGAATGTCTGATTGTTGTCCACAGTGGGGAATAAACTAATAACCTAATAGCTTCTGTTGTTCTTACTTGAATATGAGTTTATTACAACAAAGATCTGTGGACGGAGAAGATTCTTCCTCTTAACGCACATGCAAACAGTCAAACCAAACAGCTTGAAATACAAAAGAAGCAGTATGCAACAAACTGAGTGAACAGATGATCAGGATTGTTATTATCTTCTTGAGAATGGATACTGTCTCAAGGCACAACTTATCACAAGGTATCAAGATGCCAAAGACAGAATGGCAACTTGGCACAAAACTTGAAAGGTCTTCTTCTTCTAGCTTCCAGAGGCCTCGCCATCCAGAGCTCTCAACCTTGGTCAATACGAACAATGTGAAAAATGTATTTGTCACACATTCCCTGACATTAAAGGGTTGCTTTTGTTTTGGAAAAGGCAGACGATACCTTTTACTTGAGCTCTTCTGCCCTCCGTTTCCATCAAGTACATTTTCATCATGGCTGATTCTGTTGCTCAGAAGTCAACAGTTGGTAAAAAAAAAGTGAAAGCAGAGTTTAATCGTTTGTCAAGGACATCTCTCTCTGGCCAGGTAGATTCTTTACCTATCTGGGAATGATCTCTTCTTTGCCTCCAAATAGGTTCTTCTGTGTTCTTGGTTTTGCTGGGTTTGGAGTCTCTCTGTCTGACTGTCCTTGCTCTTCGTGCGCTGAGATAGTTGTGCAGTCTAAATGAAATCGGTGACCTTCCTCACAACTGCACTAGGAAGATGAATGTCTCTTTAGTAAACAGTCAACATTTTCATTCAAATCTTCAGCAACCTCCCTCTCTCTTTCAGTAGCTGGTTCTGTACCTTTTTTAAGATCAGTTCAGCTATAGCTGTCTTATGTAGTCTGCACTTTTCCTAGTTGTCGTCTAATACTCATGTACCATTCTGATGCTGCCAACTCTAAAATGCAGTGTAAGATGTCTGTTACAAATTCTCACTCATCAAGATTAAGGTTATCCAAAGTGGAAGGTCATTAGTACTGCCAAGCACTCACTGCAGGGGCTTATACAAACTGATATTAAAATGTTTATATTAGAGCTTGATAATCATCTGGGTCGACATTTAAATGGAAAATGTCCCATCCAATGTTTCTTATACACAAATGTAGGTGATATCTATCAAAATGATATAATGTATTGTATGTGAATGTAAAAATGTTAGCAAAGGCTGATATAGTCATGTACATTTTTTTTTTAGATACACACCAACCAAGAAACAAATTGACACGGATAAAAGCATCATCTAAAATGGTAATATGCTTATTGAAATAAACATAGTACAATACAGTCGTAGTTGTACCAATGAGGGAAATAACACCTCACTATACTTACTTTTACTATTATTTTTCGATTGCTTTAAATCGTTTTTTCGATATTTTATTATCTAGGTTTCTGGTCATGTGCTGAGATTCTTCAGAGGAAATAGTATATTGTGTGAAAATACCCTGGAGACAATAATGATAACTTAGAAAGTGGATGGCCACTGTCACATTTTTATGGAAGTCTTAAGCCAATATCTATTTTTTTCTTTTATAAAAGATAAGCTCTTCAGCGGTGGGTTTAATGATCAGCTTTCTCTTTCAGTAGAGACTCAATAAATATACAGTCATCGGTTTCCCAAAATAATTTAGTAGACTATAATATAGTGTCACAAAAAGGGTGATTTCATAGTTTCAGTGTTCAGAGGAACTAAAAGGCAGCTATTTGGGGGTTGCCCACTGGGAGTAAGCATGAAAGTGGTTTGTAAAACACTGACACAATGGAAATGAGTTTTGTCTACAAAGGTGTACTATGAGAACCTGGAGGCCAGAATAAAACCAGAACCAGATGAAAGCATCTTCTGAAAAGGAAAATAGAAGGGAAGCGGTTATCTTCGGCTGATGGTAGCCGACTCCTGGAGGAAGTTTCTGTTCTTCCGAGCGATGACTCTCCGCTCTGGCTGTGGCCAGGAGGCCCAGTCATCAGGCTTGACCAGCACAGATGTTCCACTTTCCCCTTAATGAGCAGCCTCAGCAGGGAGTGCCAAGGCTGATAGAAGAGCAACCTGAAAATGGAAGAGTCGGGGCAGAGGTTGGGGCGAAGGTTACCGGCCGACAACCACAACAAATGAAACAAACATGCATTGCATCGCTCAACACACATTATGGCAGAGTAATAGGTCATTCTGAGCTCTGCACTCAATCTATAGGCGGGGGTGTCCTTGCTCACTTTGCTGCAGTTTGCACAGACACCGGTTTGTAAACTGTAACGTGTATTTCAGCTAATACTCAAACCAAAAGTCTAAACACGTAGGTCAATCGAGAATTTTAATGCAATATAACAAAGCTGAAACTTGATTTATCTGTCCTCGTATTTTTTGAAAAGATATAGCATATAATTGTATTTACCACCTATTTTACTCTGTAGGATATAAAATAGCTGCATTTTCTGCTGCTGGTTTTATTTTAAGAGGATTAGTAGCAAGGCAACTAAGTGAAACAAAAAACAACATGGACCTTTAAATTCAGTTATTTTAGTTGAAATTAGAAGGTCAGGGGAAAATGAATCTGATTAGAGTTACTCCTGGGTTCAGGTTATTGCAGTTTTGTGTGAGTGCCACATTCATTCACAGTGTCACATGCAATGTTGAAGGAAAACAAAGTATTTCAAATACTTAACTCTTGAGAAATCTAATGAATTTAGGTATTTGGTACTACATCGTAATCATTTTCCCAGTTTGTGTGGGTTATATGACAAGGGGATAACAATTATGCCTGTAGTCTATTACAAGGGTAATAGACTACGATTCGCTCAGTATGATGACTTGCTTCAGAAGCATTGTGTGGTCCCTTCACATGCAAAAACCAATTGGTCTCCATGGCTCAGAATATCCCCAGAGATGTTGCCGGCCAGATGGAGAACAAACCCCTTTGTTTGCATGGCATGCAGCATGAGCCTTCACCTTCCACAAGATTGAGATTGTGTCCTACCAAACAGTTGGTTAATGAGCTGCTGTGAAGCCGTGCCAACAAGAGAGCCGACACACACCTAATATGATATTGAAAAAGATGTGTTGAGGATGCTCGTTGCCAGAGATGTGTTGGGGGAGAGCCTGACCGCGTAAGTGATTATTCTCTTTTATGGAGGAGGGAGAAATATGAGTTTTCGTAGATGGAGCTCAATTTATAAAACCAGATGCCCTGGCAGATGTATGTGAATACCACTGACCTTTTTCTATCTTTTAGTATAGTGATATATGCCATAATGTGCCGCAGCCTTTGGACCTACACCGATAAATACATACTCCCATTCAAATGAACTATCTATATACATATTTGTTCATGCGAAACCCACTCACTCCCTCGCTTCATAATGGTATATTATTATTCTACCATTTTAGTAACAGTAATTTATTTCAGAGTTGAGTGTCGAACTACGATTAAAAAATAAGTCCTCCTGGCTAAAATACTGTGACAGAAGCATATAGATTAGAATATAGAGGTGACATTTACCAGACTTGTATTAATATGGTATATAACGTAATGTATTCTGATTAATTATTTGGGGGTTAATGTAACTCAGCTAATATACTGTGTCACTAAGTCTCTTTCATCACCATTTCTCCCCATAGTACAATTCCTGTGATCAAAGTAATCTCTCTCTCACAGAATAATGGTCCATGAAAGAGAGGTGATCAGTGTCCACACTGTAAAAACGTTATCTTATATTCTTTGGCATAAATAGCCATTACAATGTGGTAGGCTTTAGGAACGTTAAATTATCACCATTTAAAGAATAATTGAAACTCTGCCAGCAATTCAACTTTGTCTTTTACTGCTAGTTAAGGGAGCTAGCGCTGAGGACGTTGAATTTTAGTATCAATCATTACAAAGCCAGTCAGTTATGTTAACTTCTCTACTTAACAGTTTCTACTTACTAATTGAGCTTTTATTTTATTCATAAAAATGTGTCTTCAAGAATTTTCGGTGTATTATTATTATTATTATTATTTAGAAACATATCTTATAGACAAATACTTCCCATTCTCCTGAAATCACTTTTTTTCTGATTTCAAAACAATACTATATGACTTGACTCTTCCAAATAGTTTACATCCATGTGTGTACAGACCGCAATATGTCATGTTAGACTATGGAGGAATTTAATAGGGTATTTTAGCAATAATAATCATATGGATTTTTGAGATGGTGTTTGACCTCCATCTTTTTTAGATCACAGTGCCACCTCTGACCATTGAGCTCCACATTCTCATCAGTTCATCGCTGAATGCAGGATGTGATGCCAAATGTAATAACATCCCCTCCAGACTTTTCTAATATATCGAGGTTGTAAGTAGCGGGTTAGCGCTGACCTTGACCCTTGACCCTTGACCCTTGACCAACTACATCTACACAGTTCATCATATATTAACCATTGTGCCAAATCTAAAGCAACTCCTATCAGCCGTTGTGGAATGAAATGCAAGCTCTATGAAAAGGGAACATTTCTTCTGGGCAAAGCTGGATATCAGTGTTACTGAGAGTAAATGAATGCCCTCTTCCTTCAAACGCCTGACAGACAAACTGACAGTGTTTCCACTGAAGTCATCCTTGTGCAGCTGGATGTTGGACTTGTTAACTAATGGGCCCAGTCTGTTAGAATCCAAAACATCTCCTCTTTCCCCCATCATTTCTCAAAGCCGGTTCCACACTGCTGACCTACAGCTACCCAGTCAAGTATTTGAGGAATCATTGTGAAGTTCAGAGACGACGCAGCATTTGCAGCAATGCGTCCGTATGCAGGCAGAAGGCTGAATAACTGGTGCAAAAGTAAAGAAAACAAAAAAGACGATGATGGACCACTACCTCTCCCCTCCACATAGAGGGAGCTGCTGTTGAGATGGTGTCTTATTATGAACACATGGTGTTGCACATCTCTGATACCTTCACCTGGAGCATCAACAAACTCATGTTTATATTGAAGAACGCCCAGAAACGCCTCTTCTTCTTGAGGAGGCTGAGCTGTGCGGCTCGTGGCACCTCAGTCATCATTTCCTAACAGGGCTGTGTGGCAGAGTGGATCCTCACTCCTTGCGTGACCATGTCCTACGGTGACTGCTCTGCTGCAGATAGACGGGCACTGCAGCAGACTGTGAGGACTGCACAGTGAATCACTGACAACATCAGTGACATTTACAACAGCAGGGGCAGTAAAAGGGCGTCCTGCGTCATGAGGGACTATAGCCACCCTCGCTAGCGGACTGTGAGCTCCCCTCCCATCAGGCAGGAGGCTGCGCAGCATTGAGGCCAGAAGCACCAGGCTGTGGAACAGCTTCGTCCCAGATGCTGTGAGACTAGAAAATTCTGCATCTCACACTAAACTGCTGCTATTATTCTTACTATCCCCCCCACACATCAGGTCAGTGCTGCCGTGCTTGACACTGATACTTCTGCTTCCTCACTTCACACTGTGCTGCTGTTGATGACGCTGGCACTGATTTTTGTGTCTTTTACATTTTTACATTTCATATTGTCGTACACTGCTCACTTTATACTTCATATAGATATATTTATTCTCCTATTTTTTTTTTAATACTATTTTATGTTGTGATTCTTTTATTATTATTATAACGTGAACTAGGACTGAATTTCATTCCCTTTCAGTACCTCCACCAAGGAGGTTGTTCTCCCCCTTGTCTGTTTGTTAGTTGGTTTGTAAGCAAGATTTCATAAGCTACTGGATAGATCACCATGATGTGATATGGGTTAGGGAAGATACTATTACATTTTACTGTGGCTCCAGATTAAGGGGCGAATCAGATTTATTTAGTTTAACATTACATTCTTTGAGATTTACCATTTTCCCAGTGAAATGGATCTTAATAAAACAAAAGGATTCTAATTTGGTGCAGCTTGATTGAATTGAAGAGGTCTGTTGGACCTTGGCCGAGGTGTGCTCTCTGAGTGTCATTCTAGTGTCAAGTAGGCCTTGGAATGACACTAATTAATCCTTGATCCTTTTTGACAGAAGTAAAAGTTCTCAGTCGTGATGATCTAAAATAATATTCTGGTTTAATTTGCCGTAGGGCGAGTTAAACTTTTATTTTAAACATAAGAAATTAACCAACCAAAGCTCTTTTAATGTGCAATGCTGCAATTCGAGCAAGTGCATACCATATAAATCACAGCTCTATTCAGAGAACCTGGGCTCTCATTTAATGATGTGAGTGCAAGGCCTAAAGTGCATGAAGCATGTGCATTTAGGGGAGTGTTCAAATCCAAGTGAAGTGCATCATCTGTGTGTGTGACAAGAAGAATAGTGCACCCGGCTCGGTTGCCAGATATCACCGCATTGATCATGCACCCATCACAGTTCAATACTTTGCTACTAACTTCCGACCAGGTTTTAGTTGGACAGAGCACAATTGCATTCCGCTGCTTCAGGATAGCAGGACGTCTGCGATGCTCCCGACCACACGTCATTTTAAGACTCCAACGGCCATGAGGGCAAATTCATTCGCTATTTATTAGCACCGTGGACGCTGGGCAGACATTTGTACTTCAAGCTGCTTTGGTGTAAAATATGGGCCCTCTTATCTAGGCTAACACATCAAAATGTAGACACAAGGAGGCAACATATATTAAAATGTAGCAGATGTTCAGTCTCAGTGTGAGAGTTTGCCCTTTCAGCGCGCAAAGATCTCAGCAGGCTGCTGACTTTCCTCTGTCGAGGGCGGAGGTTGTTTTTTTTTCTCCTCCATTTTAGCTTTGAGACCTCTGGTTTAGCCCAAACAGCTGCATCTAAAAAGGAAGAGATATCAATTCTCCCTTCATAAAAATGCTCAGTCATTAGTAGCTTCTAACATAATGGTGTTTAACCCCTGAAAACAGAGCATCTACTTTATGTCAATGTCTTCACTTATGCCTTAAAATCCATTGCCGTAGATAAATAACTTGGTCTCTTTACATTTTTTCTTTTATAATTTTTTTTTTATCACTGATCAGCGCTGTTGGCAAAGCTAACGTAGCGACCCAGTGATCGATCATCAACCCAAACTTCATGACGGTTTAACAGCGAGACCTAAAGTGAAATACACCACTACATCGCATGAAGCCTTCTCCTGTAGTGCAGGGTAACAGCCAGACACAACCAAGACAAGTGCAGGACTGATGCTTGTTTGTAGAGAATGTAGTATTTTACTCTTATCGTACAAAACCCTAACGTTCAACATCCTGTTCCTCAGTGTTTAGGCCTCTTGTCCACACGCAATCTGCATTTCAACTCCCTTATACTGATATTTTAACAAAAGCCGTCCAAACCGCAGGTTTTCAAACCCAGGAGGGCATCTGTGTGAAGTAAAGTGTTTGGGAAATGTTGATATCATAGCTTGCTTCACACGTGCACTAGTGTAATGAGCATGCTCCTGAAACATCAGTGGCGGCTATTTACAGGTTGACATGAGAGTTAGCTCACTGAGGATTTGCACAACGTGCTACTGTGGAATTTGATGTGTAGTTAGAGATAGACTTCATCACCACCTATGGGCCCATCATGGCTGCTCTCGTCTGGATGGAGATGTTTTGTAAAACTAAGATCGTGTCTTAAATATGAAGGGAAAATACCTTTTAAGAATCCGCAGTACACTAGAAAAGGCCAAAGAATGGACAGAAGCATGTAGTAACCCATTTGTTTTTCAGATAGTTATACTGTATAAAATTACAATCCCAATATTTGCGGCTGTTCAAATGGTAAATAACTTTTATCCAGATCATCAATTTTGTTTGAATTAAGAGGAAAACAAATTAAACTTAGAAGCCAAGAGCAAAGTACTGTATTACTGTCAGGTCCAGATGATCAAGTTGTTGTCAAACAAATACTTATTGTCACTTAGATACCTGGATGTAAAAGAGCATCTTCTATTCTTGTTCACCTTTAAAAGGAAAACCCACCGTTTACACACATTGTTCTGCCAGTTGCTGAAAATCATCTCGCGACACATGGAAGTCAAGGTGTTAAGTTGAAGACTCAAACATGTTCAACCTGCCAATCAAAACAAGCAGAAGTCTTTCTTTTTAAGAATTAATACTAAATGGAGCTTTGACGTTCACAGCATAGTCAGATTAGTGCAGTTTGTGCTGTGTAACACGTTCTAGTTACACATGTTTTCTCACTTCTGAACATTTAGCAGATGTCTCACTTCATATTGTGTGTAACAAGTAGACAACCTGTAAATGTCTGTAGCTGGGTGTCACAGAAATACCTAAAAGCAGGGTATTTGACAATGGCTGCAATCGCTCGGTGTTGTCACTCATGACTGCTGACAAAGGAGGACGGTTTGCCATTTCTAAATTATCCAACAAAAGAGTTTAAGACGACTGAAACTGGAGAATAAGAGAAAAAAAAAAAAAAAAAAAATTACTGCTTATGCAGGAAGTATTGTCTGAGCCAGAGAGGAGCTGTGGTTAAGTACTTCCACACCTCTGCAAGTGGCTTCATTTATACAAAGCGTTTAAAAATAGGCCCTCGCCCTGCAACAGCCTACAGTAAACACATTTTTAAGAAAGCCGGTGTTTAATCATTTCCTGGCTTCATTAGCATCACTGAAGAGGTGGTCCAGGTGTGTCACGCTGGGGCAAATTGGCTGCACGCGCTGGTGTTTAAATGCATTTCTATTCTTAACCCACCTACTCCACAACACTGTTGTTTTTGGTCAGTACATATAAAGGACTCATAAGCATGCTGCTCTCTGATTGTGAGGAACACTGCTGTGATGACTGATATGGCCCCCGGTGTGTTCTTTCATTGTTCGTCTATATTTGTTTGGAGTTGCTCAGAGTTGGTGATTTGTTGCAACTGGTGACGTGTCTGCTATTGGAGTCTGTGCTTTTTTTTGGGGGGGGGACTGACAGCTATAATAACACAGTTCTGTATTTATCCAATAGAGTCATTCAAAAGCTTTGGTTTTCTTTGCCATTAATGCTGCTGCGTTTCGAATAGTCACCATGTGTTAGTTATGTAATGAAGGCTCAAGAGCATAAGAGGATGTACAGCAATGCTTAAACCAACCAGATCTCTTCAGTGATGGATTTGTGTGGTCGAACATTTTTTGCTTTCTGTGCAAATGCAAGCTACCTCGGTGTTGGCACATGGCAAACTCATGGAGCGCTTCAATGTAAGTCAATCTTTTCCTGGGTATTATGTGGAAGTTCTCGCTCAGCCAAAGACAGCAGCCTACATGTTTTCGCTGACATGCCAAACAAGGTCATTACAGATATGAAATCCCTCTTGGCTCCTGCGTTCATGGTTTATTTTCAAATGATGTAGATATTGCAGTAACACATATTGTAGAGTTTTTATATCGAATGGAAATATGATATTGAGTAGGTTCAGTGTCAGGTCAACCGTCTTTGAGCTCAGCACGAGATTGAAAGATGATGAGGATTTCTAAGAAAAAAAGCAATATTCACACTTTCATTTGTATAAGACGAACAACATAGTCGCTAATGTGCCATGCTGGCTATAAACACGAGTACACAGCAAATACAATCCACCACCAGATGAACAGACACGGCTTTGTTTGTTTAGACTACATTTGATTGGCAGGTATCTTCCTTTCCACATGAAAAGTTTAGCAAGCAAACGGGATGCAATGCTATTCAAAGTCAATGAGGAACGTTTCCCTTAATGCCCCTAAAACACATGTGAGTCCTGTGTAATTCTCTCAGTAACTTGGCTGTGCTTACTGAGGAGCTCAAATTTCTTTACTAAATGTGCGACCATAATGATATCCTATTTATAGTGCTCGTCACTTGTCTTCGTCACTTATCAAACACAGCATTCAATAATTAAGTTATGAAGCCATTACTTTGGTTAGGTCTTGAGGTTTAAAAGTATAAATGCAGATGGTCCAAGTTTAGTGACTCTTGGAAACACATGGCTTCTGTTCACTGTGCTGAGTCACCTCAAACATTACGTTGATCGACCGTATAGAGGCTCAGCCATTTAAGTTCAACATGTAAACTTCAAAAATCCCAGCTGATCTGATAGAAAACTTGAAATGATGATGCATTTAGGTTTCAGCATGAAAGTGCATGCACAGATTTAGCGATGGGTGATGTCTGACATCTCATGTGATGTATGACAGCACACAGATGACCCACACACAGCCAAAGACCATAATCCCTCTATATTGCACAAACAGCGGGCAATGTATTTTTAAACGACCCCTCTCTGATAAACTGTTAACTTGAGACCGACAGCAACTTTGATAAGAAGACTATAGTCACACGTGTTACAGTCCAAACCGAATTCACACAGTTGAAATGAAGACGTCACTCATGTTTCAATTGAAACGTCCATCAAAGTCCACGATCCACTGGGGATTACCCACACTTTCTTCTCCTCTGAGGCGTTCCCCGGCAGGAGCAGTGATCACACGCTGGAGCCGCAGCCAGATGATGGAACGGCTAGGTGAGCACGTGCCTTTGCTTTCCCTCTCTGTACTCTGTCAGAGAGAAGCCTCCAGTCTCTGCTTAGTGGCAGAAGATGCATTATATTGCGGCGACGTTCGAAATAGTCCCTGAGGCGCCCCACCATTGCTTTGACTGACAGAGCAGCTTGCGAAACCTGCGCTGTCCCATAATTCACCAGATGCTCTGTGGTCCCCTGGATTCCCTATCGTTGGTACGTCCCGAGGTGCACGGAGCTGCATCAGTGTCGCTGAAGCATCACTTCAGTTGGAAATATGTCTGTTTTCCTTTTAAATGTGATGATTTACAGTTCACGGCGTTCGGCTTGTTAACAATGCACAATGAGAACTGCTCAGAGAGCCCCATTCAGTGGTCAAGCCATTTCCTATTGAACAAGACACAATCAATTGTTCTAGAAAGCAAACTGCAAATACTTGCCCTCCAGGGCTGGGACCCATCTGATCACAGTGATATATGATTTCTGCAATTTTCTGCCAAAATGGTGTTTACTGTAGATTTTTCGAAAGAGCTGCAATGACAATATTTTTGGCCATTACAGTGCATTATATGGTGTCGACTGATATATGGTATCAGTACAAACGGTAGAGCGAACCCACACAACGCTTTGTGACCCTAAAAAACAGACAAACAACCAATCCAGTACAAGATATTATTTCTTACAAGACCCTTTAGGTTACAAATGTAATTTTAACTTGAAGCAGCGGGAGAAGCATAATGGGACATGGAAACAATTACAGCACTAATACCTCTCAGAAACTAGTTTTTATAACCCTTTGTTATATACTTGTATAGCTTATGATTGCGTGTTACAGATGTTGCTCTGCGGGGGTGCAGTGGTGTTTAGAAGTCTCAGCTCAGGGTGTTAAAGGAGTTTTGATGAACTCAGAAAATAATAGAATATAATAACACAAGGAATCTTTAAGCTGCTTTGCTTATTTTTGCGATCCTGGATTTTCAGATCTGAATGTCTTGTTTTCCTTTTTATGTCTGAATTTTTAGATCAAAAGTTCATATATTAATAATTTTTGATGATGATTTAAATATGTGATTTAAAATATTGCAGGTCTTCAAATGTGTTATTTGAAAAATAGATGATGAGAAAAGAGGAGCAGATTTGAGCACGCTGTTTTTTATTAGAGCTCTACAATCCAGCGGGCGGAAAATTACAGGCTCCCAGGCTGTCTCCACAAGTACAACAAAACATCCATGCTGATCTGCTTAGCCATCGTGCCCCTCAACCCCCTAATGAATGAAACAGCTCTTGGGCTTTGCCTCTCCCTCTTACCCCAACTTAACAAGATGTCCCCCTGCTCGCTCAGTTTCTCTCCCCGGCACACAGACACACACACATATGCACGGTGGCGCACACAGACGCACACCTCCCAAACCCCAAACCACTAACCCTCAGACCAATCTGTCTGCGGCTCTAAAGTATTATTAGACTTACACACTCTCAGAGGGGAAACAGTGAGTTGCCGAGAGCTGGAAGATGAGATATGCTACAGGGGCGACTAGTTCCATTAAAATGGCATTCACTGGGGCCTTTGTTATCATCGGTCCCGACGTTTTCAGGGTGAAGTGGGGCTCGCTGATCCATGACCATCTCATCTATCTTTCAGGATTTGAAGGAAGTTGGTGTGAAATTGACACCAATGAGTGCGGCTCCAATCCATGCCAAAACCACGGCGCCTGTGTGGACCAGGTCAACGGTTATAGGTAAAGGGTGTTATCCATAACCAGCTTGTGGTTTCCGGGCAGACAGGCGAATGTCAGGGTAGCGATGGAGAGTCAATTCAATAAACCTTGTACATGTCCCAGGTCATTTACAGTGATTTTTTTTTTAATAGTAGATTTCCCTGAGCTAATGTAATTGTTCTCATTATTTCGTAACATTTCAGCTTGAAAAAAAAAAATGAAAAAACGCTATCATTGCCTCTTTGAGTCTAGTCAAACTTTCAAAATCCAAATCTATGTCGCTGTGCTGCGTGCGCAATCAGACTAATTATGATGTGTAATTAATATCATTAAACTGCCATTGATTATTCTCACTCTGTGCATGGGCCAGTGGGAAACAAATGGATCTTCCATTTTCCATCCGAGACAAAATATCAATATTAAAGATTTTTCTGTTCCAGCTGTGAGTGTAAGATGGGATTTTCTGGCCGTCGCTGTGAAGAAGACGTCAATGAGTGCACCTCCAGCCCCTGCAGAAACGCCGGGATTTGTCAAGACCTCGTGAACAAGTGAGTGCACCTCGCTGCGACTTCACACCTCAACCCGTCGTTTGCTTTTGAAACATTTTAAATAAGTCAATAAAGGCCGGGCAGAATGCATTTCCCCCCAGCTTTGTCTTGAAAGGCGGAAACACAGTAAAACACGCGGCGTCGAAGGCGTTCCCCTTCAGAGTGCTCCAGTTTACATAACAAGCCTGTCTTCATCCTTGACACAGATAGGCTGCTATTCTAAAGGAAAGAGAGAGAACTCAGCAGGAACACATCATGTATCTAGATTGGGCTTTACTCCACTGGTGCCTCTCTCTCTGCTGTGCTTAATGGGAGCCCTGGGGCTTCCGGGCTTAGTCGGACAGATGGGTAGAGGAGTCCCAGGGCCAATTTGAGTCCTAAATGTTTTGTCTCCAGTTTGTCTCCCGTCATGATTTCGCTCCCATGTGACCCGGCCCCGGCTCAGAGCGCTCCTCTGATTGCACAGTCCAGGGAGTTCACATCAGGTGTGCTTTAACCCCGCTGCCCACCACGAGCACTACACGCGCCCGCCCGTCCCCCTGACCCGGCGAGCCGAGCGAGTCCATCTGTGCCGCGGCGGTGAATCAGACTGTGCAGTGCACTCACCCAGCCCATGCTGTGTCTTGTGTTAACCCAGCCTTTGCATTAAGATGCAGTGGGTTGAGCTCTGCGAGGATCAGCCTCTCCCCATCTATGTATACAGGGCACAGGGCTTTTATATAAGCTGCTTCTTTCCAACCTGACTGCAACAGACCTGCAATAATGAAAGAGTATAAAGTGTGCAGTGTGGCAATACAGTTTTGGTTTAGCCCGATTGCTGAAACCTGATCAAGTCTAACTGGTTTACCGATCATAAAAACTGTGTTTAAATAACAAAAGATTGAGTTTGTATTTCGCGCAGAGGTGTTTAATTGCGTGTCTTCCAATTATCTCATCTAGAAAATACAATAACTGCCTCACACCCAACACCTGAGGAGTGCGCTCGGAGATATTAGAGCCCCAGACGGCCGCGGAGAGGGATTTGGATTGAATATACCGCGCGGATTATAGGCTCCTTCCTTTAGTAACAAGTCATCAAACGTAATTCAAATGAAGTTACCCACTGGGAAAGTTAAGTGCTGTCATATTGTTGGCAATTTCGGCGAGAGGAGTTTGAGAATGAAAAATGAGCCTCAATTTGCACTGGGTTATTTCTGCTGGAGTACGTGGAGCTTCTACAATAAAAAATGCATCTTATTTTCAAGTAAGACCTAGACACACGTGCTACAATAAACGTCTGAATTTGTTCCTTAATAATTGATTTCTCATTGATCGACTGTTATCGCCTCCTCCTCAGATTCCGCTGCATTTGCCCTCCTGGTTATTTCGGCACGCTGTGTGACCTGGATGTGAACGAGTGTGAAGTTTCACCTTGCCTACACGAGGGCATCTGTATCAACACCCCCGGCGGCTTCAAGTGTGTCTGTCGCCCTGGATACTCAGGTAGCGCTTTTTTAAATTTTTTTTTATTTCTTCCCCCAGGTGACATGAAGATCAATACGAGAGTCTGAAAAGCTTATCACGACTGCTGCGGCCGGGCGCTATCGAGGCGACTCTGACACAGATCTGGCTTTAGTTGTAACAAAACAAAAAAGAATAAATAAACGGCTTCACAATGCTTAGTTTTAATTAGCCCGCCTGCCTCTGCGAGATACAGAGTCAAGCTAACAAGAGATAAATTTCACGTCTGATGAAAACTTCTCAGTGTCAGTTAGTCGCCTTTATTTCATTTCACCAGTCTCTTTAGTCTAACGGTGCTATTGTTGTTTCACTTCAATCCATTTGTCTTATTTTCCACCCAGAAAGATATTGAGGTATTTTATAGTGTGTGTATATGTGTGTGTGTGTGTGTGTGTGTGTGTGTGTATGTGTGTGTGTGTGTGTGTAAAGCCGATTCCTGTCAGCTACCGGGAAGATTAATTTCATTTGTCTTCCCCACTGTATCATCAATTTATCCTTCCCCAGTTGAGAGAGGGAGGAAATCTCTGAGGTATTGCTTCTCTGGAGAGCAGATCCTGACACGCATGGCCCAATTCCCACAGAAGCAGCTTTTATTATTAGGCCTACGCGCAGCATAGTACAAGTCATTACTTTTTCTGTTGCTCTAAGCTCATCTGAGGAAACAGGGCTCCCCGAGGGGGCGAGTGGCCAGAGGATACAGTCGGGATCGGCTCAAACCGAGTAGAACTCCTGCGAAATATTTGCTCCGGTAACTTGTGTAGAAGAGGCGCAACTTTTCACAAGAGCACAAGCGGCTTCGTGCTGCCGCTGTTACTTGATTCTATTCCAGTCGTACAGTTAATTTGCCGTCCTGACGTGATTCATCACATCACATCGTGTGCTGCCTGATTGGAAATTGATTGAAATGTTCTTCAGCCTTATGCTATAATGGGCCTCTCATTCTCTCGCTAAAGTATCTTTTAACTTGACGGTATTATTACATTATTTGCTCCAGCCATCAGGAATGTCGACGGGTGTTTTTAGTTTTGTTGCATATCTAAAGCCAAACTTCATTGTGACTGTAACACTTGAAGCTGCCCACTAATAAATGAGTCTGGAGCTACTTCTACTCTGTGATTAAGCCGCGGTGACACTTCATTCCCACCTGCATCACTGCCCTTATTGAATTGTCTTAGTTTCTATTTGTTGAATGAGTCACTGAGTGCTTCTGTATTTTCTGCCCTTTTTATGAGCTCCTGCTTTCAGCCGGTGTTCTTGTAGAAGTCGTCTAAAGCCTCTGACTATTACCACGTATCTCAGAGCTGATGGAGAATGATTAAGGCCTTTTACATATGACGTGTTTGAGCTTTGAGAACATTTGACGCATGCTTTAGTCTGATTTCTGACACTTCCGACAGCTTTTATCGTTATTTTCTAACCTTCGTGACGCACTATAAGAAAAAATGTGTTGGATTAATCATAGCTTATTTTATCGTGAAGTCTTTTTCACTTTTCTGGGATGTCAGGTGTCCATATGCTTTATTTGTTGAACTAGAATGGCTCTGATGAAATCTGATTAAAATAAACTAGAATGGAATCTGAACCAAATTGCACACACTCATAGAAATCAGTCCCCTTATCTTGACTGTTTTATTTCTAGTGAAATCAATGAAAATGTTCACACCCTATCTGTGTGGATCCGCCTTAAACAAACCAACAGATAAACAGACATGGGTGAAAACAATACCTCCCTGCTGGCCGAGGCAATAACAGTTTTATAGAAAGTGGTAAAAGATTCCCGCATCCACCCCTTTGTTCAGATCCAGTTCTTTCTAGGCCTACGTCTTTTCCTTTTTTGTAATCCTCCTAACAAAACTAACAATTAAACCAACCAATCGTGAAACAGAGTAGAATAGCACTGAGTAAACTCCCTATGTCACAATGTAAAATAAACGGATAAGAAATATTCCTGTATCCACCCCTTTGACTGGATCCATGCCATGGTGGCTTATTTATTGCCCTATGTCCCGTTCTTGCACCAAATCATGTTGAAATCTGCTCAGTCGTTTTTTTGCATAATCATGCTGACAAACAAACAAACAAACAAACATACCATCACAAACACCCAACAGTCCTTTTCTAAATTCAATCAAGCTGAAGCAATTTACACACTTCTAGATATCAATTCCCTTATTATGCCTGATAGTTGTTGTTTTACAAGATCCATTCATTATATCATAATTTTTTTTATTATATCAGTTAACATTTACAAAAACGCCCTCTCTGATTATATTAAAGAAATGGAGGGAGTGTGTGGACCAACCTTTTGATGCTGATCTGCACCAAATTTGAATGAGTTCGTCCCAGAATCACAACACACCCTTCCACCAAGTTAAATGTTTAACAAACAAACAAACAAATAAACAGACAGAGGTAAAAAGAATACCTCTTTAACAGTGTTAAGTTATGGCTCCAACTTAATCACGTGTAGTTATTATGCTTTATATTCCCATTCAGTGTCACTTTGTTCTCCACACGTCTCATTGAGTTGTACATAATTCAGTAAGACAGTCTTGGCAGCTGCTGAGATCTCGACCGTTTTATCATTATTTAAGGTTTAGAAGGCTCCACAATCCCAATAATGTATTATTTAACTATACATACAGGCCCCATGCCCCACACTGAGGTCAGAAGTCATCACAGTGACATGATGAATGGCTCATCCTCTTCATATAAATCAGAGTTTAAGCACACTGTTTGGTCACCTTCTGTTTTCTCTTCTTCACCCGTCATTAAGGAGCGTGTTCCCTTGAGTGATAGTACAGTGCAATCAGCACATTTTGCGAGTCTCCTCAGTCAGCACATTGTTGGATGGAGACAATGATGATATTCTGGTCCCCACTGTCGTTTGGATGATCGGGCTTCAGTGAATTCAGGCTTTTTGCTGCGTGAACTTGATAAATACAATCATTCTTATTTACCACTGAGGCTCGGTAGAGATCTTTTGCTTTAGATCTATATATATATTTTTTTTTTCTTCAGTTAATGTGAAAACAGTCATATGCTTCCTGTGCTAACATTTAATAACCCATTCAATGCATTAATCAAATCACCTACAACTTCACAAAGGACTATAAGGGCCGCATTAAAGAAAGACAATTTCAGGATTTCAAGATTTCAAGAATCAACTTGGAATTTTATGTCATTATGTTTCCACCTTATTTATATAATAAATAATAATTATTTATTATAATTATTATATATTCTAATTAGATGGAAGTTGTAATACTACAACAATTCTGCCATAATTTGACAAGAAAAAAGTCATTTTGTATTTTATAAGAATCTTGAACCAATCTCACAATTTCCTGAGAAAGTATAAAAGCTCTTTGAATACCACACAGATTTATCCAATGATAACCTCCCAGTCGACTTAATACTTAAATTGCCCCTTATATTTATATAACATAAAACTGAGACAGTCCTTATGGGACAGTTGCAGTACACAACTTCTATGTGGGACAGTTGCAGTACACGACTTCTATGTGAATTTTTGGATTAAAAACGTGAAATTTGTCAGTATTTTCCCAGAAACAGAAGAATCAGTGTGTCAATTTGTTAGTTTCAGTGTTTAATTAAGCAACAAGACACTGTAGTGTTGTTGTATTAACAAGTGTTTATTATAGTAAATATCTCTATTTTTAGCCGGCCCTCATTCTGCAGGATTAAAAGATCACGGAACGAGGCATTTGTGTCTCATTCACAGTTTTGTATTTTGTTATATCAAGGATCATCTTAAAATACCTGAAATAATATATTCATAATCTAATAAAAAAATTCTTATTAAACCAGTGCTCTTATTAGACATCAGCATATTGATAATGTGAAACACGTGTGTCAAAGTAACGCTTCTTAAATTACAGAAGAGATTTTTCTCTCACTGCTTTAAACTTATCATCTCATTTCACCATCACACTCATCTGCTACATTATTCATAGTTCAGTTTCTGCTGCAACCCTTTTGTTTTTTTTGGGCTCAAACGAGGGTTTGTCACCTGTGCAGTCACTTTCCGAGTTTTCCAGTCTCTTTCTCCTTTGACTAAATAAAACAAGTTATCGGTTTGGGACAAGAAAGGAATCGTTTTCAGTCTGTAATGAGAGAACATGATAGATTCCCAGCGCACTAAAAGACACTTTATTTATCCTCTTTCATGATAAAACACGGGAGGCAATAAATAAATCCGTGCTCCCGTTGTCACAGTGCTTCCTTACATCTGCCTCAGCCCGCAGATAAAACGCTAACCAAATGATTAACGACGGGTCAGTCATAATTCTTCATCTCTTGGAAGTCTCAAACAGAGTTTCAGGAAATAATCGTTTTACCACCAAAAATGAAAAATAACACGCCAAACAAAAAAATGCTTGCTTGTAGAAATAAGCCACCGCAGATTCATTTATTTTTAATTCCTCCGCAAACACAGACAGCGCTGTTGATCTCTCTGAAGCAATAACCTGCAACACAAACATTATCAGTGTGTTTTCCTAACTTGTGTTTAGATTTGTTGGCAGAACCAGTCTTATTCTGACAGTTTGTGTTGTCTGGTGTTTCCCTTTCACAGCCTGAACTCTCCCTCCTCTTCGTTTCCTCTGTGATCTCGTTGCTATTTTTTGTGAGGTCTGCATTAATAATGAAAATCATCAACTCTGGGAATAAAGCTGACCTACAGTCTGTGACTGTTTTTTCTTAAGTGCGTCCGATGGACAGTGAAGTTATATGCGAGTTGTTTTAAGGATAATTCATGTGTTCCAGTTGAGTCAGCACGTTTTCCAGGCACATTTAGTAGAAGCAGGATTGTGTCTTCGTACTTCATTGACGTGGTCCTGTGTAGTCACAGCTGTAAGGATATACAGCTCTTACAGTGCATGACACACTTTTCAATGCGAGTTCAGTGCTGCACTTCACACGAGTCCTCTCAGAGTCCAGCTATGGTGCGGCGTGCTCAGTGTTTCAAAGCCTTTCTCCAGCCTGTTATTTATGACAAAGAATTATTTCAGTTAACCACATTGAAGTGTTGTTAATGAGGTGATTCATCCAGATTATAGTTTGTAAACTCAGTTTTAGTGTTGCATCGATAGCTTTGGTTTTATTAAGATGTCCTTTTGTTTCCCTGGAGGTGAGTGGAACTTTTCATTGTGGTGCTCACAGCAGTAAAAACTAAAATGAAGAGAATGTGTGCGTTTTGTGGAAAAAGAAAAATCCTTTCAGCCCATCATGAACAGTTTTCGTTGGACCTACTTTTAAATAAAGAAATACTGATAATTAAAACTAATCAATAGAGCTCTTCAGTTTAGGTATTAGTGGGTCAATATTTTAATACCTTTTTACTTTCACATGATATAGAACAAGCATCAAAAGAAAGCACCAATTCAATTTGGTAGGGGTCAGGGGCTTACATTTTTCCCACTTTAACATTGTGAGATAGAGCGTTTTTCATGAAATGATTAGGGGACTGATATTTTCCAGTGTGTGCAATTTGGTGCACACCCAATTCATAATCTGGATTTAGTGAATTTAGATGTGGTTTTATAAGAGGATTGAAGGTATGCACATGCAAGTTTCATTCTAGTGATTTTCTTTTCATCTAGTGTGTTGTGAGATGTGTGTATATATATAAATAATGGTTCATAAGATGTATAACAAACTGTGCAAAAATGATTAGTCCGGCTGTCATCACTTACATTCAAATAACCCCCCCCGGGGTTTAAGGTTTAATATCTTTCTGTAGGAGATGACAGTTCCGCTCTCTTCTTTGTTTAACCAATTTTCTACATGTGGAAGCTGGAAATTAAAGTTAACGCAAGCAAGAAATGACTGTTTGTCTCTCACCCAAGAGATGTTTATATCAAACACAATTACCGGGTTAATTCCACTTTGAAATATTTGTATCGTGGCAAACCATTTTCATTAAAAGTATTCAAAGTTTGTCTTACAATGTCAGAACAATAAGAAGTGAGCAGGAGGTGACTTGAGGTGAAAATATTGGAGCTGTCCTCAAGCCAGGACTCCTTGGATGCAATCTCAAGTTCATTGCACACAGCGCTCTCCTGTTTACCATCCCTGCTGGTCTGTGATCACTGTATGTCAAAGGTCACTAAAGAGACCAGAGAGGGACAACATGTCATGCTGGTGCGGCAGCTGGATGTGGACAGTTTGCTCACTGATGCAGGGAGAGGAACAGTTTCACTGTTGAAGTCAACGGTTGTTTTGCTCATTATTACTTTATAATTGTATTAGTTTCTAATCTACCCTGAGATGGTAATTGAATGCCATGCTATGTATATGTATCATTTTGAAATATGTATAGATTATAAAAATAAAAACAACACTAAAGCTGATACCGAGTTGCACTAAATTGCACACACTCTTAGATATCACTTCCCTTAATATTCCATATTTTGTTTTCATCAACATTCATGAATTATTCTTTGAGAAATCTTGAAAAAACAGAACTAACATCATAAGCAAACTAACATCCAAACCAACAAACAAACAAAAAGGGGGGAAATCATAATCTCCCTGATAACTTTGTTGGCAGAGATATTAAGGAATTCACTATTTATCATTACTGGACTAAAACTCCTGCACAGTACGTCCTTACGTTTTAATTTGTCAGTCCCTAAAGAAAGAGACATGTAGAGACCTAACACTAGCATTCTTTTAAAGCATGCAACGATCAGCATGTATCAGCTCTAATGGATGGGATGGTGCAGTCACTTTACTGTCTTTTAATTTTAAATAAAAAATATGCCCTAGAACAGCTTCTGATTCTTTTCGAAAAATACTAAAAAATTATGGTTTTATCTGCTTTACAGTATAAATGAATAAATGCATGATAACTGGTGTGAGTAAAATAACAAAAAAAAGTAGTGCTGTAAGCATCCATTGAAAATAATAAATGATGCTGACTCAGCAGATGTTCAATGGAATATTTTGTAGATAATCATTACCTAGCTTGACAAGGATATATATTGTAACCCATGGTCACCAGTCAAAAGATAAGACTTGAGTTGTTTTGTTCCTTTTATTACTTTTTATTCCACAAATCAAATGGAAAGAAAACCCAAAAACATATTCATCCTGACAACTCTTTGTAGCCGCACGCTGATGCTCAGTAGATTAATTGTGTTGTCGACCTCCCCCGCATTCAAATACTATTTAAAGCATTAAAGTGCTTGTGCATTTTGTCAGCACATTCCCTCATCGCTTTAAAAATACCCAGTGTAGTTTATTCCTCCAAGTTTGTCAAACAAAAACAAAAAAACCTGGGGCAAACAATGAGGTTTCAGTCGCGTGTGTTTTGTTGAGAAAGTCTTGCAGGAACGTTTTGAGGTTACAAGATCAAATTGGACAGAGACGGAAAAATCAAACTCTGAGTGCAGTTGTCCATATTCTTGACTGGTCCCATTACTGTATGCAGCCATTACACATTATACATTTTATTTGGAGTTTTTTGCTGCTTTAGTACTAAGAAAATATCTCTCCACTTACATAGTTTACATAATTTAATTAAAGTCAGATTTATTTATATTACACATTAAAAACAACAAGAGTTGAGCCAAAGTGCTTCATAAAAATAAAAAAAACACTGTAAAACAAACATAAGATAAGGTAAAGAGAAGTAATAAATAAATACAATTAAATATTAATAGAAGTTAATGGAATTGTAAAACAAAAGTAGGCTGAGGCAAGCAAGATTAAAAAGGCAGGACTTTAAATTGGATTTTAAACTAGAAATGCCGCCCTGTGGTGGCCTGTGTCCGCCAACCAGTGCAGTTTCAATCTATATAATCTTTTCCAGATCATATGAGGTCATCAAGACCTTAGACCACTGAAATCGGTTCATTTTCAAGAGGCCAGCGTGACCTTGACCTTTGATCGCCCAAAGCTAAAGTTAATTTGTGAGTCTAAAACATTTTCCTGAGGCGTTCTTAAAAAAGTGCATTCAGGAAGCAAAAGTAGTTTTTTGACCTCACCCTTTGACTTCCAAATTTGAATCAGGTCCTCTTTGAGTCCAAGGAAACGTTTTACCAAATTTGCAGAAATTTTCCCCTGATGCGTTCTTGAGATATCGTGTGCAACAGACCTAATGTGGACTGTGAGATTGCTGCACTATTTTGGGGCAGCAAAAAACATATCTGAATCTCCTTTAGTTTTAAGACAGGAAAGAGGGACTATATGGATTTGTTTTGAGGAAGACCTGAATCACCTATAGGGGTAGAACATAGAACCAGGAGATCTGTCATATGACAAGGGACTACGCCATTAAGAGCTTTCTAAACAAATAGTTATATTTTCAAATCAATTCTGTATTTAACTCGTAATGAATGTAGGTTTGCCAGGACGGACGTTATATATCTTGCTATATTTAAGAAGTCAATTGCCTGTGTTTTGAACCAACTGCAAGCATGAGAGAGTTAACATGTTTTATTTATATGTTTATTTCCCAGGGGCACGGTGTGAAGTTAACATCGACGAGTGTGTTTCCAGCCCGTGCCAAAATAGTGGGAGATGTTTTGATGGAGCCAATCGATACCACTGCTTGTGTCCTGATGGTTTCACTGGGCTCCACTGTGAGACCAACGTGGATGAATGCGTGTCCGCACCTTGTCTCCACGGAAGGTACAGATTTTTTTTCCCCGTCGTTTAAAACAGAAACCCAGCAAATCGTGCAGAAACGGCCCGGAAATCCTTTTTAATTACACTCGCTGGCAGCGCGGCGAGCTGAGACATACTGTATGTCACACGTGCTAATGTGATGCACTCATAGGTTGTCTCAATTATAGTCATTAAATCCTTTGAAGAGGACACACTCAGTCAAAAGATGATATCTCTCTCCACTCTATACAGCAAAAAGAAAAGACCAGCATATGCCGAGGCTCTGGAGTTCATTTTAAACAGCCGTCGCCTGTGATGCTTGATAGATCAGTACTGACCCCGTGTGTTTTGGCCTTTTTCAGCTGCGTGGATGGAATCAATTCCTTCTCCTGTGTGTGCGAGTCGGGATGGACTGGCAGCAGATGTGAAACAAACATCGACGTGAGTGGAGCCTGATTAATAGACCTGCTGTGTGTTCAAGAGCAATGTCAGAAGAATTTAGTCAACTTTGTGTGGGCTTTGGTTTCACCGACTCCATTGATTTTCCCCACAAGACCAGTCATTTGATCTACGATGATCATGTAAGCATTGTACAAACACCTGATTAAAAGAAATTGCTTTGTCTAATGTCTAATTGATTTAAAACCACAGCTCGAGCTGGACTCTGGAGATAAAACACTGAGTTGCTTACGAGGTCTCTGTGTGCATTTAGCTGAATGGATAATCAGATCATCTGCTTTTTAACTGCCCCACAATCCATCTGAAACTGGAAGAATGTGTTTTCTTACGACACATTTTGTGGTTATATCTGTTAACATGTGTATTATTATTATTATTATTATTATTATTAGGACAGTGCCTCACTCTTTGTAAATGATTGATGTGTTTTCATTTCCAGGAGTGTGCTTCCAGGCCCTGTTGGAACGGAGGCTCGTGCGTGGATCTCACTGATAAATATGCCTGCTTCTGTCAGGATGGTTACACGGGCAAAACCTGTGAGATCGATGTGGACGTCTGCAGAGAGGCGGCTGTTAATGTCTCCTTGTGTTTCAATGGAGCCACCTGCGTCGACGGCGAGGGATCAAACTTCACATGCAGGTGCGTTGGTCAGCAATTAGAAGTATTCGTTTTGATGTATTGTCACTGACATATTGTGACTGAATGACATGAACCATAACTCGTAAATCACTGCTCATCTATCCTGGCATGATGAATCAACATAGCCTTGATTTTATGGGTTTAAGTGAAGCTTCAGTGACATGTGAACCAAGAAGAGGAAGGGAACAAGCTGCTATGATTCCAGATCGTTGAAAGATGAACCCAATGGACATCTCATCTTTTACAACATGATTTAAATGTATTTTTTAATTGTCTTTTTATCCGTTTCCTACCATATAGGCGGAAAATAAATAATATTTGTGTTGATGTCAAATCTGAGAAATTCAGTAAACCTCCCATATATTCCACTGGTTTTCCTCAACATGCTGGTCTACTCACCTCTATGGGCGCACGCTCGACCTAGTTTTGACAGAAAAGTCTGTCTTTTTCCGATCTAGTTTTCTCGGCACATCTGCCTGTCTTTTCACATCACTGCTCCCTCACTTATAAGGTTACAGTGTCTAGACGTTGTATTAGCCCCTCTGAAGACCTGCGCTACCGATCATATTGACTCAACTACCACTTATAAACTTGCTGAGCATCTTGAGTCTGCTGTAAACAACGCCGCAATAACAGCTTCAATGAAAATCGTAGTCTCTCCCCTTGCAATCGAGACTCAATGTCGAAAAACTAAAATGAAGGAAAATTTTACAAATGGAGAAAAACCAGGCAAAACCTTATTGGCTGTTTAGTAGCCTGAACGTGGCCATGCTATTCATGCTGCTAGAAGCTCTGATTAGACACATGCCTAATTTTCTCTTTGAAACCGTCATCAAACCCTCTTGAAAGTAGTACAATATAATATAATAATTTATTAGTAATTGAGTTTCCACTGCACATTTGATACTCATCTTTAAATATCTTATATTATAGTCATTTTATTAATTTATCTCAACATGACTTGCAGTGAAAACTCAATTATACATATAATATATTATTGTAATTTTCTTAATATATCTTAAAATCAGTTTTTCATTAGTATTCCAGTTATTTATATTAACATAATTAATATACAAATGGTGATTAGATGGTAGAATTATTGTAAAATCAAGTTGTAAATTGATCAGTATACAACAGCTTATAGTGATATATTTGACCTTCACAGATGTGATCACTACATGTGATTTTAGTCAGATAAAATGTTATTTATTTGTTCATTCATTACTATAGTATGTTTGAATCATAATTTTTTTAATAGAAATACAAAATGTATTCAGTGATCATTTGCCACCTTGATCTTTGAAAACAGAGATGTCTGAAAAAGGCAACCCTCATCGGAGCGGGGTCAGAAAAGTCATTTGACATATTGTGTTGTTGCAGTATCACAACAGGAAAATGTTTACCTTTAATAGCTGAAAAAGGCCTTACTGATCCAGGAATGTTTCAAGTCTTCAAGACTTATTGTTTAGCGACAATCCGTGTAGGCCTTAATCTGTGAACTCTGAAGTCACAGTCCTCTGGTGGCTGCCGGTGAATCATTGCTTTTTAAGTGTTGCCATTTTCTCCCCTGAGTGATGAAGTGTGTCTGAAAACAAGGTGTATGTTTTAGGAGTGTGCAGGTCTGACACAGCAGCTCCCTGTTTGCCTTTAAGATAATTACATGTCAAGCTGTGATGTGCTGATGTATGCTCATTTAATGGATCCCAGTCTAAAACAACTCCAAACCAGATGCTCCTCTTTACTCTGTTATAAATTGTTGCACAGGAGTGACTCAGGTCAGCATCTTTTAACGACGCTCCCTTCCCTATAGCTTTACTTGTTTATATACAGTATTACCTAGGATGCAATACATGTTGTGTGCTGTAGATAAATCTGCTCACCAAGGACAGAGTATTAAACATGCACTGCAGTACTGCTGATCTGCAGTTGGGTGATTGTGCATGGTATGATTATATCTCTCTAAATTAAGATTAAAAAATTTGTACAGACTTAAATGTGTAGCACTGTTAACCGGTGTTTGGCCTCATTGTTTAAAGAGTGAGTCACAGATGGACTGTCAACATTTTCCAGTGGAATTGCTGTGTCAGCACTATTCTGATTAAAAAGGTTTAAACATACAATACCAGAAATCAAAACAACAAGATTAGCGGTTGTACATTGTTAGTCCATCAACTGTCAGTTCAAAGATTTGTT
Source organism: Pleuronectes platessa (assembly GCF_947347685.1). Lineage (NCBI taxonomy): Eukaryota > Metazoa > Chordata > Actinopteri > Pleuronectiformes > Pleuronectidae > Pleuronectes > Pleuronectes platessa. Next base: position 13,671,831 of record NC_070637.1, read on the forward strand.
GGTGAAGGACAAAAAGTTAAATTTTTTATTTATATTTACATCGATATAAGCAGATCTGTGTGTGCCTGCTGCCAAGGTCAGCTCCATTTCAGGTCAGATGCAGCTCTCCTAATGAGTGCAGGGGAGTTTCCCATTTGAGGCTGATCTAAACAGATTATATGGCTAATATATCCTGTGAGGGTTTCGCAGACAATCCTGTATGAGTGAATGTAAATATCAGACACGGTTAATATTCAAAAATCGATAATTGGGTAAACTTTAGCCAATGAGAGGGAGCTGATCGGGAATCATAACAAAAGGAATGTTGTGTATTTGTGTTTGGAACTATAAACTACAAACTTCAAGTTTCTGTGAGTTCCTAAGTCTCTCAAATCGCAACTTGCCACTATTTTCCTGCCCCTTGACCCAGGAGATTTAGTATATCTTAAAGGGATTGTTTACAGACAAAGGAAAATTCCCTCATTATCCACTCACTACTAGCCAGATGAAGGGCAAGGTGAAGTGTTTGAGTCCACACTTGTCACTAAGCACTTGTCATCCAAGTACCAGAAGTATCGATGCTAGCCGAACTAGCGATGCTACCGTGCACCCTTGGGTGAGAGCTTGCGTGTGCGAATATGAACGAGGCTCCAGAGAAGGATAACAGAGGCATTAAGGTTTAAAACATGGTGTAAATGACGAGGTCCGAGTCAAATTTTAATGTGGGGTCTTACCGACACTTAGATGACACCACAGGAGCAGTATGGAGGAATTTTATTCTTTTTCCCCAGTTACTTGTATTGTTTTGTGTTGGATTTGGTTAGAACACCGTTTACCCCTGAAACTCCAAAAGTGTTACGTGGACTCAAACACTTCACCCACCCCTCCATTGGCCAAGTCGTGAGTAGATAATGAGTGAATTTTCATTTTTCTGTGAATTATCCCTTTAAGATTTGAACATCCAGTAGTGTGCAGCCGACATACGAGACAAAACATCTTTACATAATTGTTCCACTTGGAGGACACGGTCCAATTATTACATGGAGTAATGGGCTGAACAGTCATGCAATTGTTTCTTGTCCAAACTGCATATATTACATTCACTGTTGTATGATCAGCACGTTGTGGGTGAAGTGGTGCATATTCAGTTCTGCACCTGTACAGCAAATTGCCTCCAAAAGCACTCGATTCTCTCTGGACCACGGTGGTCAGCTAAGAGGTTCACACGAGAACCTTGCTGTTGTTACACGCTTAAATCAACTGTGCATCACGGATCTCAGGTTGCAGCAGACATTTGTATTTTGGCCTCATGAATATAACATCATTTTGTTGGTGTTTTCTTTTTCTTTTTCCTGTTTTCATCCTGTTTTTCTGCATGTGTCACCTTTTCTCTGAGCTGAGTTTGACATGTGCTGACTGTGAGTTGCATGTCCTCACCAGTCAGCAGGCCCTTGGGCTTCGTTGGCCTCAGGTAGCTGGGATGCGTGATCAGGCCCATTGTCCATCTGGAGAACGACTGCTCATCTTCAAAACAACAAAAGCCAGTGGGGATGACATCTGCATAATTGAGCGGTGCCTCTCTTTGCTCACGATGTAGCTAATCCTGCACAAACTCCACAACAGAAAAGCCAATGCTCCACCTGAGCCTCTGCACTGTGTTTGCCTGTGGGTTTTATGCATTAATCCATTCAGTTTTTATCTTCCCAACAAATAAGGTTTCAAGTTTATTATCTTACTCACTTGGTCTGTCAACGTTTCATGGTGTATGGCACTCATTAGCAGTAGTGTCATTAACACACACAGGGCCACATTTACCCAGTTTAACTATAGATTCAATGATCAGGGTCCTTAGTTCGAGAGCAGTGTTTTCTCTGAACTTCATTCAGGTGCTGTGAACATGTTCCGTTAATGCCAGAACTCCAAAGCACTTCAGTGCGGATGTGTCGCTGTTGATTTGAGGATTTATTAGAATGTTTATCTGGCGAACAGATTAGCAGCTGACAAAGCCCGGATTATTATACAAGTATGCAAATCAAACAGTTCTTAACATTTAGAGTTGACAGAAAATACACTGTCGAATACGGCAGAAAGTGGGCCACTGTATTTACTAAAGATAAATAAAGAATGGAAGAAACTGGATCATAAAGTTTACTAAAGTTAGTTGCTATGAATTCAAATCCAACGCAGTAAGAAAGATGACGTTATAATTGGACTATTTTTTTTAAATTCGTCAGAACATTTATTTTAAGCAATTGTTTTTTAATATAACGCAATACTCACTGCTAACACGCTTGTTTCTATGAATCTTCTTTTAAGCCACCTTATGAGACCACAAGTAAATATGAGCCAGTGTGTAGAATGCAGCTCATAGCTTTTAATTGAGAGGGTGGCTTTCACACCTTATTGCTAGATCTGGACCCTCAGACCCTCAGGTTTGAAATGTACAATCCGAGGTGAGAAGAGCCAGCTGACAAAAAAAGTCTCGGTACTTTTTGATAAATAATGAAAACAAGCGGTTTTGGGATGCAGTGTGTGAGACCCACACAGAGCCATAGTGACAGCACTGTGACACAAGCCCACAGGTGTAAAGCATGATGTGTTTTCTTCAGCTGTCCCCCAGGTTTCATGGGAGACTTCTGTGAAGTGGATGCTAACGAATGCTGCTCGGCTCCCTGCCACAATGGTGCCATTTGCCAAGATCTTATTAATAGCTACTTGTGCCACTGCAGGTCAGGTGAGTGACGCAGACATCATGTGAGTTTCTTAATTCACTTTGAAATGAGGCAGGCGTTCACGAGACCTATTACACGAGCCCTTTGTTGCCCATGAATACGATCACTATAACATGGCCTAGATTGGAACGACACAATTTTTTGAAGTGCTTCATCTTCTTACTATGCATCAGATGTGCCTCAGTACAGTTTACCATATGTTAATACCCACAGAAAGTCCATATTGAATTGAAAGGGGCCATATAAAATGTTGTATAAAGGTTAGCATAATGCCTACATAGCTGCTGTGCCTCAAAGCCATTCAAAAGTCATCTACTTTTCTCTGGGGAGGAATTTCTGGTCATACAGTACAAAAAAAAAAGCGATAAAAAGATGATACTGCCCAAGCTCATTAAAATGTATGTGGCATCTTACTCTTTAGTGAAAGCCTTTTCTTGTCCGTGTATGTGTGTGAACCCAAAAAGAAGCAAATCAATGTAGGAGAATCTGATTGATATTCACTTCAGAGGGTGGAAGTGGGAGAGCTTGGGCTCACCACGGCGCTCTGTGGGCTTTTGTTCCTGGCAGGTTGGACAGGCCTTCACTGTGAGGATGACATTAATGAGTGCCTTCCACAGCCCTGCAGCCAGGGGATATGCATTCAGAATGATCCAGGCTATGGCTACACCTGTTTCTGTCGTCCTGGATTTGTGGTGAGCCTTCCCACCTTATTCCCCATCTCCCTTCTTTTTTTTTTTCTCTATCTCTCTCTTTTCATTAACCTTTACCCTTTTGCACCCTACGTTCTTAAGTCCTCTTATGGCAATACATGCTGTGCACTGTTGAAGATAAGTCATTTCCTGTTGCTAATACACTTATCATTGTGACATCTTTTCTAGGTAACTTGTTGCGGCTACTACTACTTCTTTTAATCATCTGCGTTTAAATCGCCAGTTATCAGAGGCCAATTTCCATCGCACATTTGTTAGAAATTGTCACGCCCCCTACGAAATGCTAACTTTATGTTCAACCTGCAGACGTTTCATTCCACCTAGCATCCCTGCGCTCGGTTACACGAAAAACGTCTGACGGCTGTTTATTTTACACACACAGGGGAAGAACTGTGAGCACAACTACGATGATTGCCTGTCCAATCCGTGTCCGGACACGTTTGCCTGTGTAGATGGCATAAACAAGGTCAGCTGCCTGCGTCCTGTTACCGATGCCTTTCCCTTGGCGACTGTAGTCAAGAACATCACACGCAGCTCCGCACCTAAAGTGCCAATTCCGACACTTGGCCCGGCACCAGCCGCTGAGCGAGGCACAGGTAGGGACCACTCTGTGCACGCATATATGTACAAGTAAGGGTAGCCAGTAACTAAGTAGCTTACTCAATACTTTTTGTGGTACTTGAGTGTATCAATTTTATGCTACTTTACAATTGTACTCTACTTTTTATTCTGGAACTTACAAATACTGGTCATGTTTCCGATTTATATTTTAAATCAGGAAACATAACAGGCATAAAATACAATTAATTAATATGAATCAGTTGGAAGCTTTTTGTTTTGTGAGGCCTGACGTTTCCAGTGTGTTTGAGTTGTTAGCAGTTCCACCAATGAGACTTTTAACTTTTTAAGTGGCATTATCCATTATTCCACAAATATGAGATACATTAAGAAAAATTAAATAAATATTTCAATAGCAGAGCATCTTGGGATGGTCCTGATCCCCATGGCTGTGTATAGTGCACATGGCTGTGCACTATACTAAATGTATATAATGTAGATAAACTAGGTCCATCAACCAATGTCAACCTAAATATGTTGTTTACACATTGTTAAAGGTGTAATAAAAATATAATAAACTAAAAGGTCTGTGGGAGAGTGCATACTTCCAATAACGCCATATCTGACCATGTTGAAGAAAGGGAAAAGGGAAAAATCCTGAATCTACTTCAAAATTCAATGAATTATTTTTTATGTTATCAGCCCTGCAGAATTTCATAGAAATCGATTCTGTAGTTTTTTCCTGCAGACAGACGTAAAGCATGATGAAAGCATGACCTCCATGGTGAAGGTAATAATGTCATAACACAAGGTACCGGTCATGTTCACCTTGGAGGGAGTTGTTATACTTTAAATGTTTGTAAGTGTTCCATTTTGTTTATAGTACTTTCAAGTATGATCATCAGTGCAGACATTTGATTTGTGATGTATTTTTTCTTTCTCCCCTGACTTCTCTACGCCGATGCTGCAGTATCTCAGATTTAACAGCAATTCAGCTTCTAAATGTTAAAGTTACTTTTTTGCAGCCTTTTTAATTTGTAAATGTTTCTTTCACAAACATTAGAATCTCCTTGAGGATTTTTGAGCTTCACCTCACCTGTGCTCCAGTTTACATCAATGTTAATTGACTTGCCTGTGTTTTCATACCGTGCATCAATGAAAACTTTATCGTATGAGACGTTAAGTGCACCTTTCAACAGTACATGAGCAGTAATTATAATTACATAAATGCGAAGCAGTGACTCATGATTTCTGGAGAGGGACTCATTTTAATGGACAATTATTTTGCAAAGAAGAATAACACTGAGAACCTCTCTGATAGATCTGCTCAAGTACAGCAGTGTGTCATGCTGAATTAATATTTCTCAATCGAGTCACAGCTCCCGCTAATGTGCTTCTACTTCCATTAACAATACGTGTGCAAGACAGTGACACTAAATTATTTAAACTTACGACCAATTAAACCAATCCATATTTTTATTCTTCCGACAAATTGCAAACCTACCCTTCCCTTCTCCTTCCTCGCAAACGTCTTTGTTTACCAGTGTGGATGGAGACAAGACTCCCACTGAGCTGATTCTCCAGATGTGGTTTTAGACCCTTTGGAAAGTAGCGGGTGACGATATATCAGGTTTGATTGAGAGTTTGTCAGAGCTTGTGCAGCTGCGGCGACAAAACAAAACAAAAATAACAGCTAGATTCATATTGCGCACTAGACTGCAACAGTGATTTCAAGGAGTAATAAGTCCAATCATTATGTGGGGCTGTATCCATTAACACTCAAACAGCAGACACGGGATGGAATACGTTCCACGTCGCTGGTATTGGATTCAGTCGTCTGTGTGTGAGGAGGAACTCGGAGCGCTGGGCACATTGTTACTCCCCGACAGATGAGGTCTACCTTTGAAACTGTTCACGGAGCTGTAAAACAGACCTATTGAACACGGACAAGCTTGAACCAATTCAGTGCGACAGTCTGAAAAGCACTGTGGGCCAGACATAATGGAGTCCTCCCCCTCTGCCACCTGATCCAGCCCCTTGTCCGGCACGTATTGCATTGCTGCAGAGAAGGTTGAATTTACACACAAACACACACAAGGCACCGGTGAAATGAAAACATACATCGGCAATGTAAGCGTCTCTTTACTCTTACACACATCAGTGCATAATCAAAGTAAATAAGTTTTTTAATGGGAGAGGACCCAGAAACTGGTGGGTTTATCTAACTAGGTCACCATCTAAACACATGCAGTGCCCTTGGTGCTGCTTGAAATAGACTCAGACAGTGCTCCTTTAAACCTAATACTGCTCCGCAACATTTGAAATACAGCAAGTCAATGGGAATTTAAACATTGGGGGGAGGTAGTTCATACACTTTGCTGACAGTAGAGGAAAACATTTGCAAAGAGAATCTATGAATATGGTCAGAAACTTGACTTTGTATCTTAATTTTGACGCCGGGGAGAGAAGTCATTTCAGCTCTGTTCCCTTCCGCGATTGTCTTCTGGGTTTCTTCTTTTTTTTTTCATCACTGCACATGCAATGCTGAGCTCCACAGTTTTTTAGCTCGACAATATGAGAGCTGATGGGAATCTAGAGAGCACAGGGCTGGTGGAGGGAGGCTTACCGCAGCTAAGCCACGATTAGGTTGACTCTCCTTGGAGTGATCACTGCGGCGCAGGTGAGGTCGTTATCTTTCGCCGCCATGTGCAGCGGAAATGAAATTACTTAAGCGCCTCAAAAGAAAAAAAAACCTGCTTGATGAGGGGGAAGTTAGCCCGGGGGGGTCACTCAGAACATGCACTACCTGTTTTAGGATCAGTCACCTTGTGAACCTCCACATGCATGTGCTCTGTTTAGCGCTAGTTTACGTTAGCATGCTATTTTTATTTCTTTACACATATACAGTTTGTTGATAATTGAGTTGGCAGGGCCTCATTAGTACGCCTGCAACAATTTTGATATATTCCGTGACACAACTTTGCCAGTGAGTCATAATGGAATTTGCATGATGTGCACGGTCATGCATATTCATGAGAGGGGGGGCTGTGTAAGATGAAAAACGTTGGATCTAAATTTGTCATTTTCCGCGGCCCGTGTGCTACAGTGCAGCGAGTGTCAGTCTGTTTGGAGTAAATTCATCAGTTATTTTTAAAACCAGACAACAACGATATAATTAGAAGAAAGTCATATTTAGGATTTGATTCCTCTGTGTGTCTCAGCAGCTTAATAATATCTCGCCAAGTCTTATTACGCTGCACAACTTAGAGTATGAGACATTTATCCGTCATTTTGGAAACACGGAATGACCTTTTGCCTCCTCTCCCCCCCCCCCCCCGGGGCTCTGACATCATAAGGGTCCTAGAATGGTCTTCGGTAGTATCTATCTCTGTCCTGTGACAAGTTCAATCAGTCAGTCTATTACCTTACTCGATAAATCAGGCGTCAAACAGGACTTACACGCTGGCTTCTTTTTAACAAATGGGACAGTAAGTCTATATCAATTAAATCCCACCATCCCAAAGTCTATCCTGATATTAATTGATCGCAAGTTCACGTTTCTCCAAATGTGTATTTTCCAGCTGGCGCTCTGACCTGCCTGACACCTCCACGCAGTCTGTGCAGCAACATCGCGCTCCACCTCGCGACGTTACATTAAATATGGCTCACATCCATTTCCTCAGCTTTTTTATGGACATGTATTAAAAGTAATTATATCTGATCTGAAAGATTTATATCAGGAAATATTTCCACTGAGACGACATTTTCGTTCTAATTGAACCCAGAACGGCTTTTTAACAGAGAACAGTCGTGACAAACTCCTTGGTCAGCGTTATGTTAAAAGTGAAAACTAGAGTGGGGTAACTCTGCCAAGGCAGAACAGTCCCTTAATCAAGCCACATTCAAATTCACTCCTTTTATTTTTGTTTTTGTGTGGATCAGCACCAGATTACACACAGTCATGAATATCAGTCCCGTAAACATGTTGGATTATTTTCATTAAGAATAATCAATTATTCTCTGAGAAATCCAGGAAAATGTGGGGGAAATTCTGCATCTGCACCTCAATGTCACTGGTCCTTCCCTGACCTTCGCATCTTTCCACCGTTGTTATCCGTCCAGTAGTTCTTTCGTGATCCTGTCAACAAACAAACGCAGACGAGAGCATAACCTCTTGGGCGTGGGGTAAAAACACTGACTCCGTTAACAGATATGGAAAATAAATGAACTATAATAAAGACACTGTTTATATTTCACACATTTACAATGTAGATTCAGTCCGACTCGTTACCGGAGAGGTGTGGGTGAGAGATGTGGCGTGAGAATATAAGGTATAGTGGTGAAAACAGGAGACCTTTGAAGGAGAGACCGAAGCTAACTGCTAATGAGGCATGATACTGCCTCCTGGCAGCAGCCGCAGACTGCATCAAAGACTACATCAGACTAAACAAGGCTTTAAAATTAATGAATAGCTTTGTCTCTGAGGGGTAATTTTCCATCATCAGCATTGGCAGACCCCATTGTCGGGAGCGAGGCGGAAGACAGCGCAGCATTGTTGCCGTTTGCATTTATCCTCATTAATTCACAGATCACAGTGGGGCTGCGCCTGATAATTCCTCCCTGCTTTTTTCTCCTTGGGATTTTCCCCTGGGTATTGGTCGTACTGCTCTCCAGAGAATAGGAGGAAGGTATTTAGGTTAGCTTGTTTGCCAAATGCACTGAGGGTCCCTCTGTCAGATCAGAGGGGGGGTCTGGCCTATTAGGACTTGACGTACAACAAATATTGATGAAGGTCTCACTCTCAGCTTCCCGATCAATCACGAGCAGCATCTCTAAAGGAGCTTTGCTGATTTCTCTAGTGCAATAATGTATTTTTTTTTTTTTTTCTTCTTGTTCCTCTTCTTTCCCGGCTAAGAACAAACAGAGCATGAGACAGGTGCATCCAGGAATGCTTTTCATTTTAACAAGCTCTCCAGTTTGACTTCCCTGCAACAGATTGCACTACTTCCCTCAAATGAGAAATATATTGAGCATGAGCACCCCTAATGCTCGCCTTCAATTGCAGCCTGAGTCAGTCTTTTAAGTTTGTCTGCGTCACCACCCCCAATAAGCTGGCGGGCGGTGGAACTTTCTTACTGAAATACCACATAATTGCCCATTCTCATGGATGATCTAAGCCAAGTTATTCCACTATAAAATGAGGCATGTAATAAACTTCATTTCAGCCAAGACGCCTAATGTGGTGTCATTTGCATGCCTCGCAGCCTCCTGGCAAATAAGACTATTTACACTACTGCCGTACAGTGAGCAACAGAGAAAACTGTGATGCACTTATAGCCTCTCGAAATAATTATTATCTTCTCCATGCGTCCACTTCTCACAATAAATCTCTGGTCTCTTTAAGCTGCATTCCACGTTTGTTGCCATGGTTATTTTACGGATGCAGGGTCACATTTCTGTTTCATACAGCAGCAAACATTAGTGTGTGCAGCCCCGAGGGTTACACAACCGGACAGTCCGAGCATCTGCCCTGCTCAGGTGTCCTTAACCCAACTCTAGATCTTTAGCAATTCGGAGGGAGCTGCCGTGTATCCCACTCTGCGCACCGACCTCCCTGTGGAGGAAGTGAGTGAACGGTTGAATTCCATCTTTCAGGGATCAATAAAGAATCTCAGCAGAGTTTACAGTTAAGATACATAAACTGCAGACTCACTTTTTGTTTACCTAACCCACCCTTATTTCTGCTGTCTCTATATGTTTGTCTTCTTTCCCAGATTCGAGCTACGTTCAGTACCTTGGGAATTCATATCTTGAGTTCGAGAGTGTCGACCTCAGCGGCCTCAACAACATCATTGTGAGGTTCCACACCCGGGCGGCCCAGGGAACCGTGTTCTACGTGGACCAGGGACCTGCTAATGGTGACTTCTTCTTCATGAAACTCTTCATTGCGGATGGAGTCCTGCAGGTAATGCTCCGGTGGTGTAGTTATCACGCACGATTGCTTGTGAGGTTTCTTAGCGTCTACATTGATAAAATACTGTTTTTGGCTGTGACGTTCAGATGCTGCCATGAGTTACAAACTTGGTCTGAAATGTTTCAGTACGCCTTCTGCTGCAATGAAGAGGAGGCGGTTACAGAGATCAGCACACTGGGACGTGTCGATGACGGCCTGATTCACATTGTTAATATCAGGTTTGTTATTTTTACTTATTAATGTTCCGATTTATTTTGTGGTAAAAAGATTAAGAATTATTATGATATATTTGTTTAAGTAAAAAATGTAATTTAAATGTTTAATCTACAAAGTGTTTCAACATAGAAATCAATTCAGATGCAGGTGTTGAATATCTGCTTCTGGCGATAATACATTTTCTATTAAGAAGAAAGAGAAATGTTCACAGTGATGAATGTCTTACAGTAGTTCTTAATGATACACACATTCTGTTCAAATACTGTTCACACCTCGGGTAATACTCATTCGATCTCCATGTTATCTCATTTCTAGCAAATTATTTTCTATATTGAAGGCCTGTGACTAATAACAGGATAAAACACAGATAGTTGTCAGGAATCGGCAGAGTGCGATTTTTAGACCTTATAACAAATGGGCTTACATTCTAAAGAGCTAAAACAAATGGCAGAATTTGCCTGTTAAAATGCATTAGTGATCACCGACCATGTTTTATTGGCTGTTCCAAAGTCTTCATTTGCAGTTTTTCATTACAAAAAGATTAACAAGCAAGAGCCCGAGCACAAAATCAATGTTTAAATGATTTAAAGTGAGGCTGTGGCCCCCTTTAGTTATATTGTTCCTCGGGCCCGTGTGCAATCTCGCTGCCAGCCCTTTCCATTATACTCTGACATGAGAGGGATTGTGGTTTAGTTTTGAGACACAAAGTGTATTATGTATGAGCTGGAAGCTGGAACAAAGCGACTAATGTTCTGCTCATATCAAATCGGTTTACTTTGCATTTATGGAGACGCTGCTGAGACTTTTTAGCAGTGCTTCTTTTTAGCGAAGATGTTCTGTTGGGGCAAAGATAATGAATTGAGCTTGATGTTTCAGGACTAGTCTTTGAAGGCGGAGATAGAAGAAAGAGACAAATTAGGGTTTTGTGAGGAGGACATTTTAAAACGGATTAAACGTAGATAAATGATAAAGCCGTGCCAAAGGTGAGCGAATTATTTCCTCTTGAAAGAAAGCTTACTGGGAAGGTTGCATGCTCCTTGGCAGAAAGCTGCGCTGCCCTAAATATGCAAGTGCCTCCAGAAAGGCCAATCATGTTGAAGGGCTACAAGGCTCCACCCCTGTTTTCTTTTTTCATTATTATTATATCCTGCAAGAAAAATACAGCAGCAGTATAAATCAATCATAATGTTCTGTACCAACCCCTTGGAGACATTGCAAGAAAAGGAGCTGTCATATCCAGAGGGTTGGGAGTGTGGAAAAATGGTTTCCAGTGTCACAAAGCAAATTCTTTGTAATTGTCTGACGGCCGAGTCTGTCCATCTTTGTCTGATTTGACCCAGAGCTACAACACCATGGCCATCCTCAACGTCACCGCCTAACTCATTATAGACTTTTAATATATCTTCCCGTCAAAGACGCTTTTCAATATGTTAAATAGAAACCCAGTGGGGCTGACTTCTCAAGGACAGTGAGCACAGTGCCCTCTGGCTGCCGGCCAGGCCGCTCTGGCAGGCTGCTTCTAAATTAACCGCTTCTCCACGGCCGGCTCTAGAGGAAGGACTTATGCAGCTCGGAGTTAGTGCCCCGAGTATTTAGCCGGCATATGCAACAGCCTGCAAAGTACAGGCTTAACAAATCAGACTTGATTGCTTCACGGACTTCCAAACTTCCACTCTGGGAACAAGGGGTATCAGGAGACACTGGAGGAGGAGACCATGCATCTGTGGCCCAAGTGCCCTCCAGCTGCACATGGTTGGACCAAAGTCTGCACTTGGGTAATTATCTGATCCCCTGTTGTTTCAAAACGGAGAATTGGTTTTTTGAAACCCATGAATGGCTCTGGGGTGGGTCCAAAATAGTTGTGTCAAGGCTCATAAGACACGGAACAAAATGGAGCAGTAGAACTGCAGAAAACGGATCGTGATTAATGGATGTATCAGCAGAGTAAAAAAAACAATTATACTTATTTACAACTGATTTTAAATCTCAACGTCCGGGTATTTACCCTGCTTCTCCGGCTACGGCCAAATGTTTATTTATAATTACAGGTGTCTGTTTTCAAAGTCAATGCCAAACCAAATAAATAATGGTTTAATATGATCTGCATAGGAAGTTATTTGTTATGCATTGTAGCTTTATTAGTTTTATTTTTTATATACTTCAGGCATAGAAAATATTGAATTTATTTGTTGGTGTCAATCATACAAAATGTCAGGAGAAACTTGTCGTCAGGGTAAAACATGTATTTTACATCAAAACCACCAAGGTTCACTCAGTAGTCTGTATCAATTCTTTTGTGTTATTTTTTAGATCTTGTGAATGCTAATGTTAAAAAAAAGAGAACTGGAAGTTCCCTTGGTACAGCACTCCTCTCATAAAGCCAAGTGACTTATTGAAAAACAGTGGATTTGAAGTAGTGTGTAAACCTTTTCCCAGGCAACACCTGACCCCATGTGAAGCTGAGCTGACTCTTTGGGGCCACGAGAAAATCAAAAGTTCAGCAAGTAACTACTGGTCGGGACACACGATCCAAAACACCACCCACGTCTTTACAGGTGGTCTGCCACAGCACTATCCACTCAATCAGGTACGACGCACAGCTACTGTTTGGTTTCTCTACTACACATTGAAATGACAGTGATCTGAAAGAAATACCTTAAATTTACCTGGATGTTACATAATATAAGATTGAAATGACATATTACAAGAGTCCATCAGGGGCCGAAGCTAGGGGATTTTTATTTTCTACGCTTTATTTTAAGTTCACAATATGCGTTAACAATCCAACAATATCCAATGGTGTGTGTCTTTTCTCAGTAAACAAGAGAAGTACAACTTACTGAGTCAGAATTGTTCGTAGATGTTAGACTATAATTGGCCTCTCTCTGTAAGTTATGGCCCCTGATTTTAAAAATAAAACGAGATCCACCACTTAAATCAATTTTCTCTTCTTTTCTTTTTTTCTCTTAGAAAGCAAAACCTTTCCATAACTACACTGGCTGCATCGAAATCATTGAAATGAATAACCTGAAGAGCTTCTACACATCCGATGCCATCGCCAGCAGCAATGTGGGCCAATGCAGGTAAAGTCTTTAGATGCTCATAGGAATTGATTATTGATGATACTTTTGCATGTGATCTGTAGTTTTCTATCAATAAAACAAAGTTTGTGTGTTCGTAAATATTTTTGATGGATCATTTAGTATCTGTAGCTCCCATAGTCACCGTTTGCTTTGTGTGATGCATTGGGGATTAGCCGACCACTTATTGTGACAAATAACACTTGAGTTTTCCTCTTTTCTCCGATAAAAATCCGTCTACCCACTAAATTACTGCACTTATTTTCACCTTAATGGCTGAGGCTGGCTTTGCAGGAGCCTGCACAGCGGTTTAGTTTTGACCAATAAACAACTCAATCGTGTGTGATTTTTACAGATATACATTATATGCCACCGAAGACTTTGCAACAACTTCCTCAAATTTGACAACTCGATCAAGCGTCGCTGACACAGTGAACACAACAGCACCGACGGCTCCCACACAAGCAACAACACGTTCTCTGCACCAAACTCAGGCTTGCGGCGACGGTTTCTGCCGCAACGGAGGAACGTGTCACCAGCTGCAGCTTCCAGGTGGAGCCGTGCCTTCCTGTCACTGCCCGCTTCACTACACTGGAACTTTTTGCGAGAAAGGTAGGCTTGTAAAAAAGATTTCAGCTGACTGTGCTTCCCTGTTCGTTATACATAAAATATAAAACACACGCAGACACACACGCATTAAAAAAGCTTAAAAACCTACTGTACTGTGACCTCCACAATGGTATCTTCAAGAGCCAGCCAACAAATTATGTTGGTTAATATATGCTGAGCCTCTTCGGCTAATAGGTTTCACTTTGCGGGAGAATAGAGTCAACTGCATTAGGAATTTTGAGTGATGTGAATTATTCAGGATATGATTAATGAAATGAAAGATCCATATAAGCAGCTTGAACCGCCGCTGTGTGTCCATGTTCACCTCCGGCGCTCGCCGAGAATGAGAATATGACCTTGCAGCACTCGCTCAACATTCAGCTGCAGCCCTCATCCCTTGTCCCCGACCAAAAATATTTATTTTGTACCAACCACTCCCAACACTCGACAGCGGCACCAGACCCACATTCTAAGGAGTTCTTCATTTTTCAGTCTTCTTCTCAGGACACTTGCGATGTAGCTGCGGAAGTTTCGTTCTACCTCGCTCTCCAAACATGATGTGCTCTGACAGTAAACGAAACCGTGTCCCGTGTTCTGCTAATGTTTTTGTGTCTGAACGATCACTGTCGCAATCCAAGCTTCCGATGCTGTGCTGTGATCTCACGTCACTTTATTCTAGCCACAGCATATAGTTAATCCTTCACCACAGATTAGAAAAAGGCACTGACATAAATTAAATATGTCATTCGTGAATTGCATGTGTTAAATCTATGTAAGTGTGTCTTCTCTATGTGGGAGGATTTCAGCGCATTACCACTGGTGGGCACATTACTTCAAACAAGCTGTTTGCTTAACCCCTCCTCCAAGCACTGACTCTACAAACATGGCTTCACTTCATATTTAGACACCGCGGCTGTGTCGAACTTTGTGTGTCTCAATGCACGATGAAAAAGTTTGATTTTGTGAGTGGTTATCATTGTGACAGCCAGTGGGCGGACGCAATGTGTTCTCAGATTGTTCGTTCAGGATTTTCCTCAAATTTAATGCAAATGTGACTCGAGGATGAACAGATGAGATGTTGGGGGTCACAGTTCAAGGTCACTGCGACCGTGAACACTACGAGATCATTTCAAATATGGCACAAATGTTAATCACTGATCAACAGATAAGATTTGAATGGTCGAAGGTCACAGGTCCTATTGACCTCTCAAAACATGTGTTGACATGAACATATCTCTTTGTTATCTCTTTGTCTCAATTCTGCCCTTAGGGGATTTCTTCAAGTGTTGACTAGTTGTCACTTGGACTCAAAGATTAAATTAATAGATTTCAGGGATGAAAGATCAGAGTGACCTCACATGAGTCTGAACAAATATCTAAAGTAGAACTTCACTGGTTAGCAGAGGCATACAACCACAGGGCACTACTTCTATTTTAAACCTCTGATCTTTTCCTAAACTATAGTTGTGTTGCCAAACTGAAAGCTAAAACCAGCAAGCCTTTCTGCCAGTTAGGTTGTTGGTTCAAATCTTAGACTCTATATAATGATGGACGACATGACAGCTCCTCAAATTTAAAGCCAAAGCTTCTCAATCAGCCCCTGGTGGCTGGCAGTGGCATACAGGTCGTAAGCTCCGCCTCCTCTATGTTTGTTGTTGGAACATCACAAATATAGTTCTTTCAAAACTTGTTTGTGTCATTTCAGGTTTTCCTTATCATACAAATCAATGTTCAATTGCAAATTCTGTTTTAATTTAAAACAATGCAATTAATTCATTTAAATTGAGTTGGTTATGCTACTGATTATTTATTTACTTAATTGAGTAAATTGTATTTTTAGTTTTAAATTGATTCAACAGAATTTGGCGCATTTCATGGGGTTACTAATTCACTCAGTAGAATGAATTGATAATTAAATATGATATGGAAACTACTGAATAGTTCCATTGTAGTTAGTTATTTGATGGAATAAAAAAAACGGAATCAAACGTCATAATTGTCAGCTGAGACTGACTTGCCCCGGCGCAGCCTTTGGCTCCAAATGCGGCAAGAAGGCAGCTTTTAAATCCAGGATTTAATTTAAAATCCTGGATATTTTGGCTTTTTTTCTGGATCCCAGAGGAAGAGGAGACACATCTTCCATCTATATATAGAGTCTATGTTCCGATCACAGCAGGCCCACATACCATCGCTGTCACTACACTGTGAGTCACATGCAGCTATGTAAAGCTTGATTTAAGAACACTGACTAAATGGGGCGAGTAATTTTCCTGTAATACTAAAAAATTGTTCTGCAGGGAGCAAAACAAATTAGAGTAACATCCTCGCTCATTAGAAGAAGTTCCCCCAGGTACCTCAGTTGTGAAGGAGTCCTGCAGGTAATGCTCAGGACAATGGACAATGTAGGACTTTTCCTTCCAGCTCATCAACAATGGTGAGGCTTTCTCCCTTTTCTTCCTCACTTGCTCTCTTGTGTTAAGCGCTCTTCTCTTCCCCTGCTGCTCATATAGCACTCACAATTATTCCACTCACGGGTATTGAATAACGAGCTTTGAATAACAGTGCCCACCGAATGCCATATGTGCTGTACATTTCCAGCCTGGGGAATATTTCAAGCGATGGAAATTCTTATTAGCATCACAAAAAGGTTCCAATAATGGAAGCTGGATTGATTTCCCCCATTCACAGCCCTCGTACATGATTTAGCCTGATTGCATAATCCTGCAGCCTGTTTACAGAATACATGGAAATCTGACAGTAGGCCGCTCAAAGCTAATGTTAACAATCATTAACATGGCTTGAGCAGCCCGTGTGCACCTGACACCTCGCATTTGACACCTCCGCCGCCGCGCTCCAAAAATGCTAATTTACAGGTGTTTTAGTAATCTACTGAAATGTTATTTGTCTCTCCGGGCACTGTTACAAAAATGGTGCTATTTTTAAGAGCTCAGTCTCATTTGTTTTTCCCGTGGGAGACGAGCTACGTCGAGGAAAGCGATGCCTCCCAGCCCCCTCCCTTACATGACGGAGGCGCTGCTTGGCTGAACCAATTAGGAAAGATGATCTGGCCGACTGCTAAAGAGCAGGTGGAGAACAGAGCAGGATTCATTTATTGATTCGTTCACTTCTTTATCGATTTGTTGATTTCTTAGCATCGGAGAGTGTTCAGGTTCAGAGGAGGGTATTTACTAGTGTGCCACAAAATATCATTGCGTGTGACGGAGGCCCATTAGTCAGTCATGTGAGCATATTGTGTGGGTGACCATGAGCTTACTTTACTAATTGAAAAGGAACCCTTATAACCCAATGATGCCTTACAACCTGTATGATGTGATTTTGCATGCATATCGTCAATTATATGTAAAATGAATCTGATGCTATGTTTGATTTTAATAACATTCTCACAAATTTATAATTTCCTAATCGGTCATACTAAAAACATTTTAAGGGGTTTTGCCCTCAGCTGTTTCCTTCCCTGACCATGAAGTTAGTTCCTGCTCATCCCTCAACTTTG
Organism: Pleuronectes platessa; assembly: GCF_947347685.1. Classification (NCBI taxonomy): domain Eukaryota; kingdom Metazoa; phylum Chordata; class Actinopteri; order Pleuronectiformes; family Pleuronectidae; genus Pleuronectes; species Pleuronectes platessa. The sequence continues at coordinate 13,689,203 of NC_070637.1, forward strand.
CTCCCTCATAAATATCCCCCTCAAATACCAGCAGTGGCCTTTTAGACTCGTTTCTGCTGAGTTTGAGGAATTCGCTCCTCCTCAAAAGCATTTCGGTCTCTCAGGTTTAACGGAGTGCAATCTCGCACCAGCACTCATCCAGTCGGGTGCTTTCTGACTCCGGTGTAGCCCACGGACAGAGGAGACCAGAGGCTGTTTACATGCTGAGAAGAGTCAGTGCATTGCTGTACGGAAACTGCTCTGGGTTCCACTCCTGTCCTCACATCTTGTTGAGTCTAGTAAAAATTAAGTCAGTCACCCCTGCTCTTAGGTAATTATAGACACATCACCCTATCAAGTGACTAATGATGTGGACTTGTTTGTGTCCTAGATGAAATGCTGACATGACATAAGAGCATCTGAGACTCCACTGTGAGCGTGCTTCGGTCTCTGCACCCTCTTACATTATTGTTGTAGAAGGTCATTTGATACTGACATATTTCACATTAGTTAATCTATGTTCCAATGTAATTTATTATTTCTTAATTTGACTCGATATATAATGGAAAACTATACTCTGAAATCCAAGATTAGCATATTATATTTATTCATTTGTTTACCCAGTCAACACATGGTTAGGGTTATACGTACAGGTCCAAGCAAGAAAGAGCAATTAAACAGTTTCAGAAGTTAAGGCCAATTAGCCCTGGCGGTATGCGCTCTCCGAGTCTCCTCCTAGCAAAAGTGCATTAGATTACAAAAGGTGAATGTTCTTATGCTTCAGTATTTCTATTTAATGCTTCTTTATGCTTCAACTCAGCTACATATCAAAGACAAATATTGTTTTTCATACAAAGCATTCAATGATTATTATAACATTTTATGAACTAGCATAGCTAAATCTACTTCTTTCCAAAGTATATAAAGATATGAGTACTCTCTTCACATTCCTCTCAACATGTAGATGAGCGGAACCTGTACTTTATTCCCATTACAGCTTCAAACTGCACTAAAGAGCTAACAGGTCAGGGATCAGACTGTCAGATGTAATACGAGGAAAGACCGTCACACCTCTCTCAGGGAGTATCGCCCTCAGAACATCTGGATACCTCTCATACTTCACAACATCAACTGACTTTTTTGTTTTAGCTCATGAAAGCTGTCACTCCAAAACTTTCAGCAGGTTTCTCATAGGTGCAGAAGTTGTTAAATATGTGTGAGCTGGGAGTTGTGCCCTTTTCCTTTGGTTCTTTGGGACGCACAAAGGTGTACTGTAATCCAGCTCAGTGCATGTGTGCGTGTGTGCGTGTGCGTGTGTGCGTGTGTGGGCACAGTGTTTGATACCAAGAAGCCAACCATAAGATGGGTTATGTCGAGATAAAGCCAGTCCATCTGACCATGTCAGAGTTTTAAGCTATGATAAATTGTCTGTTCAAAGACTGCGCAGTAGGTCGCGGACCTTGCCGAACACATTCTGTCAAGTTTGTAAGCATTCAATCGAAGGCTAAGTGATCACACAAAAAATTAGTTATGGAGTAAAGGGCCGCATGGCGACGAAGAAGGCATAAAAGAGGAAAAGCGCTGAGGCAGGAAATGAGTCAGACTTGGTCTGTATTGATCATGACCTCCGTCTCTGGCTCATTACCTCATGTCCTTACTTCTCGTTTTTATCTGAAGCTGTGATGTAGGATGTTGGCCAGAAAGGAATAATAAAATGAAGGCTGAGAGCAAAGTTTTGACTCCTTCGTCTTTTCACCAACTTTTACCAGATCACAACTATTAATACAAATAAGATGAAATCCTCTTTATTTTCTCATTTAGTAACTTTTTCCAATATTAGGCTCTAACAAAATCGTTCACACATAATTATCATCCAATCTAATCAAGCCCAATGGCTCATATCCTTCTTATATATATATATAGATGTTTTATTTATTTTAACAATATTCAGATGGTAACAGGGGGAACTTGATGACTGTGACAAAATTTATAATTTTTTACAAAAATTATATTGTGAATTATACATTACAGATGATATTTTCATAGATTAGGACCAGAGAGAATCTTCTTTCTTCATATTGGCAGTAGAAATAAATAATTATCTTTTAAAAGAGCAAAGAAAGATGTTCCAGGGTTGTTAGCCCCTCTGCTTTTGTTTGACATTAATGGGACCTGATGAGAGCTTGTCAGCTTCCTGCTTTGCCAGCACACTGGCTAGATGCTGCCAGCTCTCTTTGTGGGCATCCAGTGTGTGCTTGCTGTAATTAATCTGCCCCACTCACAAATTGCCAGCCAACATTACAGGATTGATTCATCATTTTCCTTCCAAAGAAACCTCTTCTTCCACAAAACAAGAAAACACAGTTTCTATTTTCACTTTGTAATTTGAATTATTGGCTGTCATGTCTGATCCATATAATTATCTGCGCAACTCAAGAGGAGCCGGCTGCCTCCCATTGGTTGGGGGACTGGAGCAGAGATATTACAGTACATACAGGCGAAGTAAATAGGATTGTGACTATTTGAGAAATGTTTTTTCTGGAGACTTGCTCTCATTTGTTGGTCTGGTGACGGATAATGAAACCCAACAGTGTCAGAATCCTACAAGCATCCAGATCGTGAGAAGTCCTCACGGTCAAATGAACAGATCCACCTTGCTGATATTACCACTTAGTACTAGACTCTGCTTGTGTCCGTACTCAGGGTTAATATCATTGTTTCTGAATAACCAATAGCCATGAGTTGTGTTGTTCCTAATGCAGCAAATAAACCCACCATGTGGGAATCAAACATCATTCTGGCCAGCAGAAAAATTCAAATGTCAAGCCATAATACTTTGGACTTGAGATGAATCAATAAATGTGTGCGTTGGTGCATGATAGTGTAATCATTTGGGTTTGTACAAAGGTCAAACAGAAGTAGAAGGCTTCGGAATATCTGCATAGCCAGTTTTCACATTTGAAGAATGCTTACCTCTGCCAAAGCCCGACACTCTCGACACCACATTTATATTCACTAGATCAAGATTTGTATCTGGATCAGCACCAAATTGCCCACACTCATAAATATCAGTCTCCCTCATATTACTTAATTTATTTTTTTTCCATCAAGATTCATTAATTATTCTCTAAAGGTCAATAAAAATGTTGACAACCGTATTAACTCCTTAGTGGAGTTTAATCAGATCCATGATATTTGTTCCAAAATTATCCCAAACCAGTTCAGAAATTCAGTTCTTTACGTTGTTCTTCTTTTACTTTCCAGTCTCTTTAAAATGTTTTCAATCATCCAGGTCTGCTTTCAGAATCCATTTAATCCAAAAATCAAAGCATCAAAAAAGTGAGCAGAGTTACATGAAGATATTCACGTTTCTCTTCCAATAAAATGACAAACCCTACACACTCTGTATATTATGAATTTGTCCACTGAGAACCAACTGCACTTTTTCCAGAGAGATGGACTCAAAGCATCGAATCCCTTGAGCTGAGGCCGCCGTGGCCCATTTTAAATCGCCTGTCATGTACCCGAGCAGCACGCTGTCCGCCAGGTGCACAGTGTCGTCTGTGTAAAAGCCAACAGATCATAGCTGGCTTGCGCAGTTGATGACCTGAGTGGGTCCCTCCCCCACCTCTGCTTACAGTCATATACCCCTCTGTCATCCAGTGGGAAATAACACACCAGCCCATAGTCCCTGACAGGGGCTCTGCTGACTCTGCTCACAGGCCTGATATCAGTGCTGCAGAGGCACACACACCAGCCAAATCTTACTGTTGTGTTGACTAACAAAAGCCCTGTGTAGGACTCATTTAGATATTAGTGTGAGTGGATTTTATATGCAAGTACAAGCGTGTATGCATTTTCTTTCCCTTCTGTATATTGTGTTCTCATTTTCACCCTCCCTTTAAGTAATTTCATCCCTTTCAACTTCTCTTTTGTTCCCAGATGTCACAGTGTATATCCCCTCATTCAATGGCACATCTTGTTTGGAGCTGCAGCCTCTTGCGTCCCTTCTCCAGCCTTATTCTGTGCCTGCTACTGTCAAGGACGCCGCTGTTATTCTCCATCTGACAGTGAAAGCAGGATCTGCACAGGGCACCATCCTCTACTGTGAGTGCAATCGGGTTTTTATTGCAAATGTTTGAAAGCACTGCAACACTGTGAAGGCAAGTAGAGATAAAAGCTGGAAATATAGCCCTTGCATATCTACTCTTATATGACCATTATGTTTTCAAATGGCTCTTTTCCTGTGTATGTGCTTGCACTTGCACTCAGGTTTTGTTGGCACAGAGTGCAGGCTATCATTTTCTTCTGCCTTGAATAATGATGATTTTTTGTGGCTAACATGTTGCTGCTCCAGTGTCATAATGCATCACATTGTCTTGTATTAGATCTTAGTAAAAGAATAATAATTCATCATTCGGAGAAATGTTCATTTTCACTTTCTTGTGCTGGACAGTTCTTTGGCTTTGGCTCAGTTCAGAGGCGAGGAAGATGTTTCCAGCCTTTCTGCTTAGCTAAGCTAACCCACTGCCAGCTGTAGCTTCACACTCACATCCACAGACGTGAACATGTTGAAGAAGCACATTTCCCATTTCTGTTATATATATATTTCAAACTGACCCTTCAACAAATGTATCTTTATATGATTTACAAATCAGATTCATATGATCGAGATCTTTCCACTGCAGCTACAGATGAATTTACTTGCAGAAAATAAAAGTATGCTCTCAAGCGTTGTGATGTAACCGCCCTCACAAGAGAGGGGGCCAATCTATACTGTATAATGATGTCTAGACATGTTATGACTAGGGTACATTTGCCTAACATAAGAAATTGCATTCTTGTTACTGATCTGCTTGTTGCTTTCCGCCTCGTCTATCTTTGGCTCACTAATCACGAAGACATTATGCGTCAGCCATGGCTTCTGTTTGAGCGGCTAAAAAATGTCACACTGTTTGTAAAAAGGCTACTTCTTTCCCTTTCCACTAGGCTCTATTTCCCTATATCATCACTGTTTTGTTTGTTATTGTATTAATATACCATTTAATATATTTCCAACAGTTTGAGGATTTCTGAAATAGTTGAATAACTAAGTTGTTAATAGGTTTATTAGCTTTTAGAATGGTCAGCCCACTCTCTGTAGCCCCTCTTCCACCAGTTAAAAAACCCACACACATCTGTCTTTTGTCTGCAATGGGAATAGATACAATCCGCATTCACTCACATGACACACAAGTATATTGTCTATTATTCTTTATTTTGGCAGTGTAGACACTGAATCTGCACCTTTCCTATTGTGATGTGCACTGTGATGCATGTAAATAGCACTGAAACTGCCTGTGTACTTGTTAATATCTTGTGCACGAGATGCAAAGGTAATTAGCCCTTCATATTGTGAAAGATGCATACATTTCAAGAGGGGAAGGTTTCCAAATAAGAAACTCAGAAATACATATAATATACCCCAGATATGAGATTTGTCATCTTGTGCATTTGAAGCCAGAGTTGGAGCTTGGTTATAAACCTATAGTAAAAATAATAACTTGGAGAAACATCAGTGGGATAAGAATTACCAAAATTATGGAAACTAAAAGGTGTATGACCTTTACTGCAAACAACCACCAGGGGGCGAATCACACACTTTGGCTCCATCTTTTGGGAGCTGTGATGTTGTCCATTTTTGTTGACAGTCTATGGTCTGGGTCGCTGAGGGTAAACTGCTCAGTCATGAAAAGTTGAAACAGGTTTGCGTTATTGGGATGTGGAATAATCAGTAAAACGTATGGTGACTGGTTGGTTTTTGTGCTTATGGTTGATTGTGATCGTCAGTTAGAGCTGAAAAGTCCACTGTTTACAACTGTGTGGTGGTTTGTTTGCTAAGTGTTTGTGAGTGCTAGAAAACAAGGATGTTTGGCCACAGTAATGGTGCCGTAGTCTTGAATTAGACCAATCTGCAAGAACATGTTCAGATAGAGAGAGTTGGGCCAAAGAAAAAGCATTTATCTAAAACGGGTTGTGTTTGTTACACTGGCTGATAGGGGAAGGCCCAATGGGAGCGCAGCAGAGGGTGTTTCATTAAAAACAAAGTTCGCTGCTGTTGATGTGGGAAGGTCAGTATTAAACAAATTAAGGAATTATGAACTTTCACAACATCACATGTCATGTTGCTCTGATTGGTTGTGGGACTATCCAATTGCATCCTGAGGCGTTTTGGTCTGCAGCGTGCCTTTGAAATTGAACACTTAATGAAATCTGAAGATATTCAGGTACAGTAGAGTTGGCAACCAAACAAGACATTTAAATGTATTTCAAATGGAAAAAGAATTGCAACCTTTCCGGGTGCCCACCGGCTCACCTTGTACCATGGGCGCCCTGTAGAAGGAGGCTGGGGTCCTCTTCCTTCCCTTTGCTGGGTGTGTACCCCATTATCTCCTCTTTTTTACCCCCACTGTGCTGTCAATATAGAATAAGATTACAAAAATATCTTCATAAACTAATCATAACTAATATTAATATAAAGACTCTATAAAGATGTTATTTAGACAAAGCAACAGGAGTTGTAACCTGAAAGCAAACAAATCAATCCTCAGAAGAACATTAGAGCGGGTCACTCACACACGTGGGGAGCGAGGCTCGGGCTGACCTTGACCTATGCATTGTACGTCTGCTTCCTGTCAGCTCCTTTGTTCCCACACACACGCACACGCACATACACAAACAGACACACACAGAGATGCATGCTCCCCTTTGTTGCAGGAGGTGATTTGAATAGGTAGGCCAGACAGCCGCTGAGTAGACCCTTATAACAATGGAGCATTGTTTTGTGAGGAAAGGAGTCAGTAGCTTTCTGGTATTTTTTCAGGGTCTGAGAATAACTAGCCATGAGACATTTTTTCTGTGTATCGAGCTTTATGTTTATTATATATCCGTTCAAAGTATGTGTGCAAATAGTAAGAACCAGCCAGCTCAGGGCTGAAGCTTCTGCATCAGTGCCTTGAGCTGTGAGTCCTCCTACGATTAAGAAAAAAACGACTGCGTGCCTCTGTGGACTGCAATTGTAGCGCCTGGCTTAAAAAAAAAACTGAGCCGCCATGATCTTGTGAAGCTGCCGGTGTCCCTGGGTGACTTCCCAGCGAGTCAGTCTCAGGAAAAACAGAACTGGCATTGTGTGGTGATCAAAGGTGATTTGCTCTGCACCAACTGGTCGGAAAAATCAAAACCTTAATTTTTGTAGTGTAACCTAGACCAATCTTCTGTCTGTGCTATTGTATAGAGTAGGGCTTGGCGAGGGTTATTTTCATATCAGTCCATATCAATATATATATCATGATATAAATCAAATCACTCTTTCTGTCATTTCTGCTTTAGATGAAGAAAAGATCAGAGTTGTTACTTGTCTTTGCGGGAACATGCTTACCACACAATTTGCAGTGTACAGTACACTGTGCAACAATTACCTAAAATTACGGAAACTAAAGTTTTATGACCTTAACTGCAGTCAGCCACCAGGGGGCGAATAAGACACTTTGGCTTCACTTTTTTGGAGCTGTCCATCTTTGTTTATGGTCTTTGGTCTGGGTTGCTGAATCACTGTTTCTTCCACACTACACCACTGACACAGCCCCAAATCAGCCACGCCCCTACGTTTGTTGAGAGGGGAGAATGGAAACTGAAATCGTTACAAATAGCCTCTTGTGTGGGGCAACCTTGGTGGACCATTCGCTGCGGAGGCAATGTTAGTTAAACTGTGTTAAGCTACTTAAATTGGTTATTTGATTATTAAATGAAAAAAATAAATCTCTGAAAGTTGATACAAGTGCTGTCTCCAGTACATCTGGGAACTAATGACCAAGAACAGTTAATTTCATCTTTTATGTTTCATTATGTGGAAAAATACTTTTGAAGTTTCTGTTGGGTTGACGATATGAAACTTTGAGTCTTGTTTTCTTTAGAGTAATAGCGGCTTGCTAATAGATTCTCTGAGCAGACATTTGCTTCCCAGAATGGCTGGTGTTCCAACAAAGACTTAAATCTTTCCTCTTAAGGAGCTATTAATTAGCCCGCTCTTAGAAACTAATAGGACTCTAAATTGGTGCTTTTTATAAGGTTGTCGCACTTGAAAGGTCAATGAGCTGAGCTTTAAATATATTTAGACAATGATAGAATCATTTTGAAGATAAATGTGTGGTATCCTGACATGCAGGTGCCCAATTAGAGTGGTCAGAACTCGTATGCGGCCATCATTATTGGAGAACTATTTAAAACTGTCAAATCATAGGTTTGAAAAGAGCGGTGCAGGATGATTGCTGAATAATGTTTGTTTTTTGTTTGACACAGCTATTGTTTTTTTTTCAGTTCTTCACCATTAAAACATGACCAGCAGGTTTTGGATTCCTTGGATACCTTTGCCATTGCCAAAAGCCATGATCTTTGTATCAAAGACTTTATATTTATGAGTACGCCAAAAGAAATTGTGCTCAAATAATGTTCCCATATAATTCTTATTAGTAATTCTCATTGCCTTTAGGGAGCTGTGGACATGAAACAAACAACAGCAAGGCATGTTTGTTTTTCCGAGTTGCAGAGCCACAGATGCATTTTCAGTGTATCTTGTGCTAAAATGCATTCTGCACTATTATTACTAGATTTATTTTGAATACAGAAAATAACAAATTGTGTGAAAAGAAATTGTCTGTATTAAAAAATACTTCTCCATCTGAGTGGAGCTGGAGGAAGATTGAGAAAATGCCTGAAGTTAGTCATCAGATTTGATGCGGCAAGTGTGTTAGATTGCGCCCGACGTCAAGCTAGTGAAATCGTTTCACCTCCACCCTGTCATTAAGTTTCCTCGTATATATCCGATGCCATCATTTATCTGCCTGTGTTGATCTTAAGTCAATGCCTGTGTCTGCTTGCACAGATTTACTCTGTAGATTAGTTTGAGAAATAATGTCTGCTGTGTCAAATGGATGCAAACGCTAATGCGAAGAAACGAAACATACGTCGTGCTTTAAAGTTGGTTAGCTTAATTAATTTTGGCTCCCATCCTATCCTTTATTTGCGGCTATACATTATTTCCCCGCCTCAGCGTATGTAAGCCAGAGATCGGCGAGCGAGCCTTGTCAGGAGGAGAGATAAATGTTCAGAAAGCATACATAGAGAGGGCACAGAGCCTTTTATCTCGTAATGCATCCTGGCTCGTGGTGCACCGTCTCTTTCACATCAGAGGACAGGAACTGAAACGAAAACTCCAGAGATCAAACAGACTAAGTTAATCAGAAGACGACCAAAAGAGATGCATTGAGATGCGGAGAATCTCCTCGCCAGACCTTCTCCTCATTCGCCGCATCCCTTTCTCACACCTCTCCCCGAAGCAAACATGCGAGTCTCCCCCTGGACTTCAATTGTCAGCCTCGAGAAAAGAAATACAAGGAGGGAGGGAGGGGGAGAGGGGGAGGGGGAGAGAGAGGGAGAGAGAGGGAGAGAGAGAGGGAGAGAGAGGGAGAGAGAGAGGGAGAGAGAGAGGGAGGGAGAGAGAGAGGGAGAGAGAGAGGTGACAGGCTCTGACAAAAGGACGAACGCTCTGTTAGGCTCGGTGTTATAGTAAATAATATTTGCCAACATGTGAGTTATGGCACTAAGTGGAAACAACTGGCTTGAAAAGGAGACAAAAGCTCATTGAATTTGAGTCTCTGTGGTTTTTGTTGTCTCTGCCGCTGCATTCATTAACTGCAGGGAGGTCTCCACTCAATCTGTGGTTTGGCAATATTGTAGATGATTATGTGCCGAGCATGATTATGTTTTTATTTGTCATTTATCCACACTAACATGCCTCGCATTTATTCTTCTTGTTTGGGAGGGGGGGGGCAAATGTCATTATTAACACCAGATCTCTGGAAAACATGGTTGAAAAGTAGAATTCAATCCATAACCTTCTTATAAATGTGCGACTGTGAAGAATTGCACAGATACAATATATGAACAGTATGTTTACTGTAGCTTTGGCCATAGTGGCCTCACAGCCTCTGGCTCACACATTGCAGTCTCTCCTACTGTTCAAGGTGACTTCATTTGCTGCCATCTATTTCTATGAGAATCACTAAACAACTTGCCGAGACTCGCTGCCTGCGTCAGAGTCCTAATCCTTCTTCTCTGGAAATAAGCATCAAACAAAAGTATTAAAGATGGCATCTTTGTTTGTAACCTGAAGTTACATTTCAACTTTTTCCATCTTTCCGCCAAAGGAGAGAAATATATCGCTTTCAGAGCTTTTTTTGCAGTATCCGACATTTTGTCCAATGGCAGTTTTTATTAGATTTTCAAGCTTTGCTTTATCACATCTGGAAGGTGTTTTTTGAACTTTCCTCACCACATAATGAACAGAGAATTATAGTAATTGTTAGAGACGTTGAAGTTAAGGTTTGGATTAAAAGCATTTTTTCTTTGAATTAGCAGATGAATTAATTTCAAGCCACAAACTGCAGATTTGACCAACATGAGAAAGCATCAGTAAACCCATCTCTTACCATCACAAGGCACAGTGTGTTCCAGCCAAACACATTATTAAACTATAATATCACTCATTCAACCACGTATCTCTGCCAAGGCCTAACGGCCCCCTTAAATTCAATCAAGCCTTAAGCCAACAAAACAAAGCAAATAAGATCCATTACTGAAAAATGATATTTAAAAAGATATTAAGGTCATATTAAGGCCAAATTACCCCCCCCCCCCCCAATAAAGCCACATTTTAAACCACATTTAAAGCCTCTAAAAGACAAGAATGCCCTCTCTTGCTATTTTATATAAAGTGATGAAAGAAATTCCTGGCTCTAAACAAACAAACAAATAACAAGGAGCGAAAACATAATCTTCTCAGTTAAGACAAAAAGTATGTACTGTTTAAAGGTTCAGTGTGTAGAATACAGTGACATCTAGTGGTGAAGTAACATGTTGCAGCTGAAAACCCCTCACCCCTTTTAGCTTCATATCAGGGAACCTGGGTCCTATTGGCCACATGCATGCCAGTGATGTACTGAAGAACTAAACCAGTCAGAATGTTACAGCCAAATAGTTAAATTTCAAACTGATAATCAGTTAGAAAAATAATAGGAAATCAATGTAGAGTCTCTTACCTTCGTGAGATGTGATCAGATTTTCTTTTCCTTCTTAAAACAGCATTTAAATAACCTTCTGTTTTATGATAAATCAGTTTAAAGCAATGCTGTAAATATGACTCAGCAATTGCAATTGCACCAATGTTTCTGACCTGTGTGGCACTGAAAGTGAAACTGAGGTTACATGAGGGCTCCTGCCACTCATGTTTTGCTCCATTAACAAGAATCTTGTTGTTCAGCTGCAGGGACATGTTGGACATCCACTTTCATGTCTCTAAGGGACAAGGCTGTGTACAAATAAGTACTGATGGGATGACTATGATAGCAAACGTTGAGTCTCTGGGTGATGTGGCCGACTGGCAGGGGACCAAGAATTGATCTCTGGAGAACCTCACACACAAAGTCAACCTTCATAAGCATTAAATTACTGACTGACACAGGAAAATGTTGTCACTTTAAGTAAGATGCAATGCATATATACTGTATATTTTCATTCCAGTGAATAATGCTCCGGCGCCCTACTTTGTCCCTACTACTGTTTTTCTCAGCATGGAGGAATCATGTTCTTCTGCAGAACAAGGATGATGAAATGCTGGATTATCTGAGCAAGATATTCTTCCGGTGCTCCATTCGGCAGCAGTGGTTAGTACGATGGCGCTGTGAAGTGCATCCTTGTCCAGTCTTACGACAGGAAAGACCTCCAAGTCAGCTTAGAAGATGCATTATCAGTGTGCAGCTTATTAAGCAAAGCGTAGCCTCTCTCCGACAAGGAGATGGGATACTTCCTGGATGGCTGTCTTAACCCTGCAGGAATTGTTCAGAGCTTTCATATCAGTTGCACTGCAGCCTCGAAACAGCAAACTGAGGCTTTTTGCACCAGTCTCTTCTGGTGTCCCAATCCTGCTCCCATGCCTGCACTTCAGAGGAGATGGCCCACATGCTAAGCCTCTGGACGACACAAGACGGTCAGAGACACCTCTGTCCTCACCCAGTGAGTCCCCAACTGTCCTGGCTCAATTATCAATGTCATAGTGGGATCCAAGAGGTTGGCTCTGTTTATGTTGCTTTATGCCCCCGCCCCTCTCACTGTCTTTAATTCAGTTGAAATGTGCCATGTTGAAAACAGAAACATTTAAGGCCTCTCTTAACAGTGCACCACTCCTGTGTCCTCTGCCCTTCAACCATGTCTTCCCTGACAATGGCAAAAGCCTGGTAGCCCCCCCCCCCCCACACACACACACACATCTCTTTCTTCCTCAAAGAGCTGCATTCTTATGTTGTCGGCCCTCTGCTCATGTCGTCTTCGACAGCGGTGTGGGACTGATGTGCTCTCTCTCTCTCTCTCTCTCTCTCTCTCTCTCTCTCTCTCTCTCCACCTCCCTCCTGAAGACCCCAGTAGCCTGTGTGGGAGGATTAATGCTGCCGCTGTCTGTTGCTCCTTAAAATACACTGTTTCGCTTGCAGGAGACTCTGTGCTAGCCCCTGCAGAAACCCCCCATTCTTATATGATGTGCACATTGCATATGCCAGGATTGGAAGTGGCATATGTAATAGGGCTGCTCGATTATGGAAAAAATCATAATCGCGATTATTTTTGGAAAATATAAAAATCACGATTATTTAAACGATTATTAATATGTGCCCTTATTCTGAAGTCTATGCTTTATTTTTTTAATCACTTCCGGTTCCGGTAAACACCGATGACGGCTGCGTGTCTTATTCCTCCGTGAAACCAGGCTATCGGTGCCCGGTTATTCAAACCCTTAATGATGGCAACCCTAACACTCTCTGACCGACTGACCGGCGCGAAGAAATGCGGGTCCGGTCTGACCGGTCTGAACAGCCAGGCGGGAGCGCGCTTGAGAATAGCAGGGCGCGGCGCGGCAGCTACATGGTCTGCTGCTGCCCTCCCTGCTTTTCCACTCGCGCTGTTTTTCCACTTCCGATCACCACACACACAATTCGCCTCCTTCACTTTACTGCTGCTTGAGAGTGAGAGCCAGTCAGCTGGTCCGCTGAATGCTTTGGGGGAAGGACTGAATTGCGCCTCTCTTTCGAAAAAATGCCAAATAATCGTTTCAACTCGATTATAGTAGTTTGGAGATCGTTTGACCCCATAATCGTAATCACGATTAAATTTCGATTAGTCGAGCAGCCCTAATATGTTATAACTCCTCCACAGAAAACACAGCTCCTAAGATATTGTTGGGGGATTACGCCTTTATTATTTGTACAGTTAGTGTGAAATGGTGAAAGAGAGCAGGGAGACATCCAGTAAAGGGCTTTAGGCTTAACTTTCTCAACCATCCACCATCGTTCTGCAGGGGTGCCCACGCTACCAGGTGAGCTACAGGGTGCCCTGTGATCCACATTTGCATAATGCACGTCTAGAGGCTAGTCTGGCATGACCCCTTACAAAGACAGTTAAAGCGAGAGCAGAGGCCAACATTTCCTACATGTGCACAAAGCTGTTGGCAAATCAAACCAGAGTGGGCCAGCGCACCAATCAGAGCAGACGGGGCTTTATCAGCCTTTATGTTACTGGAGTTTCAGACAGAGGCTGAAAAGAGGAGCTGCAGCGATGGACATTATTAGGAATTTCCTAACATTTGGGCATGTAAAGCTTTTCAATTAATGACTCAAATTATAATAATGAACCAGAATATGTCTCACATAATGTCTCCTTTAATTGTCGGGCTGAGGTCAATGCACTGAATTTTATACTGTGAAGGTGGAAGTAAGATTTAGGGCTCCGCCACCATTCCTGTCTACTGTTTGTAACTGCTCATGTTTAAGAAGGAAAATCATGTACTTTCCCGGAGGCAGAACAGTGTCTCAAAGGGAACCCGAGTTGTGATTGGACCTGCAGCACCACTCGGTGACCTTGCTCTTTGTGCTCTGTGTGTTTAATAGCGTGTTATGTGGAGCACAGCGAGGTGACCCGAGGTCCTTTCAAAATTCAAAAGAGAAGCACACTGGCTTTGCATTGACATCTGTTGGCAGGCTGGAAACATCCCTGCAAATTGTCGTCGGTTGATTATTGATTTTCACAGACTCTCATTTAGTTTTTCGTCTTTAATCTCCAAGTAAAATACATATTAGATTTGTCTTTTTTTTTTATTAGATTTGAGTCACATTTTAATCTAGTTTATTCAATTAAATCTCTTTTTTTTTTTTTTTAAACTTTGTTTTTATTGAAGAGAAACACAAACATTCCTTGACAACATCACAGATCATACATGACAGACTGATTGGTGAAAAATAATAAATAAATAAAAGGACAGTTAAGACATTCCATCGTACCACAGGATTCCCCTCAATTAGAGAGGTATCCTGCAATAGGTAGCCATCTCCTCACAAAAACATCAGACTTTAATTGCAATTGAGCCGTTAGAGCCTCCATTGCATACACCTCCCTCAGCTTCTGTTTCCACTGTGCCACTGTAGGTGGCTGTGGATTCAACCATTTTATTGTCACCATTTTCCTAGCAGTCATCAAGAGTATATGCAACAAGTGCTCTTGGTCTCTTGTGTACATGCCTTCAGGAGCTAGATCGAAAAGAAACCGACTTGGGGTGAATAGTATATATTAATTCCCAGAACTTTATTTATCTCGCTCTTTATCCTCTTCCAAAAAGGAAGCAACATTTGGCAATCCCAAAATATGTGTGAGTGGTCGCCAACCATTCCACATCGTCTCCAGCAGTATATTGCTGCTGGATTATCTGCAAATTTAGAGACCACGGAGGGCGTCTTAAAGAACCTAATTAAATCTCATTTTAATCATCAATTTTTAAATCATGTCCCCTTAGCTACAACTGTTGGCAAATATGGTGGCATAGGGTTACCATGGTAACAGATGTCTCTCGCAAGGTGTCCATGTCACTTTCCTCCTCAGTCGTACAGTCTGACTCACCTCAGTTAATCCAGTTAGCATTTCCAAACTCTCTAATAAAATCTTGCACAGTTGTTCCTGCTGTGTGGCATTACAGCAGGTGACGGCAGATAACACAACTGCTGCACACATAACTTTACCAAGTGGTTTTTAATGAATAATAGTGCAACAAGTCAAGCAGCTTAATCACCAGCTAAACAGTGGAGGGAACTAATCATAAGCTACAGCGTGCAATTCCACAGATGTAGGTTCCACAGGATTGTTTTTGTTTTGTTTTCTGTTGAAAATGTTTCATCAAAACATTTTGTCAAAGTTCACATTTTCAAAGGTTACTCTTTATTTAGTTTGTTTATCAATTAATGCTTTTCATCGTGTTTTTGTTCTTTGGCACATTTACCACTTATCACAGCAAGTACGACCTTGGCATTTATCAGGTTGTATTTGCTGGACGTGTTCTCACTCTTGTTGGTACAATGCACAGCAACATCTCTGTTTGTTTCATTTAAAGATGGATTTGCCTTTAAAATGCTAATATAATCTCCATAAAGTCTCCATCATTCTTTTGTAGAAATATTTTGAGGTCATTGTAAAAAACCTCACACACAATAATGTCATAAATATATCAGCCTGCATGGTTTATTGAATTTAATCATACAAAAGAGAGAGCCACTAACCATCTTTTTTTCCAATCCCAGCTCAGGAGCAGAACTTCGGGGATCAGTTCCTTCACGTGTTCCTTCAAGATGGAACCCCTGTCGCTGAACTCGGGTGTGGTGGCGGTCACATTCTGAATGTCGCCGCAGTGCAGAACATCCACAATAACAGATGGGTGCCAATCACAATCCGGTAAGATATGCATCATCTTCCTTTCGTCTTTAGTCCCCAATACTCTATTGCCAAATTCACTATAATTGTTGTAATGAGCATTACATGAGATATTCTACTGTCTTTATATTGTTTTAACTGGGCATTTGTGTTATTGTTCCTACCTATAGCTTTGTGCCTTTGTTTGTGTTAGTGCATGGATCTCTGTGTATTACACATGTCTATTTATTCTTTATTTTAATTTTAACATCAACCTGCCAGCGACTGCAGCTGCCTGTATGGCTAAATCTAGCCCATGTACATGTTGGACTCTAGTATGCATTAATGTGCATTGTCCTTTTAAAAGTGTAATCAAGCCAATAATGGTAGAGGTGATCCCTCCATCATGACAATATTCAATCATGAAAAACATAATTGTAAATTATGGTCAAATATATTTTCATAATTCACGTTATTCAAAGAAAACAAACAAATGCACCAGTATCACCACTTTGATTTCATCAATCTAATAATGAAATGGCACAATTATTAATCATTAGATGTAATTATATTGTTTTAAATTGTATGATACGTTGTTTCCCAAAATGGACATAATATAAAAACATCCATTATAAAAGCAAATATTACTATCTTATCTCAAGGCTTTAGATCTTGCAGTGAGCCGTGTTCCCTTCTTTTCTTTTGTTCAATGGGATTTTTCCACAAGGTCACATGTCACAGCCTCTGTGGTAAAACCCTGTGAAAGCTTCCTCTCCAGTATCAGCCCACATCAGTGCTGATCAGAGAGCTGGTGCCATGGTAATACAGCCTTACACTAAGAGCACACACCATCAGACAGATCTGAACTGTAATACCCTGGATGGATCTCTGTGCACCTCAGCAACTGTGCAGTGCCCGACATGCTTTAAAAAGTCACACAGACAAAGAGAACTGGCGCAGTCTCGGGTTTTGTCCTGGTGAGTTCTAACAGCCAGCTGTCTCCTTCAGACACACACACACTCACTGCAATCATGTATTCACTTTGTCTGGGACGTACTTCAATAAATCATCATCTCAGAAAATGAGATACAAATTGTTGCTTGTATCTCATTGTATGTATTTGAGTTTGAATGGTAGAACTTACATTGTCATGCAAGAATAACGTGAATTACCTCCTGTCTTCTTTAGGTTTGCATAAGTAAGCAGATATATTATGAAAAGCAAAAACCTCGATAGTTTACTCCACAGTTAATATTACAGCTTATATACTGTCTACCTGTTGATACACCTTTTTTTTTTACTCAACACTACAGAGTGTTTTCCTCTGTGTTGGAGAAATGAATCTGATATAGTTCAGCAGTGAGGTTAATTTCAAGATAAGGGTTCTTGTACTCATGAGGAGGCCTTGCAGAGTAATCTTAGCTGAGTGATCTGTCAGCGTATCGCGCAGTGCAATTTTATTCAATTGTCATTTTGTATAGCTAAGAACCATTAAAAAATGTATATTCAACCCTGTAAAAAATGTACAGACAGTAATATTTACTGTTGTGTAATATTTCTCCTGCAAGTCTGAAGTCTGTAAGTGGTGAGTTTATAATGATGGGTCCATTTATTGTTAAAGGCTGATAACTTAAGAAAAAAACTCAATGAAAAAAATATATGTATGTTTATGCTTTACAATGATCTATGGAAGCCATGAGAGGCAAGCTCTAGTTCTTCTTCTTGCCAGTATATTTTTTCTAAATGTTTTTTCCGCTTGAGAAAACAGGTTAGTGGGCCACTTGGTTTGCAGAGAAACGAAGTCCAGCACATGTAATGATAACAGAACACAACAAAACAGAAAAAGAAGATTTAATTTTGCCAATTTAAAATGAATAGAAGTGCTGTTGGGCAACCAAATCAGTGGGGTGGACATGCAAATTATCCACAAAGAGTTCACTGTCCCTTCAGTTGCTACAGCTTTCTTGCCATTTGGGGTGTGCATGACAACATGGCAGAAGTTTTCCTTCGAGGCTTTCCGACTAAAAGATTTCAAATAAAAGTTAAAATAATCCTATTAAAATCAATAAGCCTCGGATCCGGGCCTCCCAGGTTTATCAATCAATCAATCAATCAAATTTTATTTGTATAGCCCGTATTCACAAATTACAATTCATCTCATAGGGCTTTAACAGGGTGTGACATCCTCTGTCCTTAACCCTCAGCAAGAGTAAGGAAAAACTCCTAAAAACCCTTTTAACAGGGTAAAAATATGTAGAAACCTCAGAGAGAGCCACATGTGAGGGATCCCTCTCCCAGGACGGACAGAAGTGCAATAGATGCCACGTGCAGGAAAACATCATCAAGATTATAGTCTTTAGTCTCTAGCAGCATTTGATGAGGGTAGACATCCCGAAGGATAACCCCAACATGACATGCCAAGCAGTCCCGCTGCAATCACAGTCCATGGTCAGCAACCATCCAGACCACGATCCACCATCCAGACCAGACGCCACTCCAGTCCTCAGTCACCGTCCACCGCCGCCCACCAGGACCCATCACGAGCCACCACTGCGGTCCTGGTCCACCGCCCGTGCCCAATGCCAACGCGACACAGGGTCCGCCACCAGCACCACGATCAGCCCACATAACTCAGAATCCGCCACACTGGATCCAACACCGCGACCCCCGGTGCACGATCCACAAATCGCAATCCATGGTGCGGCCACAGAGGCCCTGGATCTGCGGGTGATAAAGCAAAGGGATTCCGGGAAAAGGGGAAGGGGGATAGGGATGGAGAAGAGGAAGGAGAAGCTGGAAAGAGAAGCTCCTTGTGTCATGTGTCATAAAATAGAAAAAGTTACGTTCTTCCGCACTAATTAGCTCTAACTATAAGCTTTATCAAAAAGGAAGGTTTTGAGCCTACTCTTAAATGAAAAGATGGTATCTGCCTCCCGAACTGAAAGTGGTAGATGATTCCACAGCCGAGGGGCTTGATGGCTGAAAGCTCTGGCTCCTACTCTACTTTTAGAGACTTTAGGGACGACAAGTAGGCTTGAATTCTGGGAGTGGAGTGCTCTAGTGGGTTTATAAGGTACTAACAGCTCTTTAAAGTAAAAAGGTGCCATATTATTAAGGGCCTTGAAGGTGAGGAGAAGAATTTTAAATTCTATTCTAGATTTAACTGGAAGCCAGTGTAGCGATGCTAATACTGGAGAAATGTGCTCTCTTCTCTTTGTTTATAGACCTTTGCTTGACCCATTCATCCATCACATGTTAAGTCGCTAACACACAATATAAGTATCTTGTGTGTAGGGGGCGTGGAGAAATACAAAATTACCAGAAAGAAAATATGAATGATTTTTATGATGAATCTCAGCCTCCTGTGGTTGATAATGAAATCAGTATTGCAAAAACAAGCAGATAAAAAAGCCTAACTCGCTAATTTGGACAGAAGGTGAAGAAGGTTTAATAAAAATCCAGTGCCACATAATACAACACATAAAAGAAATAAGCGAGTAAGTAAAAGCGTTTCTGTTGAGCCCGAGGAACAAAGTAAACAGCTCATGAACTGCACAGCAGTGACTAAGCTGGAGTCAGATGATAGTAGCTTTGTTAGATAACAATGTAATAATTAAAAGCAATTACTCCCGCCAACTTGCCATGCTTGTCACTTGATTTAGCTATTTAATTTTTAAGACTCCTCCCCGGATCAAATTGTTCCCGAAAAGCCACGAGCGACGATCGCAGCTCCTCTTTCGGATTATCCGAGGAACACATTCCACTCCGAAGCATTTGGCAAAAGATTCGGTGCCGAATCTTGAACCTGATCCACACACATTTCCATTTTCGCTACTTCCTTGTCTCATCCAAATAGGTGTGAGCCAGTGCTTCCCCTTGCACAGCTGATCCCCTGTCTCCTCTGTGCATGCACAGGCTCACACCGTGGGGCAGAGTGAGCCAGGTCCTGCCTCTATTTATTCTTGATCGCTTCAGCAATTTTATTCACATGCAAATGAGCGCATGACATCATCTAGTCACGTCTGAGCGGTGAATACCTACTTTCCCCGGATGAGAGTTGGCAGCGCTGGATATAGCTGCTGCAACTTGCTGTTGTCAGCATCTGCACGCTGCGGGGCAGCGCTTGTATTTAACTGTAAATAATCCAAGCTTCAGTGACCAAACGGGATAGAATCCAAATTGCCTGATGTCACTGTAACACAGACTCCAGACTTTGGTGCTCACACGCTCTTATTTTCAAACCCACCAATCTTATTGTCAACAGTGGAGCTCTGTTCTGCTGACGCACAGCACGTCAGCTCTGTTATTTGCTCTCATACAAATACAGTTGCACCGCTTTGACTCACTCATGTAGAACACGTAGCCGGGCTGCCATCTTTTCACTGATGCAGCATTGTTGACAGGGAGAGGATGATGTGACACCTCCGTTCTAACTTACAGTACCACACTGTGAGAAAACGCGGCACTTCACTTCCTTGATGGGTATCCATGCTGGGCCTTTATGTGCCGTGGTTGGGATAATGACATAATTGCTGCAACGAGTAGTTATGAGGACGAGCACCAAACAACGTGGAGCGTTTATTTAAATGACATTAAAAGCCCTGCAGTGGGTGGGAACACAGCTGTTGTCGCTTCTCAAATGCTGAAGCTCTATTCCCCACAGTGGGAACAGAATGTCGGTGATAAATCTCAATAAATTCAAACTTCGGCATTAACACCCAGTGAAAGTTTGATTTTAGTGACCCGCCCGTATTCGCAGCCACCGAGGACCTTTGTTCTCTGCGTCTTACAACCGCTCCATCATGCTAATCATGCCCAACAAAGGGATGAAAAACACCGTGAATATTCAATCAAGAATTTAGCCGCCTGTTCTGATGGTAAACATAATTGAGTGGATCACATTGTCCTGCTGCAGAAAGGCTTTCTGTAGAGCACGATTGCACCGAAACGATCGGATCAATCAGAACAGGCTGACAGAAACATGAAACACACAGGACAGACCTTTTCTTTAGAATGAGCATGAAAGAGTTGGCATCTGATCTGCTGTCAGATTGCAGTCTGTGTGATGCAAACCACAGGTCTGCGATGAGGAAAGAACATTAGATCGTATTTAAGTTACTTTCAGACATGAATTAAAGTCTAGACATTTTCCTGAGATTTTCCTGAGGGGTTTTATGTGAGAATGCAAATGTCTGAGTCAGTTTCCACATATTTTCCCGAAACATCTGTCCTCCTGACAGCCCTCAAGTAAAATGCCCGGAAAATACCGAATGAACCCATGTGAGAATGAATATGAAAAAAGAAATGAAGAAATATTCACAGCGAGCAAGCGGGTGTGAAACTGGAAGAATACACACGCCGACAATGAATTCAACCTCGAAAGATGAAAAGATTTGAGAGCTTGTGTCAATCAGGGTCAACGCTAGAGTGTCGCACAGGAAAACGTGTCGTCTCCGCCACAGAATGTGTACATTATGTCACCACTCACATCCCCCCCAATGCTGTGAATGCGTCTGACCTGGAAAATCTCCTGCTGCATATGAGAGATTTCACAATTTTTTTCCCCCCAGAGATTTAACATTATTGAATTAATAATCCTGATGATGTCATCGGAGTAACGTTAAGGCTACATCCACAACCCTACGGTTAAGTTGAAGAACACATCACTGCTACTACATTCACTCCTGCCATCCACGCTACTACATAAAAAGTCCGATAACGTGAACTCAGGCTCAGTGTCAGTAGTTATGCAGATGTGTTTGAATGTAATGATGTCATGGAGCATCATGTGTTTTTCACTGAAAGACAAGCTGATTGACTGTCGAGGCGGGGCAGTTATGAAATCACCATCATGCAACAACTTTAAAGTACATTTTCCGCTTCATTTAAAAGTTAATTGCATGTTTCTGAAATGAAACGCATGATGCTTTTATAGCACTCAGACATACAAAAGACTAAAGTTGGAGAAACAAAAGGCCAGTTCTGAAATGACTCGTTCTGCCGTATAATTTCACAGAGGGGGGTGTGCAGGGAGGGCACCTGTATAATTCTGCATTTGGGTCCAGGGCCTGCTTGTTGTTGACTCGGTTTTTGATGTCGGAAAACTTTCTCCTTTGGGGGAATGTTCTGGGGGCAATACCGCTACGATGAAAGTTTGAGAGTGGCAGACTTCAAATGCTCCCCGGGTCATTTGTGAGGCTGTGCGCATTATTGGCTGAATCCCGTTGTGCACCCAGGATTCACTGCTGGAGTAATTTTCATTCACACACACACACAGTCAAAGATCAACAAGGATGACACGAGGCATTCTGCGGCATCGCATTTCCCTCCTTGTCACCGGTGAACCCGCAGTCCCTGGCTGATGTGATTATTCAAATTTATGCCACTTTTTCCGAGGCTGTTTTTTTTTTCTCGTCAGTCAAAGGAATGGGAGTAGTGTCTCAAGTCTATATGATTCTGACTTACTGGAAATATTCATTTTTTTGAGACAGATGTTTTTGTGTCGAACACCTTGTGGGTTTTCATGTCGAGGCTTTTTATAGGCGTATTATTATCGGTTTGATATGCACAAGATATTCAGTTTCACTCTGCCGTGCATGAATGTTTGGCCATCGCACTTGCAATTTCCCCACAGTTTTCTCACCTGCATTTGTCGGGCGCTGTGAAAATGTCAATGTAATGCTCAATCAACGAAAGTGGATCACCCAGAATAGCTCGTCTGTTTGCTTGTTGGATAACGGGATGGAGGGCTGTCGCACGCTCTGTGTAATTCTGACTTGATTTGCGTTCTCGCTTTATTCAAAAAAATGCCGTCACTCCGACCAAAGACACTTGACCCACCAATGATTTCCAATTGGATTTATATCGAGTTCCTTTCGTAGACGTTTTGGCACAAAGCAACAGAATGTCTTGTCTCTATACATTCGTAGGGACGAGTGCACAAAGCCGTTTGAAGCTTTGAAAGCTTTTTCCTTTTTGTGTTGAAAAAAAGATCCAAAGCTTCATACACACACACACACACACACACACACACACACACACACACCTGGATGTTTGCAGAAAATATATCAGGCATTAATGTGCAGAGAGAATGCACACGATGCTTTTGAGTTTTCATTTTGAATATAATATGTGCACCAAACACTCTACATAAGATTGTGGTGCGTTCATTTCACTTATTAAAGTTTTTGCAATTTACATGACGCTATGTCTCTCCACTGGCTCATGTAGATACACACTCCTGTTATTGGTAAGTAGCTCATTGTTTGGTCGCTTGTAGTTTTTATTTGTTTTGGTTACAAGGGTTTAGGCTAAATGTGCTTATGTAACATATTTTGTGGTTGTAGGCCAATCTCTTGCCTCCATATGAAATACTTGACTGGTTCTGGTCTTGTAGCTGTTGGGATGACAACCAAACGGAATCGGTCAAACCCTTTCCCAGTATTTGAGGGTCGTGCAGCGCTTTGGACATCATCAATCACATGGAAGCGCAATTTGATACGCACTGTTTCGAACCCGTCTGCAAAAGTGAAATGATCTTTGGTGCCTCTGCATTTAACGTCCCATTAGTGGCAACTTTGGTCTTCATCGTTTGCCCAAAGACACTTCAGCATATGGACCGGGTGAGCCAGGGAACAATCAAGCAAGCCATGACTAATGGATGATGGATGAAGCCGATGTTCTGACTTTTATTCCTTATAGAGCAGGTTAGAAAAAAACTGCATTTCCTTTCAGTCATGACGTTGTTAGACCCTTTCTGTCTGATAAACATCCATTTCCTTAAACAGTGTGTAACGGTGTGTCTTTCTGCTGAGAGTTTGCAGCCCATGCAGTCTATTTTCATACTAATATAATAAAACACATGGTGTACATGTTAGTGAATATTTATTGAGCTAACTCCTGCCTGTGGGATCGTAAGTTATTTCATGATGCTTACAAAACACAAAATGTAATACTCGTATGCTATGACCGCTGAATATTGTTTGATGTAAAAACATACACATGGGTGGGTGTGAAATGTTGCCTAGCAACAGCTGCTGTAAAAGGAAGAAAACAGACGAGGGCTGTGAGAGGAGGAGAATTTCAAAATAATGGCAAATTGGTTTGAGGGATTTGAATCAACATCACGAAGATGAGAAGCTCGAGCTCTAGTTTTGTCGGGTTAAGAAACAGCTGTGCACCTCCGTCAACAATATGATTGCTTACGAAGATGGAAGTCTGCACGTAGTAATGTGCATTTTAGTACACACATGTATATTTGTACCTGTATGTATATGTAAATAGGTAGCTTAAAAGTAAAATGATCACAAATGTAATTTGTGCTCAACTGAGCAATGGGTAAAGTAATCCCTGTGCAATTTGGAGAGGTAATTAGCAAACACTCATTGATTAGTTATTCCGAACTACAGTGGACAGAACCCATCATTAGCACTTTCCCACTGGGTTTTAATTGCGGCAAGATTAATGTGGAAACGACATTTATTTGGGGGGAGAGCCGTGCCACATGTGCAGCAGGGTGAAATGTGAGGTCTCAATATTGATGGTTCTGTTTTTGCAGCCACGTCCTCTCAGCACAATGCCCAATCTGAGGCCACATATGTTTATCAGTGACTGTGCATTCAGCGTGGCATTGACAAGCGCTGCCATAAAAGATTCATTGATGAAGCAACCCGCCGCCCCTGCCTGCTCACTTTGAATTTCTTTTGTGAACCCCCACAATGCCAAGAGGCTTGCTGGGTGCTGTCTAATTGTGTTGGTGCAGATATAATGATAGGACACAAGCTACCCAAATTAATTGAGCCTTGCCAGTCACAGCACAAATTATGCGGCGAGTGCTGCAGTGCTCCCTGCGAGTGAGAGTCGCTGCACCAGAGCCAGAGCATTACTGTCACTGTAGGAGTAGATCCTGGTGTGATATGGGGCTTGTTGCGTTAAAGGGAAAAAACAACAGACAGATCCGTCCTGACTCCTGACGTCTGGTGGGATGGGTGCTCAGGACGATGTGTGATTCAGGATCGTAAATTATTGTTTGTTCTCTCTCTCTCCTGGGTCACAGATTGTGTTTAACTTCACAGCCTGTTGTGCTAAAACGAATTTCACACAGGCTCCTTCATATGTAACATGTGTGACCCATTTACATTTAATCTGCCCGTGGACGTGAGCCTCTGCCGAGCGTGTTCTCCAGCGGCAGGACTAATAGATTCTTGACACTGAATCACCGGATGACTTGAAAATGATAAACCCGTCACTGCAGCCGCGCTCCACATTATCATTTGCTTTTTGTATGAAACTGAAATATGATTGGAATTAAAAAGCCATAAAAAGAGGGACAACTTGCCCATCAGCCGCTGGAGACTGTTGAAAGGGCACCCGTGCAGTGCCTGATGTTTTACTGCCATCTGTTGCCAATACTTTCAGATGTTTTATGCAATAGTAATATTTAAATCATGATCCTCCCTCATTATTAATTTTCTGCAGGGGACTGTGATGGAGTTCAAATGGTACTACGTGGTCTCATGAAACGGTTCGTAAGATATCGTACTAAAAGTTATGTCCAAATTTTAGTAAAGAATCATAAAAAAATTTAGCGCTACATTTTCGGACCTCCGCAGCGCTCTGATAAAGCAAGATGGCGGAGATTGCTGTATTCCTGGTGTGTTTTGATGATATCTATGTCGAGATATGTGTGTTTCAGTTTCAATATTTTCATTCATGGTTAAAAAAAACAACCCGCTAATATGTTTTCTAAACCCTATTTTCACAACCATAATCTCAATCGAACCATACAGAGAACTACAAATTGAATGGCGTTTCTGTACGTGTGTGTGTGTGTTCTCATCTTTTGTAGTTCTAATGAGTTTTCACTATTATGTGAGATTGCGACCATGAACCTTGCATGCTTCTCTATGTTTTTTTGGTGTGAGAAAAACACCTGTTTAGTAAGATTTAGTTTATCTTACTAATAAAACTGACAAATTTAGTTTTTTCAAGGTTTTGACCCTACTTAATGGCACCCCCCATAGTTTTGCATTGGGCTATGGTAGTGGCGTTCAAGACAATTCCAAAACAGTTCATACCATGTCTGTTGCATATTTAGTTTCCATCCTGTAAGCCAGTGATTTTCAACCAGTGTGCCGCGGCACACTAGTGTGCCGTGAGAGATCGTCAGGTGTGCCGTGGGAAATTATCTAGTATCTAGTGTTGCACCGAAGATGTTTTCCGACATCTGCACATCGGTAATAAACTTGACTTTCACTGATATCATTGGTATTTGTGGTTAAACCGCTGGGCACGCTCAGCGGCTGGGGGAGCAGTCGCCCTCCTCTCCACGCCTCCGGAGACCCGGCGTGCGGCACGTCTCGACGTTTTTTTGGGGGGGGAGGTCCTATTCCGCGGTGCCTCACGGCGTCAGTGGTACGGGGGCTTTCTTTCTCTTGGACCGTGGGGCGGTGTCCGTCGGCGGTGCGGAAGGCGGGCCGTTGGAGGGGAGGAGGTACGGCGGTCGGCGGCAGCGACTCTGGACGCGTGTCGGGCCCTTCTCGCGGATCACCTCAGCTACGGCGCCCGCTGGGGGAACCCTCCGTTCGCGCGGGGGGGCCCCTTCCGGCGGTGCGCCTCGGCTGGCGCCTAGCAGCTGACTCTGGTGCGGACCAGGGGAATCCGACTGTTTAATTAAAACAAAGCATCGCGAAGGCCCACGGTGGGTGTTGACGCGATGTGGTTTCTGCCCAGTGCTCTGAATGTCAAAGTGAAGAAATTCAATGAAGCGCGCGTGAACGGCGGGAGTAACTATTGGCACTCAAAACAGGTCAATCTGTTTTAGACAGGGTTAAAAGGTCCTGTTTTAAATGATCCTTGTGGTATTTTGACCAAAATATGTTACAGACATTTCATTAAGACCCCAAGGAACCATATCAACTGTGATAAAATGGGTATAATATGTCTCCGTTAAATAAAGTTTAGTTAAATCAAAGATTGTTTCATAAATCTGATTCAATACCTCATTAAAAGGTAAGAGTAATAAAGGGCTGAAATAATTTAAAATAGTGCTTTTTAATACATTTAGAAACTATATTACTAATTATATGTATTATATGTACTGTGTTAGGC
Organism: Pleuronectes platessa; assembly: GCF_947347685.1. Taxonomy (NCBI): domain Eukaryota; kingdom Metazoa; phylum Chordata; class Actinopteri; order Pleuronectiformes; family Pleuronectidae; genus Pleuronectes; species Pleuronectes platessa. The sequence goes on from NC_070637.1 coordinate 13,716,107, forward strand.
CATAGAGTGTAATTTTGTGTCATTTTGGTTGGTGGTGTGCCCCAGGATTTTGTAAATGTAAAAAATGTGCCGCGGCTCAAAAAAGGTTGAAAATCACTGCTGTAAGCCATCAAAACTGACTCAGGTGCAAGGTTCAAAGGTCATCCCTGAGGAGCAGGAGCCATCCACAATTTTCCCAGTGACATAATGTTACTCCTGAGGTTAAGAACTTTATGATAATGTCTTTAATTTTGTTCTACGACAAAGTTTACATTTCATCCTGCTCCAAGTACAGGCCCTCTCAGGTGTTCTTTCTCAGACCCCATTGAGGTCCAAACTGGATCAAATCTGTCAAATCTGTTTTAAGTGGTATTTAATGACCAGATATGGTTAAAATATGTCTGTTTGCTTTATACACAATCATGTTTCACTTTGGACCAAGGTAGAGACATCTTTGTTCATGAATAACCCAATTTCTCACAACCCAGTCTGAGACTGTTTGTCCTCCTCCTCTCTGGGAGGCGCTACAGGGTCCTCCGTTCCCAGACCAGCAGGTTCAGGAACAGCTTATTCCTGCGGCTGTCACTCTGCTCAATCACCGTGGTGCAGACTTCATATGTATTTTTCATATTAGGGCAAGGGTTAGATGAATGTCCGCCATGTTTTTTGTTTTCACGAAGAGAGAGAAGCGCATAGGTCACGTGTCCCCAGCCTCCTGACTCACAATTTAGTGGAATTCATACGAATTTTAGTGCATTACTTTTAGTGGCATTTCCTACGAAATGTGATAAGACCAGCCTGCATAGGATTGTAAAGACAAACACCTAGCATCAGGTTTAACAAATACCTTTGTGTAAAGGTGCCGGTGCTGAAAGTATTTGTAAGGTCCCTTAACATTGCAGGTAATATATCAGTGTTGATCCACGGGAAAGTTGCAGTAATGAACCTCCACTGAATTTGTCTTTCTCTCTCTCACACACACACAGAGTCTAAATGGGGATGTTAAAGATGACAAATCACGTATGATTAGAGCATTAGCCAGATGAAGAAATGCATAAATGATGAGTGAGTAAGTCAAAATGATCACAGCCATATTGTGCCTTTTGTGTGTTTGGAGAAAATGAAATATTCAAATGTTTGTTTGTTTGCCTCAAGTGGGGAATTAGCGGTGAGGCCGAGCGGTGAACGGTGCACAGGGAGCCCAGGAAGAAATTGCAGCGGCGCTTCATCTGTGCGTTAGGCAAACCGCGGCCTCTTTTTATCATCTGATTCACTCATATGTTTGTGTAATAGACTCCTTTGTGGTTTTGTGTTTATGTCTGTGAGGTGGTGGTGGTGGTGGTGTGGGGCTGCCGGGCATATTCCGTGCCGTCTAACTACCAGACCAAGTAAAGTAGTCATCCAATAGACATCTTTATAAATAATCATCTCTGCCTCAAAGCAAGACCAATGTAAATCAGCCTGGTGGAGCATTCAACATGCACACAAGAGTTTATCAAGCAACATCATCCTGTTTGCATAGCGAGGATGCTCTCCATGTCTCCGAGGGACTGTCTCCTCAGCATTAGCCAGGCAAATAAAAAGCGACGCTACCGAGCACCAGAATGTGCCTCCAGCGCCTTCTGGCAACAAGGTTCCGTTGCAATATTGTGATGCTTTATAACCCGCCATTGGTCTGTTTTTTGCTGCATAAATACATAATTTCCAATATTGTATCAGCTCAGTCTTTTCATTAGAACCCTGTTATATTATTGGAACTTGAAAATATACAACAGGGGTGATGTCGTTTTCTGAGATCGCTCGCTGATCACGCTCTGCCAATATCAGGAGACTGACCTCCCAGACACAAGGGGGCAGGATGGTGATTGATGTCTTCCCTGGACATTAGGGTTGCATTTCACGTTTGTACTCTTAAATGTGCCTTAATTTATTGGCGTGCACGTGTGTGTACACAACAGCTCTGGTGATTTTCCATACCTGTAATTAGTCTTACCTGAAGTTGTATGTGCGTGTGTGTGATGGCCTCAGGGAGACATCCTGGAAGGCTGTTTCAAATTAGCAGGAGGGCAGTTGCCCTGATTGTTTCCATCTGGCCATTAAAAGAGACATTCGAGGGCTTTTGCTCATCAACAGAGGTGCGATCACACAGAGCCGATGAATTAATTTTGCACAATCTGATTTGCAGATTAGCAACATATTAGCTGGGATACGTGTTAAAAGGCAGACAATGAATAAAAAGTGCTCGGTGTGGATATATATTTGTTTTGTGGTGCAACCTTTTGCATAATGTGCTGCCCTATACAGAAACGGCTTTTCTACGGTGCGTATTCCAGCGTGAAGCCGGTGATGAATTGGAGAGAGGGAATCACTTGACTTTGCCAAAGCTGCAATATGACACAAGTAGACCAGCTACTTAACATTATGGCTGCAACATTAATGACTAGTACGATTGTATATTTCCCCAGAGATGCGTAGAGGGTCAAATGATAAAATTGTCTTCCTTCTCATTAGGTCTGATAATGTATATCCCGTTTGTGCCCTCGTTTTTATCATTAATTAATCCTGGATGACATAATGAGCACTTATAACCATCATCATGTTTTTTTTTTGACACACTTGTTTCCTCATTATTATTGTCGTTATGTGAAATAACAATGCACATAATGCGTTTGAGCTTGATGTAAATGAAACTGGTTTTCTCACTCTTTAGTTTTGTTGCGGATGTACAGGCAGCGCCGTGTGAGCTACGTTTCTGCTGAGGAACACAACAACTTCAAGAATATGTCACGGCGGCACTGAGCAGAAACCTATTTCTCTGTCTTATAATTTCAAATCCAGCTGTGCACGGCGTTCTCTATTTTTCTCATTGTCTCTCTTGGGTTTGAGCCGCAGCTTTGGAACCGAACGCACCATCGCTCCCGACCAAATGTACCGATGCATAAAGTTCCTCATAAAAACAGTGTGCAGCGTATACGTTGTCATACATAGTCAGTTATATTAAAGTCTCTGTGGTCACATTAGCGGCTCCATTACTGTGGCTGCTCTGTCTGTCTCTCCATCAGAATATTTTTCATGCTTTGCTGGATTTATTGTGTTTATCAGATACCGACGCTAACCCCGGCCTCTCTCTGTTCTCCCTCAACAGATACAATCTGCCTGTTGGCAAACAAGGAGGGTCATGTATGATTGAAATAGCTGCAGATAATGGCACAGCTCAGCGTCTGGAGGAGTACGTGTCTCATCCCAAGTCAGAGGTAACCCGACCTGCCCACAGTCAGATCAACCCTTTCTACAGCCATTATCTCCAGTGAGCATTTCTAATCCATGAGTAGAAAAGCACTTAGTAGAGTTCATACTTCCACCAGTGCTTCAACAGTCTCCTAATGAAACCACATTTCATTTCACTAGATCTGTGTTTTTACTTGGATCTTCACCAAACTGCACAAACTCATTTATTATGTCCAATGATTTTTATTTTTTTCACAATTTTAATGAATAATTTTCTGAGAAATCAAGGACAATATTGAAAAATCTCACAAGGCTAAAGAAAGTCTGGATCTGCACCAAATCTATACAGCAGCATATATCAGTAATTAGATCCAGCAATCTAACCACAACTAGTACCAACAAACAACAATAAGGCCTTGTTGGCATCAAGTATCTTGATCATTGATCTGACAACTTCTGGTTTAAAACCTTATTTTTCCCTTTTTAAAACCGCCACAGCAACAACTGCCTTTAATGAAAGGAAACTGAAATATCCTGTTGAAATAAACATAATGTTTTCATATTGGTTCTGAATATCCAGTACATCAGAGATGCATCAAATGATACTGTAAATAGTGTTGGTAGGTTTATATGACCTAAAAGCTCCAAGCAGATTTTTCCCATTTTCCGTATTAATTATTGCCTTTAATCAAATATAACACTTGTGACTGCAGCATCACGAGTAGTTTAATCACTTCTTATTAAAGCCACAGTGCGGCACAGCATTTTATTAAACTATAACAGCAGTTGCTTCATGAATGAAGAACAGGAGCTCCCATTAAAACCATGCACCTGTTACTTTGTTTGCCGAGCTGACACTGTGCAAGCATATAAGTAGGACTAAGCTAGTTCTCACTTGTTAATCACTGGCTGGTCTTTTCACTCTGGCTCATTAATTTGATTAACAACACCTATATTTGTTAATAAATTAATAATTTTTATTTTTCACCATCAAAGACGCAGAGAAGGGGCTCAACCTTCCCACAGGCTCAACATGCTTCCCCCGCCTTCACTATGATTTATGGTCTTCTAATTTCAGATGCCAAGATGTTTCTCCTATTTTTTTTCCTGCTTGCTATATTTATATCTCACACTGGCTCAGCTTTACCAGCTTTTATGTAAGACAAATGAATAACCAGGATATGTATGAATGGGCTTCTGTTTAAAGAAGTGTGCAGCGCCAGTTACATCTAAGTAAATTGGAGCTGGCATGCAACAGTTGGGATTTGACTTAATTTCATTAAGATAATATGCAGTAGGAGAAGCTCACACATGTTTGAATGGAGCAATAAAAGGAGCGAGAACAGCTTGTGAAGCCCTCTGAGGCACAAGCGTGATTTTCAACCAAGTGAACGGACTGAGCACTGAGACGAGTCCCGCTAATAAATCCTGAAATCGGTGTCACTGTCCGCAGATTCTCTCGACAACCGCTCATCTAATCGCCCTCGAACTTGGTGGGTGGAAGTGCAGTGCCACTGAAGTGTTTTGGGCGAGCTGTTGTGGATAGCCGTACCCCCGACCCTCAGCCTCCATTTGTTTCAAACTGCTACAGTTTTGCACAGAAAGTTTATATAATACAGCCATTTCCCCCGTCTGGCAGAATTAATTTTGTTTACCTTTTCCCATGAGGTTGTGTTTTCTCCCGTTTGTTTGGTTTATTTGTCATCAGCATTAAGCAAAGATTACTGAACTGATATCCACAAAACTTAGAGGAAGGATGTGATGTGGGCCATCAAAGAAGCCATTACATTTTGGCGTTAATCCGGACAAAAGGGGAAGTGATGGAATAGTTTTTTCCTTAAACCCTGGGTGTGATATTGATGGCCTCCCCGACAATATGCGCTCAACTTACTGCCATTCTTGTGTTTTTGTCACACTGCCGTACACCAGCGACACATGTACTTGTATATAACGACTGACTGCATGGTCACGAAAACAAGTCAAAACCAGTATTATTCTTGGTAATTTTACCAATAGAGAAGTTTAAAATATAATTTATGTGTTAAATATCTCTGTACCCAGATTCTGCATGTGAACGCACAGAATCTAATATTTTTGGGCTGGAAGCCTTTTGGATTCCGTCTCTAGATGGAGCAATGTCTCTGTGGAGAGCGAAAGGGGCGGAACACATCGACCACAATAAATCAGCTATCGGTTTTCTCATTTATGTACATTCATATGCAGATAGCCGTAAACAGAGATTAGACAAAATGTCGTCACGGCTTAAAACACCAGCAAAAAGTATAACTGATCAAATAAACATGTTGGACTGTAATCTGTGTACCATAATATAAACTGTAGCCCGCAGAGGCTAACTTATTGTCGGACAATGACCGGCAGGCTCCGAGTTTGAATATGAATTCATCTTCTCTAATGATACAAGAGAAGATTATACAGACATGCAACAACTGAGGGAAGAAAACACAGCATATGGCTCTTGTGAACTCTTCACTTACGAAACTCATGAATATTTCATGAGTGGCTCTTTCAAACGGATCCTTCTCGTAAACATGGTAAACGCACTTGAAGCCATCATTCAGTCGTTCTCTGTCAGTCCATTGTCAACATGCAGCTCAAGTGGCTCACCGGTGGCTCCATCACATAACATACAGTTCAGCTCATTGAAAAGACGTCTCCAGCCACAGCTTCTTATCATATGTTGAAGCTTCAGCTTTGCATGTATGATTAAGGTGCTTTTAGGGCTCTTAACTTTGCGGTGACACTACATGCGTGTGTTCCCGTCAACCGTGTCTTTTTATAGGCTCTCAAATATGCAGTAATGTCATTTCAAGATCGCATTCTTCCGACATCTTAAATGATCATGTGGTCTGACACCTCGCTGTCCCGCCACCGAACACCTCCACTGCAGCTGTCTCACACCTTTTCCTCCAGCCCCGGCGTGATGAATGTTACATTGGAAGGATGTCGGAGTCATATAAATTCCCATGTGATTTCATAATGTCTGGTATGAAATGGAAAATGTCGAGATTGAGTGTAATTTGATGTGTTCGCAATGTCATTACATACAGCATCCACATTATTATGGATTAAAGTAGGTTTAAGTCTTCACCTGGAATAAAGTGATTTCTGGAGAGCAATCAGACAAATATTTGCAATGTAGGATAAACTGCAATATCTAAAGGGACGGCTACAAGCGATTAAGTATTTATGCTTCAAACTGAAAATCCAGAAAATCCCTGGGGTGGTTTTGGTTTGAAACCCACCGTCACCTTGTTACATTATTTTATTTTCCGCAGCTCTACTTTGGTCGCACACACAATTATGCCTCACTTGTTAAATTGACCGTTATGGTCGGATAAGCTGCAAGTTCACAGAATTTATCTATATTAATTCTACCCAATTACCTTTCACATCACAGAAACCTTGCAGCAGTTTTTAGATATTTCACCCTTTTCTCTTTGTACCAGGATGGGTATTATAATGTGAATCCAGAGGAAAAATGTCTGGGTTAGGCTTAAACCATGTTAAGCTGGAGAGCAATAGTAACTGATAGTGTTAATCTTCCTTGTTCATCTTAATATACAGTATGATAATGGAATAGTAATGTTAATATACTCACACACCCTGCTATCCTTCTTTCACTGAAAGCGGATTCAGTGTGATTTAGTAAACGATAACACTGATCGCCGTCTTCCTAGTGTTTTTTTTGTTTTACGTTTGTGTTTTTTTTTTTTTTTCAGGGAACCTTTGGACCTTTATATCTCGGGGATGTCTCTTCCCACTGGGAGCTGCATGACAGGAGTGTGAAAGGGGCAAGGAGATTCATCGGCTGCATCAGGGAACTTCAGATCAACACAAAGGAGATTTACCTGGTGGGCGAGGCGGTGAGAGGGAGAAACATCCAGAACTGCGAACCGCCTGTCTGCCAACATCTTCCCTGTCGTAATGGAGGAACTTGTGTCAGGTATGGGGTCAACTTTTACTCTAATTACACATTACTTAACTCCCTTTGAACTTGAAACTCACCAAGAATATAAAATAGTGCTTCTGATATAAATAGCCAGTGGCCAGAAGCATTATATTTCCAGGTTGTCCGTTCTTCCGTCCCATTCTTGTGAAGACGATATCACACAAACGCCTTGAGTCTATTTCGTCAAATTTGGTACGAATGTTCAGTTGTAATCACGGATGAACTGTTGATGGTCAAAAGCCAATGGTCAAGGTCAAAGTAGCTTCACAAAGTACATTGTTTGCCTTGTGAACACGACATCTCAAGAACAACTTAAGGGAATTTCACTTAATTTGGCGCAAACGTTAATTGGGACTCAAGGAGATGAACTGATTATATTTTGGTGGTGAAAGGTCAAGGTCACTGTTTCTCCCTTGTGGGCTTGTTGTCTTAAGAATGCCACAAGAAAATCCTTTAAAGTTTGGCAAAAATGTTCACCTAGAATCATGGATTTTCTGTTTGGATCTGTGTGGTCAAAGGTCAGAGGTCAAGGTAGCCTCACAAAACATGTTATTGGCCTCTTGGACACCCCATGTTTGCCTTTTGATAATTTCTTCAAAGTTTGACAAGACGTGCCTGGAAACAACTTTCAGGGGTCAAAGGTCTTGAGGACCTCATGGGCCTGGGAAATTATTTATTTTGACTGAAACTGTGGTTGACAGAGGCATCAAACCACAGTGTGGTATTTCTACTTTCATTCTTTACCAATAGTACATAGCACACATTTAATGACCCTTTAAATAGGGTGAAATGCAGCCAAGTTGAACTAGTGTTATGGATGTAGATAGATCTAGGTTGGACCAGCTGTTTCCTTATGCCACCGTGACTCAGTATGAAGCAGGAACATCAGAGACACACAGTATCCACTGTAGAAATATATATTCCAATTTAAATTGTTTTCCCAATCTCTAAAAACCTGAATTGAGCTGTTGCTGTACCCTGGGAGCTTTGAACACTCACTATCCCAGTCAGCCAGCTAGTGAAATGACAGTTTTGGCAACAGCTTCTCCTCCTGGCACCAACCATCTCCGACTGCAGAGCTATTCAAGCTTATCTTATCTCCATTGGACTAATTTGAGTGTGGGCTAACTGTGAAATACCGGACTGGACCAGATATCAGCAGAAAATTAATATCATTTTAACGTTTTTAAAAAGTTGAATTTTGTTCTCTCTATTCTATTTTTTGTTTTGTGTTATTGGCCTGATGATGTTCTGTGTTATGCATAATTCAAGTGTTGGTGGCGAAGTCTGGAACATGTCGCATTCCAAATAGTTTTCAAACAGGCTGTTACAAAGGCTGCAGCTTTGCAAGTTGATTAATTTGTCAGTGTTGTTCAAAGTTTACGGTCTCCGACAGTTTGTGACACTACACCAATGAAATGTGGCACACAAAATAAATATCCAATGTGAAAAGGAGACTGTAGGCTTCAGTGTGATGGTGCCGTCTCTCTCTCAGTGCGGCAATATGGCAGTAAGGAGGCAACAGAAGAGTGTCCAGTTAGTTTTTTAAACATCCTCCTCCTCAATTCAACATTTGACCAAAATGGTTATTTATCCGGCCAAATAAACCTGGTGTAAAACACAAATCCAACCGAATTGCCAAATCAAATACAAGAGGAATTTAAGTTAAATATTAAAGCTGCAATGATCTGTTATTTTTGATGAATGATGTGACTACTGTGGCATCTATTACACTTCTGTCCGTCCTTGGAGAGGGATCCCTCAAATGTGTCTCTCTCTGAGGTTTCTACGTATTTTTACCCTGTTAAAAGGGTTTTTAGTAGTTTTTCCTTACTCTTGCTGAGGGTTAAGGACAGAGGATGTCACACCCTGTTAAAGCCCTATGAGCCCTATTGTAATTTGTGAATATGGGCTATACAAATAAAATTTGACTGATTGATTGACTACGTATATATAAAGGAATTTGCCATACGAAGCCAAAATATCTTGGATAGTAACACTGCCGTCTTTCGCCAAGGACATCAATAGCCACAGTCTCAGTATGTTTCGCCCATTTCTATAGCATCAAATAACTCACCTCGATCAAAGCCAAACTTAACAGACAAATTTTCACTTGAACATCCATCAATGTGATAAGAACTACCTTAAATGATAGAAATCATCTTTGAGAGAAAAGACTATTTCATAAGGCAACTATCAGGCATTGGCCCAGGTACGACAGAGGTACCACTAAAAAAGAAAGAGGCGGATTATTGACATATGGCTTGAGTATCTATACTTAAATGCTAAACGGGTAATAAAGTCATGTCCTGCTCCTTCCCACCTCTTACTATAGATCGGCCACACATCGATCGCACAGTGAAGCGAATCCCTGGACCAAAGTTAGTCCCTTGCGCTCGGCCAAATAGGTGAAGATCCCTCCGTCCTTCATCTCTACTTGGTGCAGCTCATCACTCTGTGATCACAGCCCACTTACCGGCAACGGTGGCTTTCTTTTTTCAAGGATGCATTAGCTACATGTGCTGCTATTTCACCTTAGGTCATCCAGAAAATAGAAGCCCCAAATGTCTTCTTCATTGTGTAATGACACTATCAATTAACGGTTACATTTTTTAAACAGGAAATGAAAAAGGGCACCGTGAATATTGGAATATGAACGGCTCTGAGAATACCAATTAAGAGCGAGTGGCCTTGTGGTCACATTGACTTGTCATGTGTGAACGAGTGGGCCTTGCAATTATCAGTGTGATGAATACGCGCTAATGTGGTATCCTCTTCAACTGCACAGCACGCCGGGGTCACCGGGAGTTCACGAAGCTCTGCTCATTCTGCTCGTCTCCCTGAATTGCGCTGCCACAATATAATGTGATGAATAAAGCTTTTGATTGTGAGTTCGGTGGGGGTGATTTGGGCGCTGTCCCCGTTTTCATGTGGGTTTCCGTTCACTTGGGCATGTAGAAATGACATTTTTAGACCAGAGCCGGTTGTGGCTGGTGAATGATACAGACAGTACATATTAGTTATTCAAGCGACATGAATATGAAAAGCCAGGCAATCATCAGGGAAAGGGGGTCGTGGCCGTTTTGTTCCTCGGTGCCAGCTCTGTGACGCCTGATATCGCTTTCTGCTATGAACCTCAGCTGCAGGTTGCACAGACCATGTCATTAGAGGGATTGTAAATATGGCCGATGGAAATGTTAAAGCAGAAATTGTTTCCAAGAGCGGCACAGAGATTCAATAATACTCTGCAGTTGCTCTGGACCAAATGAGACCACTACGGGGGAAAAAGAGAGGAATACTTCATCAGAGGAAGAATTTGACCACCTGCATTTATACAATCAGAGAGTCCCTGTAGTTAAGAAATGCAACGTCTCATCATGTCCTGATTAGACAATTAGATAAATACATAACTATCCAGTCCCTCTCATGTAAGACACGTACAGCAGCACAGATGTACTTTGGGCCAGTTGTAGTGGGGGGTGCAGAATGAACCCCCCACTGGTGCTGATGGTGTCCCTTAACACGTCCCCCATGTCTGGCACTGCTGCTTTTGTGAGACCAGATGGCAGCGTCCTGTCCAGGGTTCTGATTTTAGCCCATATGTATGTTTCATGTCTGTTATATTATATTTCTGGAAGCATTAAACATCTCAGACATGCTTTTGTGTTTTAGGGATTATACAAGCAACAAGACAAGGAGAAGTTTAATATGCGGAATGTGTATTTTAGTAACATTTTCAATAAGAGAGAACTTTGTTTTTGTTATCTTTGTATGCTTTATGTAATTTGAATGTTAATCACTGCACCAATAGTCTAGTCAACACATAACATCCAGTAAAATAACTAAAGTGTTGTTTTTACTGTTTATTTGTGTACATATTATACTAACAGAATGTGAAGTGGTAATTAGTGAATTTTGGAAGTGCTGGTAGGTGGATACTTTACACTTTGTTGTTTTTAGAGGAGGAAGCGTCTGTTCTAATGATAAAGAACAAAAAGACTGAACTGAAAGACACACAAACGCTGAGCTTGACTGCAGAGTATGATAGTTATCGTCATTAAAACATTTCATTCAGAAGTATGTTTCAATATTCAAGGTTGTAATAATTGTCCAAGCCAAGGTTCACATCTGTGCACAGCATATAAAGATGAATAGCGCATCCCCGCTTTACCCCACTATACAGAAATGAAGCCAAAGTGTCCTCGATAAAAATCCACCATCTTGTGCACTGGTCGCCAGAGACTGCACAGTATCCATCAGGGGATGGCGATAGCAATGTCCTGCCACTACAACCCCTGGACCAATCGCAAGTCAGTCTCAGCTGTCACCCTGTTTTATCGCATTAAAAAAACTGGTCCACTCCCCTGACATGGAGGAGGCAGGGGAGTGGCCTATACTGCAGTTATCCACCAGGTGGTGATCAAGACATTTTGGCTCCACTTTATTGGAACTGTCATGTTGTCCATCTTTATTTACAGTCTTTGAGACAACGTTCATCGTTTCAAAACACTCTTCAGACATGAACAGGGAAAAGAGGTTCATGCTTAGGCCTTATTATATAAATACATTAAAAAAAACTGCTAATAGCTGCTTTAATTTTTAATGTGCATCACAATGTGACCTCAATTAAAACCGACTGACACACAGATCACATAAAATGATCCACATTGGTACCAAGAGGAGGACTGACCTATGTTCACACACACTTACAAACGCACATACTCACACACACAGAGCAGAACTCGTACAGAGGGAATTACTTCTTGCTAATTGGCTGCAGCAGAGTCGACGTCTCGCTTCTTCTGCGGTGGTCCGGCTCCGGTGCCACACAAAAACTCCACTTAACAATAATTTCTCCCGAAGCTCCGTTTCACTGCCTGCAACTTGTGAAACCAATCTCATCTCAATCAGGGTTTCGAGCTCTACTTGTTTCAAAGTCCCTATAAAATAACTCAAGGTCCAACATACAATTATTTTAATTCACCTCGAGAAAACAAACACTGCTACCATTCGATTGTGTGCGATTTTGGTCCCTAAAGAACATGAAAAGAGAAAAATTGCTCATTAGAGTTCATTGTACTCGTGTCTTTAGATTTTGGAGGACGTCTGCATTCAAAACAACAATGCATAGTTAGTTTTTTCTAAATTAGGGGGTTTTGAATGTATTTTTTACATGTAAAAAATACATTTTCTTTTTTCAGTGTAGCCTCGACATACTTAAAACTTACAATAGTAGTTACACAATTATTATAATAACTTGGGGACAAGTGGCAGATGACAGAGAGCTGAGTGGAAGGTGAGCAAGAAGAAGATTTCTATTGTATCATAATGCAGTTTGATTTGTCGTCATAAACATTCTACACTGTCTCACATGCATACTTTATATAGTAATAAGTAAAATGTTAGTGTACTGGATTTGTAAGGTTTCGAACAGCTGGATTAGACGACACGTGCAGAATAATCATTCCGTCATCACAGGGAGACAAAGAATCAAAGTAATTACACCAGACACTAGCTGTGTGTCAAAGGTTTGAGAAAATTGAATAAATGTGAAGTGTGTGAACCAATGTGATCTCCACTTGAAGGTATCTGTTCTCCACAGTGAGGTGTCGACCAGTCTCCATGAAAACATCCTATTATCTTCTTCCTGATTCTCTTCATCCAGCAGGAGCCAGTTCTCCGTGCGTCTGTTTCCCTCTGTCAGACTCCTTTTCTCCGTCTCTCATCCCTTTATCATGTCAGATATAGATAGAGCAGGATGTTTTTTTTGTCTCCATTGTATTTTTCTACGCTATTTCAGTTTTGGTGAGAAGAAAAACCCAGCTCAACATTTTGTCATGTTTTTCCTTTGCGAATTCTGCTTCATTTGGCGCGATGACAATCTTCGTTGACACAAAGATGCTGCTCCACTACTTGATCTGCAGGCGGTGATGTAGCAGAGACCCTGCTCATCTCATGAAGTGTTGCTGATGTGTCAGGAAGCGAGACAAACACGGATACTGCTGCGTCGACTAAGTGGGGTAGCAGTTGTTTTGTGGATGTAAGAAAAAAATAGGTAAGAAAATGTCACCTTTCATAGAAGCTGACTCAAGCAATTCAATTAATGTTTTTCTATGAATTCATCAAGTGGAGAAATTTTGAATCAGGGTTACACAACTTTATTTCTCAGACATAATGAGGTATTTTTCTCTGCTTCCGCCAGAGTCAGGAGAAAACCTGGATAAATATATATATATATATTTATAAGTACAGTTTGAACATGTACATTTAAAGTGCTTCAGAAAAGCAAAGCTTGCTGCAGAGTGCAGTGTGTTCCAGGTTGGACCGTAGAAGATTTATCGGATCCCTTGAGAAAACGTCCCTCAAGGATTTTATTTCAAGTGTCATCTTAAGTATGTTTTTTTTTTTATGACGGCCCGTTTCAAAAGACCGTGTGAAGGAGACTTAACAGACACAGCCCTTCCTCTACGCTGAGGAACAGGTTTGCGAGGGCGGCAGCAAGAGGTCAGGAGAAATATCGAGCAGCTGTCAGCTCAAACAGGTGCTCGGGTCGGCCAGGTAAATTCCACTTCATCCCTTTGATCATATTAAAATTCCGATGAGCAATAATTGAGTTGAGGAAAAAGTCGTCTCACGGAATGTCTCTCCCCCCCACCCCCACCCCACCGACCAAGAATCTCATTATAAAATCGTGTCCAATTGGCTCCTTACAATGCTGGAAAGCAAATGGTGTTTCTGTACCAAGGCAGATCCTCTCTATAAATAATATCTCCTAAACCCAGTGGTCCTTTTTTTTTTTTTTTTAACAAAGGATGAAGTGCACTAAATTCTCTAAGAGAACCGAGGACTGACTGCCATGGCAACCGAGCCTCATCAGTGCCTTTCCGTTCAAGTGTATTTGCATACCAACAAGCACTTGAATTAAAATGTCCTGCAAATAACTTGCAAGGGAGTGAAATTCGAGCAATGCATGTGGTCACACAGCTCATTGTTCCGGCTGACAGGGGTATCATAAGCTAACCGATCAATTATTCATGATATGTCTGGTACTCATTAGATTAAAAATGTAGTTCCCCTCAATAATTCATCCAGCGCTTGATGGGCTGTACTAGCACCGCAGCCATTGAATGGTGTGAGATGTGGCGGGTATCGACTTTATGCATTAGCAATTAACATATTCCGATTAGTCTGCAAACATTACTACAATTAAGTAATCAAAGAGATTGCCTCTGGAAAATTAAAAAAACCTCTTGTCACCCCACACATCAGGTTTTTGATTAAGCCAATTAAAACCTGTTTTCCACTGTGCGTCTTCCCCTCGTCTGTTCACGCTCACCTTTTTATTGAGTCAGAAATATCAGCTACCTGTTTGAAGTTGGTGATTTTTACTCATTTGTCTGCACTATAATTACTCCAATTAGTTCACTTACTTGGCAACACTTTTTAAGTCAGCCTATTCACAAGATTAACAGTAATGTAAGGAGATATAACTGTTTGTTGATTGATGTACTTGTTTCCAACTAAAACTCCTTCTGTGGATAAGTGGAGGCTAGTATATGAACTGATAGTGAATGACTTAGCGTGACAATACTGTGTGTTAATGTAGTGATTATAAGAAACACTCAAACGTTATGTTTTTGTTTGGTTTGTTTGTTAGTTAGTTAGCAGGATTAAGCAAAAACTACTGGACAGATTAACAAAACGTTTAGCTGAAAGATGCATTAGGGGTCAGGAGAGAATCCAGTGAATTTTGGTGCAGATCTGCACATAAACTGCTGGACCCAGACGTTTGGTTTCACTTTCTCTGCAGCGTTTCTCACAGGATTGATTCAATCTATGGCGGTAGCACGGGGTGCACATGCACACACACATGCACGTTGCACTCAGCTGAAACTGTGAGTCTTGGATGGTGAAAACTTTCTGGATGGAAGCGAGCAGGTGTCAGATGGCGCTGCAAATGTTTTTTGTGTCCTATCCTTCCACCAAGTTTAGTAGAATTTATTTGTGTAGTTTTTTAGCATAATTCTTCATAGAAACAAACTGAGATAGGCTACCATAATGTCCTTGGTGGAAGCAATGAGGCATGAAGTGGAATTAAACTTCCATTTAAAAGACAATAAAACTCACTTAAATATGACTATTAACTTTATGACTCTGAGGAAAAAAAAGATTGTTCTACAATGAGCCCTTATCTTTGTATCTCTTGCATTTGCAAACACATTTCGGGTAAACCCTCACACCGTACTGATCCCTGTATGTGTGGTTATTTCCAGCTACTTCCAACACATCTGGAGAGAATTGTTGTTTACCCTGTGCATGAAGTGAATAGTTTCAGGGTCAAGACTGTTTCACTGTTTTGTGTGTGATCCTTTTGAATAATTAACTTTTTGTTATGTCTCTGTTCGGCAGAAATAGATAAATCCTCGCCGAACTACAACAGGCAGATTTGTAGACATGTAAGAAGGTATACTCATATTTAAAATCATCTCAAGGAGTTTACTGTTGCTCCAGGAAATATATGTTGTGTATCCTTCCATCTATTTATCAATTTTCTATACCCTCTTATCCTGTGCAGGAACATGGAGCGGTGCAGCCACGGACACCTAGACAGCCGATCACAACCAAGACACATTCACACTCACACCGACAGATTTATTCACACTTACATTTGCATGAATATGCAATTCAAGGTGTCCACTTCATCTAACCTGCATTTTTTATGACTGTGGCAGGAAAGCAGAGCAAGAATCCAAGATGTACTGTATGTGTCACCTCCACATTTATAAACCAAACACTAAGCAAAAAAATTAGGAGCATTGCAAACCCAGATACATGGAAACTCCACCAGGAGTCGCTCCGTTAAATATTTGATCCTTCCTCCTCTGAGTTGTCAAAGATCATACGATTGACATCTGTTCTGTTCGGTGCATGAACAATGATCATCCATGACTGTTATTTTGAAAACGATGGTCGCAGTCGGCGCTATCAGTTTGTGGCGTGTGTTGTAAAACATTGACATAAGCCTTAGCAGCCTGTTAATAGTCGTGCAATTGACATTTTCTCCTGCATCACTCAGAATGCTTTTGTACCCCAATACATCCGTGTCTAACAATGTTCAGCTCTCGTGACAGAATGTAAATATATCATTCCAAGAAGGCAGTTTTTCAAGGAGCAAAATAACATCCTGCAGTGCTGCTGCTCAAAACACATTATTAATTTATGGATTTGAAACCCCCCCCCCGCCAATGCTTCCTCTATCTGATATTATACCTTTCAGAGCTACGCACATCGTGGAGCATTTGATAAAGTCTCGGTCTCAGATAATTCTTTGCACGCTAGATCAGCCTCCTCTTCTTGCCAGGAGAGCAGCCACATGCTTCTGAATAGAGGGAAAGAGGCAGAGAAAATCTTGTTCTATTCCTGGTTGTAAGTTTTCTGCCTGCGTTACTAATCATCTGCTTTCTTTTTTCGTTTCTTTTTCCGGGTGCCTGTGTTTACCTCTAGCAAAAAAGACATGAAGTCGCTTCTGCCTCTGCCGCAGCGACAAAGATGAATAATAACTAGATTCTTATTTTTCTCCACAACTTACTGTACATTCATTCAAATGCCTGGGTTTCAGCAGATCTCGTATATCACAGGTTTTCCATCAGGTCGGACACGTTTACCCGTAACCTGTTTCCAGCTCTTGTGCATTGGGAGCAGGGAGGGTAGACTAACCCCCCTGCTCTCTGTGTGTTCAGCAGGCCGCTGTGTGAGCTTGTAAAGCATCTGGACATGTTGATCTAATGTCATGGTCCATTTTCACCTCTGGCCCTAATTATGCCTCCCTCCATGTGTGTGCGTTTAGCGATGCTGAAGACTGGTTCTGCGAGTGCCCGCCGCTCTTCACGGGCAGGCTGTGCCAGTTCGATGCCTGCGAGCGCGACCCCTGCGGTCACGGAGCCACATGCATCCCAAAGTCACCGTTGGAGGTCGTGTGTCTCTGCCCCTACGGAAGACAGGGTCTACTGTGTGATGAATGTAAGTGTTGCGAAGTACGGCTCCTGCACAGACGATTGCAGCGCAGATTTAGCAGCTTAGGGGGGGGGGGGGGGGGGGGATCTACAAACTGTTCGTGAACGAGCGCCTCGAGCAGTTGGTAGAGCGAGAGTCTGCTGTCAAGTAAAAGGATTAATGAAACTAAATTCTGCTGAAAAGGCAGAAACATCTTCCTCCAGCAACAGTTTTAATAATCAAAGTAAAACTCATGGCTGCGGCGCAGATTATTCCAAAACACTCTTTTCAACTCATAAGCTCTGATTTGCAAACACCTGTAATTTAAGCATTGTGTCGCACATTTTTAATTTTTTTTCTGAAAATTGCTTCTTCTGTCCTTAAGCAGGAAATGAATGTGTTGTTACATTAAATGTATACGTTAATACACCAAAGCTATTTAGCTTTATGAGAACATACATGACCTTTCTCTGTCTATCATACAACGCCACAGCTATAACAAAAGGTTTGATCAAGGGTCAGGAAATGCTGACTGATCCCCAGAAGATGAGGAAGATGACATTACCTCTGCCTTTGTCAAATTCTACCAATACTTTGTCTGTGACCTATTAAGTTGGTTTGTGTTAGGATAATAACTAATTAAAACCAAATCTACAGAACAAACACGGACAAAAATAAGTCTGATAAGAACTATTTAATGTGAACTCTGACTTTTTATTTGGTCCATGTCCCATCCGCTAACATGGAGGAAGCAGATTTTTCTGATATATTCTGCAGCCAGCCACCAGGGGGCAATCAAGACGTTTTAGCTTCAGAGCAGTCATGTCATCCACCTTTCATATACAGTCTGTGGCATATCATCACAAAGCTGCTAACATAACTGTCGTGGAAAGGTCCCAAAGGGCTAACAAATGACCATACCAATAAAAATTATTTTTAGAATACTTTGAATAATTATAGCTCCCAAGCAGAGAGCTGATTATACGTTGGGGCTTCACATGCTGCTGTTCTCAGAACCAAAGTATCTTGCTCGACTCAACTGACTGGAAGAGCAGCAGGGTGCTTGGCATATAAGTCACTCAGCCATGCCACAGCCCCTGTCAGACGCTCAGCACCCGAACACCACACAGAGTAATCCAACCTTCCGGTGTCACACCAAGTTTACGGCTGGTGTTTGAATTTTCAATCCTGATATCATCAGATGAGATCAGAGGGAGAAGTGACAACTAAAGTCTCTCTGCCGCTCTGTTTTTTTAAACTTTTTTTTACTTTTCCTCACGTGTTGGCCTCAGCTCTGACAGTATATTGTTTTCTCTCCGAGAAAATATGAAACAGTTTCTAAAGAACCATGTGCATTTTAATAGATAAGGTTTAACAGTGAACAAGCAGGAAAGGGAAGAGGAGGAAGTGGAATTGATGCCTCAAGAGTTCAGGACATGAAACATTAATGGATATTTAAGTTAACTTCACTCAGAATTATAAATGGTCTACCTCTGTAAACAAGGCCCCCTTACTCCCTCCTACAGATTTATGTATACGGCTGAAAACAATGTACCGCGTATGAAATATACAGTTGTACTGGCACAACAGCACTACCTCTTGCAAATGTGATTATCATTTGAATTCCCAATGATGCCAGGTCTGAGAGCACAGAGCCAGAAGAAATGATGCAAGCCGCATGATAAACACACAAGCAGCTCAGTGTACAGTTATGTAACGCAATCTCGTTTAGTACATTATATTTCCAGATATCTCGTGCAGAGTCCATTCAGAGGGTTTTAAAATGCTCGTGCCTAAAACACTGCGCAGCACTTTTCTGCATCAGCATATCAGTTTAGCATTGATTCAGTGGAATTTCTTTTAACCTTGTTCCCAGACAGGGAAAGAGAATAGAGTAGCACACGTACACTACGCTATGAAGCATCTCTAATGCAGGAGATGTGATGTTTCCCCCAGCTGCTCCGTGGCAGCTAAGATGAGGCACCCTGTATACATGCAGTTTTTGGCAGAATGCGTTTCGCTATCTGGTGCCACACGTCACTCTGTTCTCCCCCCCCCCCCCGCCGTTCCGATTACTTCACAGCATATTACACAAATGCCCAGCAGAGTAGAAATACTGTGAAGTATTATTTCACAGAGTATGTTATAATCCGTGGATGCATTTCACAGAGGCGGCCCGACCAGCCGTTTAGTTGCTGTATTTCAAATGGTTGCACATGAGTTGCTAGCAGGAACAAGTACAGAGTACGAGAACATGCACGTGTTGTGGAGGAATGTTTGACCAACCTCACACATTACATCTGGGCACCATAGTAATAAACCATAGAGCTCGTCTCGTTTCACAGATGATCCCTTCTCTCCTCGCTGTGCCCAAGGTCAGATTATAGTGTAGACAACCAACAGCACATTGTTGTGTCTACACTCGTGGACTTTCATTTCTAATTCAGATGCCCCAGACAAAGAGGCACCAGACTCCAACTCTTTTGCGTATTTCACCAGAGGACACAATGTGATTTAGGAATGCATTATTTAGGCTTGACTATCCAACAGGATGCAGACACCTACATGTAACACAGAGAGTGACAGCAGCTCTAGCCATTCATGGATGTGCTGTTGGAATGGGTGACACAAGCAGGGGGAGATATACTGGGATGCTGTGGGTTACATCATCAGACTTTGGGGGGGGCGTTACTCTGTTGGCGTTGGTATATTGTTCCACCATCTGATCTCCATGATGCATCAAGTCTTCATAAAAATCTTCTGCATCGGACATCAGCTGCTGCCTAAGTTCTCCTTTCACCAGCTTCCAGAAAACTTCCCTCACATGTAAACCTGTTTGATTTCTGCTGATGCCATATGCACAAGGCTGCCGAAGCCACTATATTTACCTTGTGTCATACAGTATATCCAATCTCCTCATACGTGCTGTGAGTTATTGATTGTTAAATCAACTTGGCTCAAGGTTTCAGGCTGCATGCACCATCATTTACGAAAATATGGAGCTTTAAGGTTTTTAGTATTCATATGTCGTTCCCTGTGTTACTGTCCCATATACTACAACACAGTGAGAAAACTTTACAATATAATGCTACTTACTATAGCATCCTTACAAACTGTGGCCTCAAACATGTAAAGACATTCCACAACATGTCTCACAAAGGTAGGGATTACAACAGAGCTGTTTTATTGGATTTCAATAGATGTTACTTTGTCCACCTATTCCATCATGTGAAGTAAGACAGATAATAAATATTATTAAAATGATAAATGATAGATAACATATGAGGTCCAAAATAAAAATGTTAATGTCATACAATACAATATCGTTAAATATCGGTATAAATGTCAAGTTTTTCAGAGAATCACAAACACTTGATAAACAGAAAAACATTTCACAAATCTGAGGTAGATCAATATTCTGTTATTGCTCCCCACTGTGTTTGTACATTGTACAGTATAAACAATATATTTATATATATCAAACCTTTGTTGTATTGCTGTTGATCAAATTATATTGCGATAATTATTTATATATTGTTTTACATCATATATGTAAAATGTTTTTTTATGAATTCCTCTGAAATCCATTTATGTCAGCTCAGATAATGAGTTTGTACAATAGGCTCAGTGTTAGAGTAAATATTCCATCATGAACACATTCAAGGTCATTTAATTTTCTAATGATGGCTCACGTTTTCATATCTGGTCTGAGCAGGTGGGAGAAGCAGATATTACAGGGGCTAAAGGGTCATCGTGGATGTGATCACTTCACACACAGCACAGCTTCTCAAATAATCTCATCTCATCCATTGAAACAATAGACAAATACAGCTCTGCCAGACTCGAAAGGACAACAGGAGCATTTCCAAGCTTTATTAATAATTTAGCAGCCAAACAGAGCTGAGGGCAGTCGCAGAGGGGGGGCTGAGCCCCTCTTAGACACCGCCTGGGGCTGCAGCAGAGTATGCGAGGTGTCTTTGCAGTGAAGACGGGCGGTTGTGTGTTTCAATCTTTACTCACACAAAAAACACACAGAACACGCTGACACAGAGGAATGTAATGTTGAATGAATTCAAAATTGCCTCGTGCAGATTGAATGAATGAATGAATTTACATTGAGTCCCCAGTGTAAAATCAAGAGGATGGGGTTTGCCTGGATGAAATACATGAGAGAGCATTATTGAATCAGCCACGCGTTCTGAATAAGTAAACTTGAGAGTGCAAATGAGTCGCAGGGATTATGGTTCTACCCGTGTGATCACTGGGTCTGAAGCAGCGCCCGCTCGCCAGAACCCTTCCTAAACAGCGACTAATGAAAATAGAAAAGGAGTGAAGAGGTGATAGTATTTGAAAACAGGTCATCATCTAACAGCATTCAGAGGGAGAAAAAAAATAAGTCACTTACCCCCCCTTGTAAGTGTTGTGTAGCAATAGTGCCATCTTTTGGCAACATGTGAAATGAATGATGAATCAGAGCTACTGCTTCCCTTTCTAACACAAATGTGATTTTTCTTTTCCTGGACTGTGTTGAAATCTGTGTCCTGTTCACAGCCATCAACGTGACTCGAGCCCGGTTCAGCGGAAGCGACGAGTTTGGCTACACCTCCTTCGTGGCCTACTCCTCCGTCCCGAGCCTCAGCTTCTTCTACGAGTTCAAGCTGAAGTTCACGCTCGCCAACAACTCATCTGCCGTGAAAGACAATCTGATCCTGTTCGCTGGGCATAAAGGACAAGGTCAGCTCAGCCCCGTGCACCTGC
This sequence comes from Pleuronectes platessa, assembly GCF_947347685.1. NCBI lineage: Eukaryota > Metazoa > Chordata > Actinopteri > Pleuronectiformes > Pleuronectidae > Pleuronectes > Pleuronectes platessa. The sequence goes on from NC_070637.1 coordinate 13,738,035, forward strand.
GCAGCAATTTAGAATAATTCTTACGGTCAGATGAAAAGACGGGGGGGAGCGGGAAGCAACTTTGGAACATCTCCTTAGTTGGATTTCAGGTGTCAAACTCCATTAAGGGTTTTGAAAAGAAATGCAATTGCCGCTTTGAGAGGTGCTCACCCGCTGTGGATGGTAATGTGCTACCTAATAGATTTGCACTCTCCTCGGAGATCCTCTAATCAAGAGGGTTCCCCGAGGATCTGGAGAAATGAATACTGAGTTTTTCTAGAATTAAATCATTTCTTGTTCTTGACTTTCAAAAGAGGCCGGTGTTGCCTTCGCACAGATAAAATAAACATGCGAGCGCAAGGCATCTCCAAAGTGTGGGAGCTAATTGCCTTAAACAGACTTTGAGGTGCCGGTGCGCTCTGATGCTGTCAGCAGCCATCACTTTAAATTAGGATCTCCTCTTTCTGCAGGGTCAGATTTGGTAGCAGGTAACCGCCGTGTCATTGTTATCGGCGTATTTCATCAAAAGGAGGAGCAGGGAAAGAAAGCAAAGGAGGAAAAAAAAAGAACAATCTTGTGGATCCTCCTGCATTTGTTCTCCCGGGAGAGTACAATTCATCATGGCGGAGGCAAAAACAAAACAAGAGCAATATGAATAATGAAACACTTGTCAGGAGAGGGAGCAGCGCTGTTGGTAATGGTGCGAAATTCAAAGGAACAATATAGAATAGATGGAATACGAACGCTAACGTGGTAATTGGTTTAATGAAGTTGCATCTTTGATCGCCGACAACATGGATGGAAGCCGAGTTCATTTATTAAAGGCAAGTTACACCAAATTAAACAAAGGAGGCAAAATATATAATAACTCGTATGGAAATCGTGAATTTCACATTTCGGTGAAAGGATGTGTTTGGATTCAAATGTTATTTGCATTTTGTAGGATGTGTTTTTTTTTGATTGAGTTTGTTTTTCATGGTGTTCAGCTGGAAATCTGATGTAGGTCATTAAAATACAAAGCTAGTTAGTACGAGGACCCTGAACCTAACCCTATAACCATCCCTTGTCTAGTTGGTTTGAGCTGTTTCTCTGTGGCCGTAGATACAGTTTGACTATGTGCCGGACAAATAGATTAACTTGCCCCAGCTACCACTTATTGAGATCCTGCAGTTTCGTCTGTGCTTTAGGTTTTTTCTACGTTTCTAGGTTATTTTATCGTCCATCTCTTTTGTTCAGCTCGAGGTTTGTGTGGATGCTGTTGTCCACACTACAACTTGCCCATCGGGTACAATAAAGATATCCTGGATCCTTGATACAAAACTCTTTTTCCAGATCCATTACCGCTCTACGTTGCTTCGGGTGGTCTTTCTTTTCACGTCTCAAAACAACATGTGTAGCTTTTTTATTAACTTTTTCTTTAAATCATTTTCTGTTGTCCAGTAGCTGAGGCCTGGGTGTGTAGGTGGCTGAGGGTGTGCGAGCTACCTGTATTTGTGTATTTGTTGTATGTGTAACATTGCTGCCGATGTATTTTACATTTTCTATTCATGTTTATGAGACCCCCTTGTCCTTTCAAATAGAGTTTAAATATTATATATGATATGTTTTGAGTCTGCTGTACTGATGGCGAACCTCTCTTGTGTTCTGCAGGAGATGATGGTGACGACTTCTTTGTGCTGGGACTACGAAGCGGACGAGTTGTGCATCGATTCAACCTGGGATCAGGTGTAGCCACGATAGTCAGTGATCGACTGAACATGCGGGTCAACATTCACACAGTCATATTTGGGAGGTCCAAGAAAACAGGATGGCTGAAGGTGATTGGATGATTGGAAAAGTGTAATTTGTATGGGGGAAACAATTTAAGTAACTACGCTTATAACAGATTAATTAGAATTCAAAGAAAAACTAATATTAAGGTTCAACTACCTCTACATGCCTTTTGGAATATTTCAAATTAAACAATCTGATGAGGAACATTATCTCATATTTGTTAGTGTACAGTATATAGTATATATAAAGTACCATTACCACAGAATACAACATCTGAATACTGCATGTATATATGCACAGAAACACTATGTATCCTGTCTCCTGCTGTTGGTTGGTATATGCTCTTATATTGAGTCGATGTTTCCTCGGACCACCTCAGGTTTCCTTGTACCAACACATCGTTTTGTTCCAGTGGTCAGTTACAGCAGGATGTTCGCTTAATGTAAGTTTGGAGAGAAATCCGCAGGAGCGGTGAGATGCTGCCGAGTTCCCTGCAGGGCCGAGATCCCCGGGGACGCTGCGCCTCAAAGAGTTGAGTCTGTCCAGAGGCGAGAGCGTGGAACTAAACTGTCATAGCTACTGAGGCTGATAGGTGTGCACTGACTGAATAGCTCAGCTATCCAAGGTCATACATTATGTCAAGATTGGCAGAATTAAAAAATAAAAAATTGTGCTCCCACACTGACGCCTTCAGATGCAAGGCTCCAGTTTCCTTACTGACGTTTTTTCTGTCTCTCTCAGGTTAATGGTCAAAGGAACAGGACGGCGGCGTCTCCCGGACCCCTGGTGGGCCTCAATGTTTTCAACCGGCTCTTTGTAGGTGGATATAATGAGTACACCCCTGAACTGCTGCCACTTGGCTCCAGGTTCCGTCACAGCTTTCAGGGTAAGACTGACTACGGCTTCATTACGGCCCTGGCGCCGCTGAGCCCTCGGGCTCGGAGTTTCTCTCAGGATCTCTGTCTCTTTGTGAGCAGAGGGGAAGGTGTGTAATGAAAAGGAAGTTACAGGCTCGAACTGTGTATGAGGCCAGAGCAGAGCTCCGAGGTTGATTGTATCTGCGCCCTTTAATGGATTCACACCCGGCACAGGTGTGTGTCGGCTGCAAATCCACTCCCAACTTGCTGATAAGTTGCTTGAACCGGGGAGCCACACAAATAATCTTTGTCATCAGCAGCATCGTTTGTGCTCTCTCTCAGGTGTAGGGATGTATTCTGGAGAGCATTCATTGTGCCTCGCTAATGTGCCGAGCTGTGGAGCAAAATTGCCGTAACCGTAATGATGACAACAGCTATGAATATCATCATAACCATATTCAGCAGCCTCTGCACTATAGCAATGAAGCTTGTTATAATAAATGTCGTGGCAGATCCATTTGAGGTGGACAAGAGCTTTTTAGGTTTTGGACACCGGAGGGATTTTTTTGAATTTGCTTATTTGTCATCACAAAATTCATTCCCCCACGCATCAAATAAATCCTCAAATAAAATCAGATCAGCCGTGGGGAAGCGTTCACTTGCCCCACGCCGCATCATGCAGCCACAGTCTGCTGTCTTTGGTAAGCACTACCTGAGCCCGGGCAACACCGGTGGAACCATAACCTTTCTGCTCGGGGTGTAATGAGAACTCATGAGCGTCTAATCAGATCTGTGTGACCTTCCTCAAGCCCTAATCATGATGGCTGCCAGTGAACACACTGATAATGCACTTCACTCCCAGTTATCAACAGATCCACTCTCCCCTGTGGAAAGGTGGCAGACGAGGAGCTGTGGCTGCTGGAGGGGAAAAAAAGAAGCAGCGACTCTATTGAGCCTGTTGATCAAATAACAAGACATCGGGAAGTTTGCATTTGTTTGACTTGACTATTTAAAGTATTTGTCGTAGGAAATCATCAGAAAATATTATTCTGACTGAAACTTCTTGAAAGTTTTGCAAGAAAATATTTCTGCAAAAACATTTATGCCGCATTTTGCTTATAATGTGGGTTCCTTGGTTTGGTTTGTGCAGCTAAAACAAAAATAAACCCGCTTTTGCAAATCTTTCTTATAAATCTGCTTTGCTTTTCCAACGGTCTAAGTTTCTCGCAGCAGCGCGAAGCATCACTTGAGTCTGCCAAGTAGATGAATATTCATGAATATTCATGAGTGAGCATGACATTTCCCCTGCATCCTGTTTATGCCAATGACTAATGCAGCGGAGAGAAGGGAGTCTGCATGTGCAGATGACTGTGAGGCTTGTACTCGTATTTATAGAAGGACCCCGTGCTCCTCCGCAGGTACAGGCCAAAGCAAATATTGTCTTGATAAAATTGAATTATGAAAGAAAAGAAAAAAGCAAATAAGAAGAGGGAGATGCATGATGACGGGGGGGGGGGTACTCAGATGTAAAACCCTCTGAAATCTCGGCTGTGAACTGAGACTTTATTCCATCAAATTCAAGATTTCACATCTAATAAAGATGTTGAGACTTATTCGATAAATTGTATATTTATATCCTTGATACAAAACCTTATGTGGGCCCATGAACAACACTCTGATCCATTTCAAACATTGCAGGCATCATGAGAAGTGTTTCCCTCTGTGTTGGTCATATTTGATCTGGAATCAGAAAACAGAATCGAATCACATTTTCCTGTGTGCTGTTTCTCTGATAATCCTCTGTCTATTGGCCGTCAGTGTGTGCATGTGTGTTTGTGTCTCTTTCGCAGGCTGCATTTTTGATGTGCTGTTTCGCACAAGAACAGACAGAAAGTTCCAGGCACTGGGACAGCCTGCGGGACATCCAGCCTTCGGGCGCAGTGTGGGACAGTGTGGAGTCACGCCATGCGTTCACATTCACTGCAGGAACGGGGGGACATGTGTGGACTCGGGCTCGTCTGTGTAGTAAGTTGGATGAAAACAAAACATGGTTCATTTTCAGATTTTTCATCACAATTCCTGTCATAAATAAACACACGAGGGCCTTGTTGCAGTGTGGGATGCACTGAACAAGTCTACATGGTGTGTATGTTTCAGTGTTGGGACTAGACTGCAATAACCTTGCGATGGTCAGGTACACAGTGCATGTAAAGCATAGGACACAACAGTGTTTACAAGTCCTTCACAGCGTCTGCCTGTGTGCGTCTGCAGTTGCCAGTGCCCATTTGGATGGAAGGGCGCTCTCTGTTCTGAGACCGTGTCTGTGTGCGATGTGGAGCACAGCCCCCCCCCTCTGTGCGCCCGCGGCTCCACCTGCATCCCTCTCCCAAACGGATACACCTGCCAGTGCCCCCTGGGGACAGCGGGGCTCTACTGCGAGAAAGGTTTCCAGCCGCCGAACACCCCCCCCACCCCATACTGTATCATTATGCTGCATATGTTATTTATTTATGTAAATAAGACAAGAGCCTCGCCGCTCAATTATTTAACCGCCGTAATGTTCTGCCCGTTCAGCCGTGACCATCAGCGATCCATTCTTCAGCGGCAACCTGTCCTCGTGGATGTCATTCCCCCCCATGGGTGTCAGACACAGGACGGCTCTGCAGCTGCAGTTCCAGCCTTTGTCACCGGATGGCATCCTTGTGTATACTGCACAGCACCTCAGTGCCAGAGCTGGTGAGGACGTATTCATTCGTTATTCAACTTGACATCATTCAACAAAATACTATTTGAGGACCAGGACCAGGATTTTTATCTTATTCTTATCCCTCATGATTCATATTTTATGAGCAAATCTTTCTTTCAGCAATATAACAAAAGAAATAGGCAGAAATTTAACTCTACAAATTTCCTCACTTAAGTAGGTGATGAAATATTAATTTTGAGCACCCTCCATAATACTTAGCAATAACAATATCCTTAAACTCGCTCAGTTTCAGACTACAAAGTTCCTGAAAAGAGGTGTTTGGGCATATTGGTATAATCTTAGTACTACCAGTAGGTTATAACCAGTATGTAAGGGTAGACATTAGAATTTCAAAATGTAATAAATACCTGAACCATCTCTGTTATTTGAAATGTGAGTATATCAAATTGAAGTATCAGTTAGAGGCTTTTAATTGTACCTTCCGTGCAGTTGTTCCCAACCTGGACATCCCAGGACGAATCTGGTCTTGAAGTGATTCATACAGGAAACAGAGAAAATAAATTCTGTTTCTCATATTAAGAAATTATTTTGAATCTGACTTTTCTTCGGACCTATTTCTTGTGTATTTTCCTCCTCCAGGAGACTTCTTCTGCCTCTCCTTGAAATCCGGCTTCGTCCAGCTGAGATACAATCTGGGTGACGGCCCCCGCGTCCTGCAGTCTGTCAACAAAGTGGACTGGAGCGGCCGGACCTGGCACAGGGTGACAGCAGGCCGAGTCGGCCACCGAGGCTTCCTCAGTCTGGACGATAATGAGGTGAGGGAGAATGCGACCGAGGGGATGACCACCCTCGACGTTGCTACAGACATCTTCGTCGGTGGAGTTTCCACCTTGAGTTTCGTTTCCACTGATGCAACTGAAGGGGAACCAACAGGTTTCACCGGCGGCATGAGAGAACTTCTACTCAACGATGCAGAGCTGGAGTTGACGGAGATGGGAGCAGTGAGCGGAGCAAACGTTGGGGACTGGGACGGGACCGCGTGTGGGTACAAGGTCTGCCAGAATGAAGGTCACTGCAGGGTGACAGGAAGTCACTCGTTCACATGCGTGTGCCCACCGTCATGGACTGGCTCTGTGTGCAACCAGTCTGTGAGCTGTGCTAACAACACCTGCAGACACGGCTCCTCGTGTGCTCCCTCTAATGTGACCGCCTACCACTGCATGTGCCCCTTAGGCTGGGGAGGAGAGTACTGTGACGCAGAAGTATCCACGGACGTGCTCCACTTCGTGGGAAACTCGTACGTGAAACACTCTGACCCGAGATACAAGACGAGAAATTTGAAAAACACACAGGTGTCTTTCAGCTTCCGTGCGAGCTCCAACCTGGGTTTGATCATGTGGATGGGGAAAGCCGAGCACGAAGACGACGACTACCTGGCAGTCGGACTCGAGAGCGGCCACCTCAAAATCGCAGTCAACCTCGGGGAGAGACTCCCCCTCCCGGTAACGTTCGGGAATCAAACCCTCTGTTGTGACAGATGGCACAACATCTCCCTGTCTTTGAACAGCACCGTCCTCCAGGTGTTCCTGAACAGTAGGAGGATCCTGTTTGAAGACGTGGACCCGTTTGAGCGATACGTGGCCTTAAACTACGCTGGTCAGATTTACTTCGGGGGGTTCGAGTTACACAGAAACGTCTCGATCGTCACCTCAGGGCTGTTTTCAGAAGGATTTGAAGGAAATCTTAGAAATGTTTATATATTTGAAGACACCAGGCCAGTGCAGTTCCTCAAAAACAGTGATGGTTTTAATGTTTATAAGGGAAATGAATAGTAGTGAAAATGTAGCTCATAGTATGTGTGTTTAATAATACCCAAAGGGAAACTTAGATAGGTTCCAGTTTTTTCAAAGTAAAGTTCATACTTCACTGTTTTCTAAACACTTTTTAGTACAGTTGTTATCTAATTTGTTATGTATGATAGTGCTTTTAATGGATTGTATGTAAACTGTCTTAATCAAAGCAACTTCTTCTGTTCGGTTTATTTGCGGGTGGCAAGCAACATCCAGGTGCATTACCTCCATCTACTGGATCTTCTTCTCACTGCTCCAATCTCACAAAATGGGTTTTACCTTTGATTCAAAGACGTACGTTTTTATAATCAACAATAAAAAAAGAATTAGCTTTATTACGAACTGTACATAAACACACGGTGCAAAGGCACACTTCATCTCTAATTTATACAAGCCAAAATGTACATACTTTTTTCAATAGAAAGTAAGTATATAAAATATTTAAGCAATTTCAAATAAATGAAGTTGAAAAAAGCAAAGCTGCTGTTTTGAGCCAATCCTTAGTGAAATGTTTTCTGTTACATTCATTAAATATGCTCAACTTAAACTTCTCACCAAATGGTCCACATACACACACACAGATGTTGTATGTGGCCACGACAATGACAACATGAACCGGTCGCCTGTAGTCAGTACAGCAGCTTATTGTGACTAATACACGAACAGTAAAAGGTTAAAAATTTGAAAAAATGTTCCGTTGAGTTCTTCTTGGTCTGAAGACTAAATGATGGCTCATTTTGGCTTTATAATGCAAAATGGAACTGCTATGAAGAAAGTGGCTTATAAGCCGCAGGCTGGTGGATAAAACAAACAAGCTGTGACAGTCTTTCTAGCTCTATGCTGCTTTAAAATAAAAATAATAATTACGAGTAACTGTCTTTTGAACTTCTCCGTCCGTTCTCATAATCAGAGTCCCGTCTGTGTCTGTGTCTGTCCTTGTGGCGGCTGCTGTAGTCGTCGCTGTGGTGCCTCTCTTTCCTCTTCTCAGCGTGGCGGTCCTCTGAGTGTCCGTGGTGCCGGCTCCTCTCCCTGTACTTGTCGTCCGAGCTGCGATCGGACTTTTTCTCCCGATCCCGGTCTTGGTGTCGGCTCTTTTTCCCGTGATGGGCGTCCCTGTGGTGGCTGTGCCGCCCGTGGTGGTCTCTGTCCTCTGTGGTCCGCGGCCTCGCCCACGGGTCGCTGTATCGCTCCTCTGGACGCTTGTTGTCTTTGGCCAGGGATGGAGGTTGCTCAGATAGCGTAGAGGAGCTCTCAGTGTACTGGGACTGAGGACCAGGATCATGTGAGGTGCTGTCCTGATCGCACGTCGTACTGTGAATCTGATCCTGGGTGTTTGGTGTCGAGAAAGTGTTATCAGGAGGGCCACTCGAGTAGTCGTAGCTGCCAGGTACCTGAGGCTGTTGTAGTGGGAGAGGTGCTTCTGCACTGTTGTATGCTGGGAAAGCTGGTGCTGCTGGTGGTACCTGTGCTGCAGGGGATCCCTGTACTCTAGATGGTCCCTGTACTGAAGGAGGGTATACTGTTGGTGTTTCGGCAGCACCACTCTGGGACATGGCAGGATCTTCCTTTTTAAGGGAGCATGATTGAACAGCAGATTGCTTTTGTTCCTCAGGCTTACTCTTGGCCTGTGAAAGCTGTAAATATCCTTGGTGAAATGTTGTAAGTGGATCCCTCTTAGCGCTGCTCGGCACTGGAACAGGTTTAGGGCTTGAAGTCGCTGGCTGGCTGACTTTATCCTTTTGTAGCACCGTTGTTTTATCTTCATTTACACTGGAATAAGCTGAGGACTTCTTCAATATTCCACTTAAAGGAGTTTTTGAGCTATTTGTGTGATCTGTTGCAGTTTGGGATTTTGATTGCAAGAAAGAATTCCCTTCAGTCGCCCCTTTTACGGTTTCAGACAAAAGGCCGGCATCGCCTTTGTTTGCCGAGGCAGCGCTGCTAGTTTCAGTCCCGCTTGGAGCCGCTGATAGGCTTGCCAGGAACGCTTCAGTCGGTACATCTGTAGGCTTATCTTTCAGAGAGATAGGCGCAGTGTGGGTCACCGCTGCAGCATCTTTTCCTGACGAGGTGTAAGCAGCAGATGTATCGGTCGGGCTGGAGAGCGCTGGTTCAGCTTTAGCAGCTTTAGGCTCTTTCTTCTTGATGACAAAGCGCTCTCGTTGGGCAGCAACTGTTGGACTTTTGGAGTTCCCAGCCGATGCCTCCGTTTTTGAAGGTGCTTTGATGTTAGGGGTGTCGTCTGCTGACGGTGCAGGTTTTCCTCCAAAATCTGGCAGGGGTGGCAATTCCCCACCCCAGCCCAGCAGCACACCTGGAAGAAAGCGAAGTGGTCTTTGTGGCTCCTGATTGTTGGGCTCCTCTGATGCTGATGGTTCTTCAAGAGCCTCTTTAACAGGCTCATCCACAGCCTCGGTAGTGTTAGGTGGTTTGTCCATCTCCTTTTTATGCACTGCCGTCAATGAAGAGAGAAACAATTTCTCATCCTCCACTATTGTCCTGGTTTCTTGAGCGGAAACGGTGACGGGTTTGATTTCAGGCATAATCCTCCCAGTTTCATTCACGTCCACGGGAAGAAAGTCCGTTTTTGATCTCTGGCGAATTATGAGTCCGAGAAGAAGGTTGGGCCGGTTGTTTTCTAAACCTGTCAAATCAAAAGATTGATTCAGTTTAAAAGATAGTAAGATGAATTAATCATCCATGTGAAACTTGGTCAAGCGATCAGGTTACCTGGCCCATCAAACGGAACAAGCTGATGTGGAACTTTCTCAGCGGCACCCAAGGGAATGATGTACATGTCCTTCACTTGTTTCCGGTTATTAGACACCACCCCGAAACGCCTCCGACTGCTGAAGTAGGCAAACAAGAGTGTGTAGGAGATCTCATCTTCGTCCGACTCGGGGGAGAAGCGAATCAGGCACACCTCCTTTAATGAGATAAAAAGGCATGTGTCAGTAAAATCTTCCACCCGTGTACAAGAACTCTGATTTAATCAAACAGCTCTTAAATGCATCAAATGGATTTGAACACTGAACCCATTTTAAATGTCGGATTGTAAACCTCAGCTCTTGATCACAATGAACCACATGCATTGGTGGATGATCGCATTTAAAGACAGACTGCAGGATTATCCTGTGTAGACTCGTTCTAAATCAACCCCTATGAGCCACTAGAAGTGTGTGGTTGTGTAGAGGCCTGTATTTTGTGTGTGGGATGTTTCTGGGCTGCTGCCTTGGGACAGTGGGTGTATATCCCTCAGCCAATAACAACATGCACAGTGTGAAGGTGGGACAATACGTAAAATGGTGTGGTGTCAGAAGTGTTACCTAATCAGCAACATGTGCATATATCCAAACGTATTAAAAAGGTGCACACAATAGATTATAACGTTCTTTACAAATGTGCCGGCTGTTGATTTGTGTTTACATCAATTGAAGGTGTTAGAAGCAGCTGTTCCAGAAAGATACAACAGAGACTGTAACATCAAGCGTATATTTTAATATTTACCACGTATTTAAACCCATGTCATCTACTTCCCAGGTTTATTTCACAAGTGAGGTGTTTATTTGTGCTTTTGATCCTAACCACTGCAGAACAATCAGAAAACAACTGATTCACTGCTCACCGGCAAATCCTGTGTCATATACCTTTAATGACTGAGATGTACTATTTTCATTTTCAAAAGGAAAGCTGTCAAAACTCACTTTTGTTCCACTTGCCCGAATCTTGTCCAAATAGTCCCACACCATCTGTGGACTTATCCTCCCGCCAACTTGGATGCTGTCTGGCAGGTCCTGTTGGGAGGTGGAATCGAATGTATTAACTGACAGCCCTTTAAAACACCTATCAAAAACTTTTAAACATGTTCAGCTGTGTCCACATTACCTCAGTCGCATTATCCAGATTCCCCGAGACAGGGAAAGCTTTGGTCACGAGCTTTGCCACAGAGTGCATGTGAATGAATCCTCGCCACAGGGACTGCAGGCTGGAGAGGAACAGGGTCTCTTCATCTCTTCCAGCTATATGATCCGACCTGTGGCAAACAGAACAGCGATGGAGCACTCTTGCAAAAAAACGAGTTCCACATAAGAGCCATGCAGAGAGTCAGAAAAAATACCTGGGTTCATAAACTGGCCGGGTGCTTCTGAAGCTCTCCTCTAAAGCTGTGAGGTGCAGGTCGTCTTCGGGTGCGGGTCCTGCTGTGCTTTTTGTCTCTTCTGATTTGCTGGACTGCCTCCTGACAACGGTGGTGGCGACCTTGACCACTTTGGTAGGGGCCTCCTCCACAGGGGGGGCCATACGACCTTACAGAGGGAAAAAGGGACAAATGTGTCACAACGGAGAGTGGATTATTGAGAAAGAGCTCCATGGCTGAGAGCAGATCTTTTACTGATGTCAGGCGTTTACCTGTACAGATTTTGCAGTGTAGGTCAAACAAATGAGACTTGTGTTGGCCTGTAGTGTCTTTATCAGTCTTGGTGTTCTCTGCTTTGTCCTCGGGTGGTTTTGGAGGGTCTGTCGAGACTTCAGTTGATTTGGGGGAAGACTCCATCTGAGAAAAGTGAGGGAAACAAAGACATTCAGGCAAACATGTCACCCTCTTTTACTTGTGTATATATATATATATATAATGCAGAGTAATAATTGACATGTTGCTTTACCTCTTCAGGCTCAGGCGTTTTTTCCGGTTCTTGACTTTCGATTTCAATTTCGCCCTTGTGTGTGATCTTCGTGATGGGTCGTCTCTCTGCCTCTCTTTGATCTTTTTCAATCATCTCAATTGTCTGTAAAGGAGGAATTCATTATCATTCGTTTTTAGATGGCTACTTAAAGTCAGAATACAAACATCTATAATGAAAACAATAATAAAAGCACCAAATCTACTAATGTTAATCGTACTTGCTGAGCTTAAATTCTGTGACATAATTATCGTGAACTGTCATGGTGAATTTATGCAATGAATTAAGAAATATAGACTAAGCTCTTAGTATTACTTACATGTCGGTTCTCCCTTTGTCGCCAAGCAGCCAATTCTTTCGAGGCCAGTTCCTCGGGACTCATTCGAATTAGGTTACTGGGTGAAATTTCCCCTTTGAGGACTCTCTTAAAGAGGACCTAAAGAAAACCATTCAAACAAAATGAAAATGCAGTGATGTTAAAACTGTAATACAACACCAAGAAAACTCTTCATGTGTGTGTCTTCCCTGATTTGAAGTCGTACTTACATTGTTTTTAGTATCTTTGAGGTTAAACATTAAGCTTCTGTACTTGTTCTTGTATTTGTTGTCAGTATCTTTATACAAGTGAAAAAGCTCTCTCTCTGTCTTCTTGGCGACTTCAACAGCCCGCTCCACTGAGATGCTCAGATCGGACTCCTTCAACCTAAAAATGCAGAGAGTCACAGTTTTTGAGGAATTGGAAGGCAATTTCATTATTTACTCTTACTTAAGCTTATGAAATACTTGCCTCTGTGTAAGGATTTCTTTCAGAGAATCACGCACACTCCGCCTGATGGCCTCCACGGACACGGGTTTCTTTGAAGCCGAAGTTTTACTCTTTGCCTCTTGTTTCAGCGAAACGCCTGTGACGACAGAATAAAAAGATGTGGGGAGCAGGTGAGGGGAATCTGCGACCACCAGGAGCAGAGTTAGGAGAGAAAAATGTGACATTCAAAAACAGCTGATGTGAAAAACGTTATCGTCTCTTAGATATTAGATAACAGCTAATGAGATTTTCACACTTTTCTTTCTTAATGAACAAAAAATGCACAGTTGGCACTTTTAGATGTAGCTGTGGATGACCTTCACACAACCTGAACACACCGGCAGGTAGACTAAACTATATAAGGCAGCAACAAGACGGTGGTATTGGGTTCCCAATATGGAAACAACACAACTATTAAAAGACTCCCTTACACATACACTTTTGTATTTTATTTTGCCCAAAATGACTTCCACACTCACTAGTTTTAAACTCACTGTAAACTTTGCTGAGTTTTTGAAGTAAAAAAACTTTGAGCTGTGAGACGATTTCTAATGGATTTGGGAGAAATATGTGCCGGGCGTTGTTTTAAAAATACAATATATGCTCTGCTTTTCATCGGTATTTTAACACTGGCACTATATTTGGCCCCAGAAGACACAACAAATATAGTTTATATCGATATTGTCTGGTTGTGTTGGTATATAGTGATGATATATAAATATATTTACACATGCATAAGCGGTAAAACCTTCAATAACCCCCAGTTTTTATTAAAATGTAAGCAGCTCCAGTCCAACTGAAAATCTGTCTGTATGTAGCAGGTTTATTTTAGATGGCAATAAACCTCCCCCTCTCTCTACCAGCAGTACCTGCAGACTATGAATCATGGCAGAGGGAGGAGGACAGAGGACAGGAGGAAGGACTGATGCTGACTGATGTCTAAACTCTTCATGCTCACTAAGCTTCACAAAGTATTTTGATGTCAGGAATATCATGGATTTTACTGACATTTCAGATTTGTTCCCAGTGAGATCGTGAGCGTACACGGTGACTTTGCTGCAGTAAACTTTACGGTTGTTACTGTTACATATTAAGTTACATTTACATTAAAATCCTCAAAAGAAATTGTTCAAGAATCTGCATGTACCAAGATGCATCAGTCTTGTAATCGCATCATAGCCCTCTGAATGAGAATCAATGAAAAACATTAAACCTAAAATTACCTTTGATTAATTTCAAATCCCTTCAAGAACCCAGAGAGTGCCTAAGGCCTGTGAGACCTTTAGAAAAATTCTGTGCAATTGCAAAACGTTTTTTGGGACAATCTTTCAGAGCAACATTTGTGTAGTAGAAAGAACACAAGAACATTCATCGCCTTAATGAAGGTAGACAATGTAGAGATTCAATGATTCTACGTTCCTTAAATCCCTAGTTAGATTGCTTAATGCCTTAATTTCAGAAACGAAGATTCACTGAGGTAGATAAACGTTCTTAACAGCTATAACAAGTGTCTTCAAAAACTTTTGGCCAGTAGTATAAGATTAAAGTTTTCAGCCTACTTACTGCTGAATCTTGTCATATTTATTTGAAATGGCAGATCTAAGGTCTAATTATATTTTTCAACCTGTCGTGATTACTTTCATTTCATCTTATATATAATTCTGTAATAACTTACCTGTTTTATAAGCTCCATCTCTGGCATCTGCAGACGGTCTTCTCTCAGGATCCTATTTTGAGAGAGAAGTGCAAAAAGTCCATTAGTCATATAACTATTTTTTTATATTTTTGGTTATATGTGAAGGATTTACATTTTACTTGTCAGAGCTGTCGGTGCTCACCTTTCTTACCGGTCTGACTCCCCCAGATGTGAGGCTCTGGGAGGATCCTGGTTCTGGTTTGGGTTTGGGAGGCAGCTTCTGGACCTGGACCTCGGTCTTTGCTGGAACTTCTGGTTTGGGTGCGCTCGGGGGCTCAGGCTCCACCTTCCTGCTCTCTTCGTCACAGCACTTCAGGCAAACATACATCTCGTCCTCCTCCTCCATTTCACGTACTTTTGTCAGGTCGAGACCGACGCAGTCACCATGGAACCAGTCCTCGCAGCGACCGCAGCCCACCATGAACCTAGGCAAAGTACAGCTGTTATTAAAGGTGTGTTTTCCAATTTCTTAATGTAATTGTGCTAATTTTGCATGCTCTGCTGATTAAAAGTAAAAAATGCAGTGTTCACAGTTCTGCAACAAACAACTTTAACCCTGTTGAGTTAAATCTACAACATGCAAAAATTAAATCTGAGTCACAATCAATAATATGGCTATTGTACAACAATTCTCTCTATTTAGGTAAGAGCTGCACTTACGTGTTATTGTGGTGTTTTTTACACAGGCCACAGCAGTTGTTTCCATCCCACACGGTGTCACTGTTCGCTGGCTGCTCCTCGGCCACTTCCTTCTTCACGACAGGAGCGTTATCTGGGATGAAGAGCTGCGGCTCCTCCACAGACGTGCTTCTTGAACTTTTACTTTTCTGTCTTTGAAGGATCTTTTCTGGCTTTTTCAGTTTGGGCTTTTCCTGTCCTCCGTCTTCCGGCGTTTTTAACGTCTGGCTTGGACGACTGTGCACTGGCTGAGCAGCCTCAACTTTAGACTTAGTAGGAGCGGGGGTTTGTTTGCTCGGTGGCTGCTGATCAACAGCACGGATGCCCGACGATGGACTCTTCTTTAATGCTGAGCTAGAGGGAATTGGTAGTTTTGGCTTCACTTGAGTGTCTCCTGTGCTTTGTGTCTTTTGAACTTTAGAAGCCTGATCACTTTGGGCGTTTTCTGCAGGCCTTTTCAAAGGCACAACTTCTTTCTTGTCCTTCAGAGGTTTATTTTTGTGCAGGTCACCTCTTGGGATGATTTTCGATGGCGATGGATTTTGTGATACTTTATTCTCTGTTATCACAGTTTTTGGTTTACATGGAACCAAGTCCTTATTCTTGGTAGGAGTCGGTTCTTCTTTAGATTTAAGTGGATTTTTCACCACATCCAGTTCCTTTTCTTTACCATCAGTCTTACTAACAGTAGTAATGTCATTCTCGTTGCATTGTGGCTCATTAATATCTTCTTTTTCATTACTCATTGGCTTTTGCTCTTCAGGAATACTCTGATTATCAAGCTTTGTCTCTTGTGTGGACGGGTTCCCTTTTATTGTCCCATTGGAGGTCTGCACATCATTGGGATTCACATAGGGGCCCAGCCCATGGACTACATCATCAGCAGTGCTCTTCTCACTCACATCCACCTCTGCCACACTCTCAGCTGTGGGATTCTGTACATTGACGGCATCAACCGGCAAAACGGTCAAACCTTTGTCCACAACGGGCAACATGTCCCCCTCAAGGCACACGGCCTGGCTTGTATCAATGTCTTGTATATAAGAGGGTCCTGGAAGCAACTCAATCTTGAATCCTCCAATTGTGACTGTCAACCGTCTCAGTACAACTGTAGGATTCAGCCATCGTCTTCCTTCGAGACTATTTACGTCGATGCGTCCTCCTTCAGTCAATTCTTTCTTTAGTTCTGGGCCTTTAATTCGTTTCTCAATCAGACACGGCTTCTCTAGCCTGTTGGCTGGTTTCCTTTCAGGTCGTCCTCGGGTGATGATGTTGCTGGATGGGTTAGCGGGTTGTGAGCCATCACTATTTTCTGTTTCAACAAGAACCAAAACATGGAAAATGATGTCACTCACCACATCTCTAGTTTAAGGATTTCATATAGTAGAAATCTAAATGCACGCGCACCAACTTACCTTGTACTGAATGATGTGGACGTTTCTTCGGCCTGCCAACAGGACGCTTCACTGGTGTGGTCTCTTCAACTGTCATTTCACTGCTGAGACCTGTGGGTGCTGAAGCATCATCAGGACCTGCCAACAACAAATAATTGTAGATTATCACCTGGTGTATCAATATGGGGGAGATTTATGACGATAGTGTGCATTTGTCTAAATAGTGGGTAATAAAAGGCTAAAAATAAGAAAAGCACCATTGCAGCACAATTGAATTGACCTCAAGTGTTCTGCAGCACCTAACAGTATGCACTTAATACATAAAAGAGCAAGCTTGTGCCTTCTTTCACCAGGTTATCCAGTTTATTCTGAATTGCTTTTATTGTGAAGTAGCCATGTAAAGTAATGGTAGTAGCATATATTAGTAGGCATATTATCAAACACTGGAGTCAGTAAAATAAAATAGAATTGTCTGTTGACGTACCTGTGGAGGTGGCAGCCGGAAAAGCAGACTCCTCGTTGTCCAGCAGATTGAACTGGGAGCTGGCACATCCGAACATGGGATCCTTGTCACTGAGCATGTTCTTCAGTGAATCGTCCAGCTGGAGTCCAGACCCTAACTCATTACTGGCCTCACACTCTGAGTTCTTACCTACAGCCAGGGAGTCGTCCAACTGGTCACTGGGTATTAGATGGTTTAAGGTCTCCACAATATCCATGAATGCTGCTGCCCTCCTGCAAAACGACAAAAATGATATTGATAATGCTTGAATGAAGCTCTCATGCATCATGTGCAACATCCTAGTTGCACGTAATGTATCAGACTAGGCTCAAGCGACAAGCCAGGGAGGGTGTAAACAAATATCCACAGGGTTCCAAAAATTTGGAGTTAACTTCTACATATAACTGCTGGTAATCAAAGTGCTATCAAAGTTACAAATGGCTGTGTACTGTCAATTAGAATGAGGGCTTTGCTAAACATTGAATTAATGTAAAAGTCGTTGCACAAAGAGCGACAGATGATCGAGGGTTCCTCCAGCAGCTGTTTGTCAGTTAGCCTACATGTTTACTCGCCTGCAACGTTGACCCCACGTCTCCAGCTTCGACTTGTTTTGACCTTTTCTCTGATCCCGGTGGGTTCTACTTCTGATCAGCATTACGTGATTTGAATTTAAAAACAGGAAAGTTCACTACTGATAAATGATCTACAAGTTATCAGAGATGTTTAAAAAAACAAAACAAGCACGACTGGAACAGGCCAGAAAACTCTGCTTTGCTCAAACCAGTAGCATTAGCTCCTTAAATCTCAATCACACTGGTGCGAAACTATCTTCAGGTTGATTTAATCTCACTTAATAAATCTCGATATCCACATAAAACACGGACAAGGTGTGGTCAAGCTTTGCCAATGAGCTGTTTGCTAGCTAGCATGCTAACGTAAGGAGGCTAACAACAAGCCGCTGCAGAACGCGTCAGGAAGCTATGTTAGCATGCTAACGGTAACTTATGGGAGAAGTCTGCACTGGGCAGCTCACTAGTTAAGATTCTCGCACCGGTAATAGAAGCTGTGTTTCCGCAGTTAGATGCGTGTGCGGGGGAAGTCAACATATGCTGGATAAAACATGTGGGTATTGAGTTACACAGCTCGATGCTAACTCTGTCATTCAGGCTAGCTAGGTCGCAATAGCATAGGCCCTAGATGCCAAGTTTGTTTGTAGCCTTGGAGCTGCTACGCGAGCACGCCCACACGCAACCCCTCCAACGCTTGTGTTTGGGATATTAAGACAGGTCTGCGTAAACATTATAAACTCTTACTTCTCTCCCGCGTCTCTGCCGTCCGACTCACGTTAGGTTACATAGTAGCGCCGCTGCTCCCAGTAACTTCCTCTAACTCCGCCGTGAATCGCCCCAGTGCTGCAAAGCCCCTGACAGGCAGCGTCACGTGGCTTGTGTTTACAGGCAGCATGGCAGCGACCACAGACCCAGTGAGGTCCGCTACTGACCCACCACAGACGGCTGATCACAGGGATGACGCCGCTTCAGCATCCAGGTCAATAGTTTGAAACATGTTTAATGTAGTTTGATTTACAAGAATAATATTTGGATGTGCAACTGAAAAATAAGGCCTCATATATTACATTTTCAACGAAAGGGAGAGATAATACAAAATAAATCAATTTACTCAATTTATTTTAGAATTTTAAGTTTTTTAAAACCTCAACTTAAAGTTTTAAAGTTTAGTTTTTCCATTCTGTGCTGCACTCTTATTAAAAAAACATTGGAAGTAACATTCATGCCATTTAAGGTAAGGTAAGAATCACGATTGTGGACATTATTACTGTTTATTTGTGTCGACAGAGCATGATAAGTACAGGACTCTTTGATATTTTTTATTTGATATTTTTATTGTTTTTTATAGCTTACAAATTTGTCTGCCTGTGTGTGCATCTGTTTACAGTCCAAAAGTTATTGGGTAGGAGTGTCGGAGTTACAACAAGAAGTGTGTCGTGTTCGCTGGACTTTAATAAAGTTACACATAAAGGGAGAAGTTTCCTGTCGTCTATACGCGAGGACGCTACAATATGAACGTGTTCACCGTTCAAATTCATTATTTGTCATTGAGTTGCGTTCAGTTCATCGTTCTCATAAAAGTGAACGTGTTCAATAAACGCGTTCTTTTGCGTTCGTTCATGCACAACACTGAATGTAGAGTATGAAGATCTGACAAGAAAATACTGTGGATTACTTTTGGCTACATACAACCGTAGAGAAAGGTTCAGCATGGCAAATTAGTAAAACACATAATTAAAATACTGTTCTCTTTTATTTTTCTCAATACAACTAATGAGGATAAAGAACCTAACATTGTTATTTGGACAAATGCTCTTTTAATCTTTGATCTGGGTCTAATCCAAACCACAGAACATCCTCTTCCACTGCTGCCCAGGCCATTCGCTCTGTGGTGAACGTGGCTGCCCACTGCCCTGATGGAGAAACTGCAATCGCACCCCCTGCACCTCGAACCCGCTCGCCCATGTACCTCAGAGACAACTGTGAGGCGTCTGCTACTGATTTACCTGTTGGTGTGGGGGAGAGCATTAAATATGAAATAAGTATACTGTTCTTGCTGCCATTGTTAATGAAAAACAAGTCCTGAAAACTTACAAACTCAGGTCGAGTCATTGAAAGACAGAATGTTAAAACATCAAAATCCTCACACCAAATCAAATTAATGCTACAATGAAATACTGTAGTTACTCTAAACTGGGAATTATATATATAAGACATTTGCACTGCTTCAATCTTATTGAAAAACTGTGTGATGCTTTATAGCCAAATACACAAAGTGTGACATCAACAAATAAAGTCTCGCTAAAAAACCTGATATTTTACCTTGTTCCATATGTGAAAGAATGAGTCTGGCCAATGTGACTTTAAGAATGGACTCTCCATGACCGGTACAAGACACTGCACCACTGTGGTTGTCTGCATATCCTCCAGAGCCTTATTTACAAGAGAGAGCAGGAAAAAAAAAGTGGAATCATTTATCAAATGTGTATTAAATGCAGCTCATTTTCATGCATTGATGTGCTAATATAAATTATACTCACAAGTTGTGGGGAAAAATGTAATTAAAAACTGATTTTTACTGCAGCTGACAAGAAAATGTGCTGTTTGAAAGAGTTAAAGTCAATTAACTATTACCAATAATTGGAGAGTCTCCTACTCTGCCAACCATTTTATTCCTGATCCCTCCAGTTGATGTTGCACATGCGACATTACCAGCAGCGTCCACAGCAACGGCTCCCACTGTATCATGGGCCCTGGAATGAGACAAAAAACACTTGATTCAAGTGTGAGCGGCATGTTTGTGTATATTACACAAGAGCTTTGTTAGAAGCCTTCATACTGAACTATTATATAGTTATTTAATTATATTTGGGGTTATTGTCAGGCTATTCAGAATGTGTGTGGTCAGATTAATGGACATTTTAAGCCAAGATAAGAAAGTGTTTAAAAATAAAGTCAGATGATGGAGAGACAAACCACTGAGAGTTAAATTCCTCCATCACTCCAGTGGCATAATTCTTCTGTTTCTCCCACTCTCTCCTCTCGTTCTCCGTCACCAGAGTCTCGGTGGGGACTGTGGCCACGCCGATGCTCTCTGCAAACATGTTCGCACCTCTGCCTGTCAACATGACGTGGGCGGTCTGACATTTCCCATCGCAACAAACATGTAGGAAAATTACAAAATATAATTTGTAACAACAAATTAAAAACAATCCTGAAAACATATATCAGTATCTCCTGCTACGTCTGTTCCGTAAGGCCAAAAGTATTTCAGATGACACCTTCTCCATCACCGCTCGTGCCAGGGACACCGGGTTGGCAATGTTTTTCACACAAGACACAGCACCACAGGCCAGTGTCTTTCCATCCATGATGATGGCATCCAGCTCCACTTCTCCATCGGTGTTCAGTACGGCTCCGTGTCCTAGAATTTGATGTTACAGTCAGTAACAAACTTAAACGGCATCTCAGACAAAGTTTTGATGGACGATTTCGCTGAGCAACTAAACAGACAGACCTGTTGACAGAACTTTGTGTGAAGAGGTTAAAAACTACGGCTGTTTATCAATGGGCGGCACGGTGGTGCAGTGGAGAGCACTGTCAAGTCACAGAAAGAAGGATCTGGGCTCAGACCTGACGACCAACTGGGGCGTGTAGGTTTTCACCAGGGTCACCGGTTTCCATCCACAGTCTTCGGTTACATGACCGGTTACCACTTAGGTTAATTGGACACTCTAGATCGCCTGAAGATGTGAATGTGAGCGGGGATTGGCTGCAGCACACCCGCAAAGAATTAGCTGAATAGATCATGTATGTAAAATAGTGATAATAATAATAATCATCAATTTCATTTATATACAAAAAAAGCAGGATTACAGACATAAAAACCGAAATAACAATTTCAGTACAAGTGCACTTACAAGTTTAAACACGTTAATGCAGGGACACTAGATGAAACATCTAATAAAAAAAATGCAAGAGTTTAACAAGAGGAAACTGAGGTAGCTTATCTAATAGACAAAGGGAGGTTACAGTGCAGCCCTTCTCCCTGAGCGACAGCTGGCTAGCAGGTCCAATTGTTCAAGGAGGGGCATGAGGGAAGAGGAGGGCCACTATAAGTAAGACAAGGCTATTCAAGTGATTTTAAAACAGGGAATTCAATTTAAGAATCAATTCCCAAAACCACGATAAACATGTGCAATGAGGCGAGGGTGGGTGTGATGTGTTGGGGAGCCCAGCGAATAATGAGCTGCGGTAAATTGCAGGATGTTAAGAAGTTGTCTGCCACATCCTCACAAGTCCGCAGGGCGCTGACAATAAGAGCAGCAGGACTTATTACCAAGGCATTGACTGACTGGCTTGCTACAGTGACAGAAAACGATATGTATGTAAACTGATTCATGTGGGTTATTTTGTTAGCAAAGCAAATATATATGTTTATCAGACAAAACCGACATGTTGATTTTTTTTCTCCACGGACTCCATCTGGCTCTAATGCTGGATTATGGAGATGAGCCCCATGATCTGAGGCCGACACGACCTTTGTCCAGCACCATCCCCCAGACTCCTCATGGAGCCAAGATGTAAGTTGGCATCACAACCAGCAGATGGAGACAGTTCACAGCAGACAGATCTGGCTGAATTGGGTGAAGAAGATGGTGACTGGTGATTGGATCCTGTGTGGAGGTGGAGTTGTTGTTGTTTTTTAAACAGAGTAGTGAAGCGGGAAATCTACTTGTCCTGCTTTTATTGAGATTCATTGTGATCTACATTTCAGTGCAGATCCGATTGGAATAAACGCCCTAATATGTTGATGAGCCCAGGATGAGTGTAAACATACTACGTTTCATCAGTGTTTAAATGTATCTGTGTACCTGCATCGAACGCAGTGTTGTCTTCCAGCGCCCTCACAGCTGCTTCCACAGCCTCCACTGCAGTTCCTCCACTTTTCAGCAGAGTAAACCCCTGACGTGCTGCAGCCTTGACTCCATAAACAGAGGCCTGGGCCAGGTGGTCTGGGATGGCCCACGCCCCGCCGTGCACGACGATGACCGCTGACATCTCTGCTTTCCTGCAGGGCAAAGAGGCGTGGAAGTCCAGGCATGTTTCACTGAAGTTGTAGCCGAGGAATTATTGGATTACTAACATTGACAGTCTCTTCTCTGTGTTTTTAGTTACAGATTTATAAGACGTACTATCAGCTCCCAACTGATCTTGATATGAGACGGTTTTATCAACTGCAGTTTTCAAGGTCAGTGAACTTTAAAACCTGACTGTATCTGTCTTCTACAATAAACCTTCAACATTTTGTCAGCAGTGCAACTTTTAGCACAACCTAATTCCTTATGCATACACATTTATTTTGTTTTAATCTTATTATTTTCCGCTTCCTTTTTTAAATGAATAACCTCAAAATTTTCCAATATTTTGTTCACGTACATGACCTGATTGTCATTAATATTACTTATATTTAATTTCCACTATGGGCCATTTTGCCCCCTTTTTAATTTGTTGAAAGGAATACACATTTATAAAGCAGGAGACATGTACTATGTATATAGGTAAATGCAATCATGCAAAATACATTTTAAGTTAATAAATTGCAGGAAGTATTACAAAGATTATAAAGATAGAAAGACAGTAGGAAAAGCTAAAGGTAAATAATATATAATTCTCGCATTTTCACACTTTAAAGAGGTATTCCTTCAGTCTCATTATAAGTTATAAATTATTGTTATCATTATTATTTGTACTTTGAAATTAATAATAGTGTAGCAGGTATTAAAAGTATTATCTAATTTCATTCTCGCTATAAATTCCAATACTATTATTATTTTTACATAATATATAGATTTTAAATGATACATAAACAACATAGGATAAGTCAGTCTAACATTGACAGTATTTACATCACGTTAGGTAATTAATAATAGTTAATGTAGCTGCGATTGAACTGACTTCTCTTTCTTCCTGTGTGTGTCTGACTCCTCTACACCGCACTGACTGCTGGGCACGTGTCTAACACCACCAGATTAAAGTCTGTGAACCAACAGTCAGTCAACAGTCATTCACAGTTTGTCTACAGCATCCTCCAGGTGTTCGAGTCAACGTGCAGGTCGAACATCTGGATCTTTCCTTACCTTCCCAGATCTTCACACTTAATCCTCTCCGCCATTCTCACGTGTTATTTTTGAGACGTCAGTGTTTTTGTTCTTCCTCATCGCCTCTAACTTGACTAATGTAAAGTCTGATTCGATAAAAGATACGAGTTCCGGTCAAACGTTTCAAATTAATAGCCGTCTTGACCAAATGGGTAACCGTTTTTGGGGATAAATATTTTTGAATAAAAGTTCAGCAGATGGAGGAAACAATTATTTGTCCACCAGGTGTTCTTTGGATGAATAAATGTCACAATAATGAATATAAGGGCAGCTATTGTGCTGCTCTTTTAAACAACTTTTATCTTTTAAACAACCTAAGAAGCTGAATCTCATTAGTCATAATTATAGTAATAATCATGACAAATCAATTCTCTCATTTCACCTCTTGAGAAAACGAATATCAACCCAAGTACACAAGGGACATTGAAACAGAACGTCTTTTTTTTATCAACATAGGAAGAAAAAGTGCCAATAATGTTACAAAGAAATATATATATTCAGACTCCATCCTATGCTCTTGCACTAAGATAGATTTAATAGGTTATTGATGTTGAACAGACGACAATGGACTGTCAGCATTTTCAAACATGCATCACCACATATATGATCCAGTGTGACCACGGGCGAGTAAGATGGTCAGAGTGAGCATCATGTCTCTGCCGTACTCAGACTGGAACATGGCTTTGAAAACCTACAAATAAAAAGCATGAATGAGGCCTCATGGTGGTCTATTCTATTTCTCAGGCCAGTTCTGATACTCATACAGTCCTTTAGACTGATCAGAATTTACATTAGTAGTGTTTATAGCTGTTTTACTTTTTTATTTGAAAACGACAGACTGCTATATTCCTCTGTCCAGCTTGACAGAGGCGGGTTGTAATTGGGGCCAAAAGGAGGACAGAGTTTATCAGTTGGTTAAGCAATAACAAAGGCCATATAGACAGCTTCACATAGTTATCACCACCATCAAGTAACAGAGAAATATCTCTGGTGTCTGTGTCCCAAATCAAAAGATGGTTGAACATGTTAGTATTAGGTTAGGTTTCTTTATTAGTACCCGAGGGGTCAATTTGTTGTGCAGACAGGGTACAGCTATCCATATGGAAACAAAACAAAAAGCATCGAAGTTGAAACTAAACTGAAACAAAGACACAAAATTGAAGGGATACACGAAATTAAAGGTTTGAAAAACTTCTCTGCATCACTGTGATTGTGGAATTTGTAATGTTGCCATTTGACCACTAGAGAGCTGTAAGAATCCATAAAATCTTATTTGAAAACTAAATGGTGTCAGTACTGATAGAGAGTCTAAGTCAAAAGAGAAGTGTTGACAACTCTTTTACCCGAAGTAGCATTTATCAGTCTGATAAACATCTTCTCTCAGCACTGACATCAGTTTTCCTCCTTCATATTTGTCAAAGAACATTTCATCCAAAGATACAACTATACTTTGAGATTATATGATGAAAACACATATATACAGTCACACTCAATATTAACCATAGTAACCAGCAAGCATCAACAGCAGCAAGATTATTAATCCTTTCACTGAATGAAATTACACAAGTCAAGGTCCAGTGAGCGTGATACACAAAGGCAGTACAGCTGACATGGGCGTAGTGGTTTTGTCCAGCAAAAAACCATTGTGTCTCTTCTCAACACAGAGTGAGCAATAATTCATGTAAAAGAAAAGAGGACGTGCAAATGTGATAATATGATCAATATATTCTAACTATCCATAAAGATATAAAGAAAAAAGTTGGTTAATAAGATATTCATGTCTTTTTTTTATAGCATTTTAAACAAACCCAAATGGTTGTTTGAGCTCCTGAAACCGACACACAACATATTTCCGTATCCATTACAAACATGAAGAGTGAATGATTAATACTCATGACACTAAAGGTGAACTGAGAGATTAGAAATTAGATATTAAATAATAAAATTCCTGCTCTTACTGACTTTAAGATAATACCGTTTGTTTCATTTCTATTGAAGTGTGAAGATTTGTGGATCACCTCTAAAAGAAGAATATGAGATTTCACAGACAAGCATTGTGGTGTGTGCTGTCTCCTCGATGTTCTATGACGAGATTATGAATTTTTAACATAACTAATTTAACCAACTCTATATATGTGTCTATTTAAAGGGATAAGAGGCAGACATAAGTGAGTGTTGTCCCACAACGCTCTTTGTTATTCCGATCAGAGCAGTCACAATCATCTCTAAAGGTCAAGTAGAGCTGGAGTTTGGTCATCCACCAGCTTCCTCTGCTCAAAAACTAATTTGTGAGTAAGTACAGCAGCCAGCATCCTGCGCTGCAGATGACTTTGAGATTCAGATCAATATCACGGCTGAAGGGGACAAGAGAGGCATTGATACCAGATGCAAACATTCGTGCTTTACATCGCTGACACCATCAGTGCTGCACCGTGACGAGCGAATAAAGAATCACAGTGATAAAGATTCTTTGAGGTGGTGTCATGTCTTTTCCTCTTCACAAACAGAAACAAGCTCTCCTTTCCTCTTGAGTCACACTTCAACAGAGGAAATGAACATTGTTATGCTGGGATTGCTGCGTTGCTCTTTTACAAGCTAACAAATATAAACTGCAAAACATCTTCTCTTGAGTGTCTTGTAGTAGTTATCAACATCATCGCATATTTATTTTAATCAACTTTATTTTACATTATTGTATATCCCTTTGGTTTTAAATGTGCTATTTAAATAAACCCGACTTGACTTATTGCATTAAATGCTATTGTATTGATACAGTTTGTCACATTTAAAACCATGACTGTGAATTTAGTTTTTTTTATTCAGATATAAACAGAATGGCTGCGTATTAGGATGTGATTACAACTATATTAAAAAACAGTTTCAGAAAACAAGAACAAACTGTCATTGTCAATTACTTAGACATGAGCGAAATTCAAACAGGAAACAAGAAACGAGAGCATTGATATATTTCTAAACAGGTATAGTTTTGCAGAGCTTTTCAGAAAGATGCCAAACAGTGATTAAACCATTACAAGACATCAACTTTCTTTCTGACTTGATTAACAAAGACGTTTGAGTAGATCAGAGGCTGTGAGGACAGACTGATGGGAGCCCAGTTGAACAAACGTATTACTCAATGCCGTTTATTCTATTATGCGATGGAAAAACCATAGCTTGAAAAAAAACTTCCTGGTCCCCACATCAGGAGAAATGTGAGTCATGCAGGTGGTGTCCAGCATGGGCAGCGACACAGAGGCCATAACTGTGTTTTCCTCCCTGAGGCGAAACAGCCACTGGTCACACAGAGCATTTGTTCAGTGTGACAGAAAAAAACAACAAGCGGCTCTGTGGGTAACTCTGGAAACTAATAGAAACTCAGTCAAGAACGTAATTGGATCAGATATGTTTCACGTTGATACGGTGTTATCTCTCGGTAGTATGGCATCACTGATTCGGCCATAATTGATCTTTGCCATATCAAAGTGAGTCATAATTTAACCTGAGAGGACAATTTAACCTGACTCAAAATAAAGTATATGTTATAATATTGTCTCATAAGGACTCGTTGGGTACAATAGGGCGACAAGCGAGGATCATACCGTTTGCTTGATCCAAAATTGGCAACAAAGATGTTGCAAAAACTTGCAGGTTGGACGGTTAATATGCCTAAAAGAACATATCCACAGGTTGTTACTACAAATAAACTTAATGTTTACCTATTTATAAACTATTTGTTTATAAAAAGTCACTTTAATAGTTGTTAATTGTTTTGTTTTTTTCTCTACATTGCACTGTCCCCTAGGACAGATGTATAAAACAAAACTTGTCTATCTGCCGTGAGGCAGGGCCCCCCAGATCGTAGGGCCCCCAAAATGTACAGGACCGGCTCTGCTGCTACTGAATAATGGTTGAACTAAATGTCTGCAGTGTTGTTTCTCAGTTTCTTCTTTTGGGGACAATTTTCAGCATCAAACTTTTCAACAAAGCAACTGAATCTATTATTGAAGTGAGATTATTGCAGGGACCGTGTGTGAGCCCCGACTAAATGCAACCTCAACTTTTTTTCCGCCTTTTCTCATTCATTCCCTCACAGCACAATTCTTCTGCGCTCAGCGGGGACCGTCTTTGTTTACCCAGCGGCGCCACGCTGCCAGAATGTGGCCAATAATGTGTGTGAGGGGCGGGGAGGAGGAGCGGCAGCGGCGCGGTGGGCAGACCCACTGAGGGCGGCGGGGTGCTGAGGAGAGGACGGAGAGGAAGCAGCAGCAGAGATGGACTCCCACCTCTGAAGCACAACTCACCCTCCAGCCCACCATCACGGACTAGTTGTCTTTTCTCCTTTGGTATTTCTTTTTTGGCGCCCGGTGCCCCGGTGGAGTGGAGCCGCTAACAACGCAGGAGCGGGGAAGGGTTTTAGTTGCATTCCGACGCTCGTCCTGTCCGGTCCCGCACAGTCTCTCACCTGCACGGCCGGCGAGGAGCTCCGCTGGCACAGCCATGAATTCCAATAAGTGCTTACCTGAACTGGTGGCGGAGAAAAACACCCTGGACCCCTCTTTTGTGCACGCGCTGCGCCTGCTTGCAGAAGGTAAGTCAGGTGTTTTCCAAAATCGTGTTCATCTGTGGCATTCACCATCTCTGCAGCTGAAAACACCTTTCTGTTTGTATTTTGTGGGGGGGAATGACCTGTGACCTGATGTGAGATTATATTCAACACATTACCCCTAACTCGCAATGCTGTGACAGTGGATTCGCTGTGGTTGTGCGTCTTGATTTTGGGCTCTGCCCTTTGGCTCTTTGTGCACAACTTTAAAAAAAAAATGTTTTTCCAAAAGTGGAGGAATGCAATGCGCACAGAATGGAAAGTGTAGAGTCATCACCTTTTATTGTAACCCTCCAAGGTCGAGCACCAGCACAACACAGCCCCAAAATAATAACTCGAGTGTCCACGGAGCAGGTCTCTCTACAGCTGGAGACTGAAGTCACCGATCACCTCCATTACCTGGACGTTTGACTCATTTTCAACAAAGTAGTGTACCAGCGTTTGAATCTTCGGCATAGCATTATTTCATATCAAATTGTGTGTTACCATAATTTCTTTGTCAGACTAAAAGAAGCTTCGAAAACTTCACATCCTGCTTAAGTTTCTTGCAAAAAAGACATTAAACAAGCTAAGCAAATATCAGTATTAGTCAGAACTCTCCCTGCGCATTAATATTTTAGATTGTTCAATCAATGGGTGGAAGTCCAAGTTTTTCTTTGCTCACATTGTTTATGTGAAAGTAAAAGCATTTCAGTAT
This sequence comes from Pleuronectes platessa, assembly GCF_947347685.1. Lineage (NCBI taxonomy): Eukaryota > Metazoa > Chordata > Actinopteri > Pleuronectiformes > Pleuronectidae > Pleuronectes > Pleuronectes platessa. Next base: position 13,766,985 of record NC_070637.1, read on the forward strand.
TGTTAGCTAATCCAGCCATCATATTAAGTTCTCTTCAATCAATCAATCAACTGTTATTTATACAGTTCGTATTCACAGATCACAATTTGACTTGTAGGGCTTAACAAGGTGAGACATCCAATGCCCTTTACCCTCAACAAGAGTCTGGAGAAACTACCAAAAATAGAATAATACAAATAATACCACAAATATGCAGAAACATCACAGAGAGTCTCAAGTGAGCTCTCCCTCTACCAGGATGATCAGGAAAAGATGTCACATGTTACAGAGCACATCAACAAATTAACAATATTAGCAACAATCAAGAGAAAAGTGTGTAGCAGGAAACCCACTGGTTCTGTGACAGACAGACTGTATAGTGCACGCTCAAATCTAATCGGCAGTATCATCGATTCTAAATGCAATGGATAATTCCTGAAAACCGCTTCATAAACATTTCAGGTGACTGTGGTGTAGCGTGACTCATCTTCTCTCAACACCAACGCTGTCATCAAGGTCACAGGAGGGACTCGGTGGTGCCGCTGAGACAGATGTTCGACCGTCTCCCCTCTGACTTCATGTCACACTTCGTCCAACAGGGCCGTATAATCAAGTTCAGCCTGCAGCATGTAAAGTACCTCTCTCCACGCCGCAGGTGCATCCGTGGTTTTCATTCACATATCCAGACTGTGTCACTTTTGATAGGCGGGAAAACATATCACGGCGGAGCCAACACAAGGACTCGGCTCAGCCCGAAGCGGAATTTGAATCAGAGTCAGATTTATTGGCACAAATGCGTTCGTGCTCACAGGGGGGGAATTTGGTTGCTGCAGTTGGTGAGTCTCTTTCAATGTGCAAAACTAAGTACCTCCTATTTACAGACTATATAAAAGCAAGGTACAGATCATATAAAAGGCAAACTATATGCTGTATATCAAGGGCAAGTGTGTGGTCGTGCAGACAAGAGTTGTGTGCATCATGCAACGAGAGTATATCTATGGTGTAGTCGATGATACTGGTCAGCTGTTGATGAGCGTGATGGGGAAAGACACTCCTCCTGTGTCTGGTAGCTCTGGTGAACACGGCTCAGTGGCGCCTTCAGGAATCTGTTACGCTTTTCTCACCTGTTTCCTTGTTCCTGGAGAGAACAAACCCCGGAGGGCGGGCAGAGGGGGTGGAACCAATGATTCCCCCCCACCCCCCCCCACCCTGCTGTCCTTACTGTTCGCAGCAGTCTGGCTCCTATCCTGTTCTGTGGCTGCTTCCAACCAGGCCGTGATGGATGTGCCCAGCAGGCGTTCTCTGACTGCAGCGTAGAACTTGCTCAACAGCTCCCGTGGCAGACACTACTTCCTCAGTTGAGGCGGAGAGAACATCCTCTGCAGTGCACTTGAGTTGATGGAGGTGATGCCAGTTGGTCTCCCACCTCAGGTCTTGGGGAAAATGGTATTTCCCAGAAGCTCGAGGGTTGAAACAGTGCGGTTGGATGTTGCGAGGGGGAGCAGTGTCTCCACGAGTCTGCTGTCGTTTCCACTTGTTTGACTGCACCTGAGCACCAGTACTACAACTCTCTGCCGATACGCTGACCTGTCACCCTCTCGTATGAGTCCGATGGGCAGTGGTGTGGTCTGCAAACTGTAGAAGTTTGACAGCTGGGTCTTTGGAGGTGCAGTCTATGCTGTATAGTAAGAAGAGCAGCAAGGGGGAGACGACACAACAAAGAAACAATACGATACGTGATACACGGCAGACAGCGATAATATCTAGAGCTGTGAAAAATAACGCGTTAACGCGTTATGATTAAATTACAGGATTAATTCGTTTTTTTTTTTTTAACGCATTTAACGCATGCGCAGAAGGACCTTCCAATTCCGCCGCCTCTGCACTAGTCGCCGCTCTAATGCAGTCAGACGGCAGCTGCCATTCAAACAAACAAACAACATGGATAATTTTGATGAACCTGAGGACCTTCTGGACGGGAAGATCGTGTTCCAAAAAAACAAAGATCGAACATTCAGTAAAACCAAGGTGATATGCACACTCTGCGAGAAGACGTTATCTTGTTTTCACAAAAATATTCCGAAAAAATCGCTAATGTGATTAATCATGATTAATCCATAGAAACCTGTGATTAATTTGATTAAAAATTGTAATCATTTCACAGCCCTAATAATATCACAATACAGTGATTCTCCGATAATTGATATGTTGCAATACAATCATATACAACACATCATGGTATCTGTTTAACTGAAGAAGATTAAAAAACATCCCGAAAGATGTAAATTGCAGGATTTGTGTGTTTATTCCCTGCAATTTATTGTTGGTTTCACAGATGAGACATGTATAAAAAACTGCATAAAAGTATAAAACTAAAAGAGTAAATATCGATATTTGGTGCCAGCATCAATAATCGTACATCATGAGTCGGGATGAGGAGGAGAAGCTTGAAACAGGGAATGGGCTCCTGTAGTTTGTGACGTCTTACAGGCTCCTCGGCTGGAGTCTGGAGCAGGTGCAGTGTCGTAACATTTCCTTTTCTCCGTTGTAAATGTACATGTGCTCCCTCAAGGTAGACAGGAGTGCATTCCTAAAAATAACTAGTAAAGCTTTGAGTGACGTGCTGTGGAATGAATATTTTCTACTCTGCTTACATGAGAAAACTACAGTAAAGCAAGCTAAACACGTGGCCCTATATTCCTCTGGGAACACGTACTGCAGTGTATCAGGTGTAAAATGAAAGTCAACATTTACTGTCGTCTACATTCATCCGTATTGCTCTGTGATGTTAAGATTCCGATCACACATCTGTTTGGACGTGTTTGTGGAGAGAGGTGTAGAGTCCAGCTCCATGTTGGATTCATACGCTGTGATTGGACGGCGCCCTGGTGCCCGTGCTCCTTGAGCCCCCCTGTTGAAATGTGCCGATGGGACACGTGACGGCGGCGCCCACAGTGCACTTTGCCAGCTTCACTCAAGGCTGAGTCACACAGCCAGGACACAAAGGAAAATCAATGTCTTTATTGCATTTGCACAGTGAACGGGAATTAGCATGTTTATATGGTATTATCTAGAAAGTGATTTCATTCAGGTGAAGCCATTTTTTCCACTAACAAATACACATATACTCAATACGGTGCAGTTTTCAATTCTTCAAGTGAGTACAACACGATGAACACAAATACAACACGCTGTTATACATTTCTAAGGAACGGAGAACATTTCAATCAGAGGAATCCTGTTTCCGAGGTCAACAAAGAAAAATAAATGCAAAATTCACAATAGTGAACGATTACTCTGATAAACTGTCAGCTCGGTCAGACTCTGACAGTGTTCAACATCATCAGCTGTGGGCAGCATCTGAAATAATCGTCATAATTCCAACCACTTTCACACAGTTTCTATCATCTCATGTCAGTCCAGATTCATCAGTGGACGGCAAGATAAACTGCTCCCACAGATTTATAGATCCACAGCTATTAGTCACTGAATAGCGGAGCATGAAATCCTGCATTATTCACGTCATGCACGTTTACCAGCGGGACATGGATTTACCACGGCCTCAGTTAACAGCTCCGTATTTATGGAATGAATTGGTTATTTGCTTAAGTTAGTGTTGCCTTTAAATTTGTCCTTCTTTCTTCGAGCGGAGTGAAGCTCTTCCAGTGGGTGGGTGAGGATGATTATCACTCGGATTGGAGTGTGGGCTACTGGTTTGCTTCGACTGTGAAGCAGTGAAATAATGTATTTAAACACATTCCCCTCGAGACCATTCCTTAAAATCACTTAAATCACGTATCACAGCTCATTTCAGCGTATAAGTGGGCAATGATTACTCGGATTGACACATGAAGGTCAATGTTTCCATGCGTTGAGCTTTATTAATCTGCGGCCGACTAAAGAGCAGCACCGTTGTTTTTAGAGTGGGTTGAAGTTAGAGACAAGAAAGGGAAGCCTTTAATAGATCCCAGCGGTTTTCTTTGAAATACTTGCCTACATGCCACGTAGCTCAGTCCTGTCATGAAAACCGATGGGATTCCTAATGAGCAAAGCAGAACGCCGAGCAGGCAGACGCACAGAGGAGGGTGTGCGCTGAGATCTCTGATGGACGGGTAGAGGAAAATTGGTTGATGAGAAAAACAAAGGCAAGTGTGTGCATCTGCATGTTTCCACTTTTAGATTAAAGGTGACAATTCTGCACATCACTTTCTTCTTCTTCTTTTTTACAATGACAAGATCTATTTTATATCGTTGCTAAGCATTACTAATCTCGAATGTCCTCACAAGTGCTGCCGGTGGAAGCGGCAGCACAAACAAATCTTCATGAGATCTGAAGGACGCAGGCTTCTCAGAAATAAAGATGAGCATGTACTGTTTACGAAGGAGGCCCATGACTCACGTAAAGTAAAAATCATAAGAGAGAAGAACATCAGAAACCCCTCACGTCTGTCGAGTTTACCTGTGTTCCCACTCTCAATGAGGTTGTCAGTTTAATGTCTTTAAGCGTCAGTGGGCATAAGATATTTGAACTGAAGCTTAGAAACTTCCTTTTGATGTGAAACACAGCAGTGAGCGCAACGCTTCCTTTAATCCTTTATCATATCTGGGTTTTATCTGGTTTGCATTTAGCCTTTCTCCAAACTGTCAGAGCTCAAATTCTCTCTTCATTACCCGGCTGCACTTCGCTGTCGTTCTCTCAACGACTCTCGAGCAAAAAGAGGAACTGTTCTTAAAAAATAGTTGAATATCAAGTAGTTAATCACAGTATAAATCGGTTTCTGTTCGAGTAGATGGTAAATGCTCTGTTTTTTATGTGGCACTGTTCTATACTTGACGACCACTCGAAGCACTTCACGGCACAGTTCTGCCATTCACACACACACATTCATACAGTGCATCTGTGTGCAACACGTTCTCTATCACACATCACTTGCACACACGGAATCTGGGAGACTGGGATCAAACCACTGACCCTCTGGTTAGTGGTTAACCCGCTCCAACCCCAGAGTCACAGCCGCCCAGTCGATTAGTAAGGGCTGAAGCCCAATTCATACTTCTGTGTGGAAGCTTTGCCGAAACGCTAGTGGTGGTAGAGTTTCTATGCTGGTGTTGAGTTTCTTCCGGTGTCTGGTCGGCTTATTTACAAATTCTCTGGTGTCTGTTTACTTCAGACCAATGGCGGGTGTTTCTAAAGTGGTGTTGGAGTTGCAGCTGATAGAAGTTCAATAGAAATTCGGACCAATCACAGCTCTTGCGTCAGTCGCCACAAAGCATGGTTACATTTTTGGGGATCCATCCATCTATCCGTCATTCCATCCATCCATCCGTCCACACATCCATCCATCTATCTGTCCACCCATCCCTCCATCCCTCCATCCATTGATCCGTCCATCCATCCACTCTTCTTTAACTTTATTAAAACTAATCAGACATTGCAGGAACCCTCTTAGCTTTAGTCAACTAATGACGTAGGGCAGTAATTAGAAGCTGAGAGAGTTAGCTGTACTGACTGTTAAATAGATGTATCACAGTCTGTAGGTAAAGTATAGAGTCGACAAACAGTCATATAACTTGAACAGACATGTCTTACATTCTTAAAAGTCATTGGGATGATTCCCCTCCACATAGAGCAGTTCAGTCTGGGAACTCTAATTGATTTTCACTTAATCTCTCTCCCTCTCTTGTTTATAAATTGTTAGTCACATTTTCAGCGTGCCCCCCATGTTGTGCGACCTATCAAAAGGACAAAAACAAAAAAAGATTACATTGCATTTCAGGAAAGTGAGACATTGCATTACCTTTTCGCTGTTTAGCCGACACTCTTATCGAAAGTGACTCACAACGAGTGCACGGGTTGAATAAGATTAAATTCCAAGGTCATGAGCGTTTTCAAGCAACAGAAATGAGTGGATGAGCCAAAGCCGCAGCACTCGGAAAATAGATATTACAGATCAGATTATGTTTCTGTGTCCCTTGAATGCTCACTTGGAACCCGGAAAGTTGTAAATACAACAAATAAGGGACAGAAAGCAATATATATATATATATATGTTGCTGTCCATCCTTTTATTTCTTTATTTGCAACTTTTATACATAACAAAATGAAAGTGATACAGACAGGTGTTGTAAACTAGCATTTATGCTAATACACTGTAAACAATGCATCTGGTTCGTCCAATGACATTGTCATGTCCATGTCCAAATAAAATCTAATATATATATACATAAATAATAGTGTCTTTTGCAAATGTTATCTAGGAGATAAAGACCATGTTGTCACCACAGATAAATGTGAGGCATACTTTCTGTCCTGTCTGGCCTCTATGTTGTGTATAATCTGTTTATTTTATTCAAAATATATAATTTGTATGAATAGTAATTACTCTTTCACTTTGCGTTGCATATTCAGCGGAGAATTTGGGGACGGCATTATAATTAGATTTAAGATTTAATACGTTATCTCTGTGTCAAGGGCCGAATGCAATTTGCCTCAGTGCGGCTCTGTTAAAAACACATCAACAGCACGGGGCCGAGCGGGGGTGCGCATTTCAAACCCGTCGCATATAAATTCATCAGTCCAGAGTGAAAAAGGCCAAATCTAATTACACGTCTTGTCGTCCTTCCACCCCCTCACCAGGTCCACTCTGCCACTCGGAGCACCATTACTTCAATTTGCTGTGTTTGGTGGTAACACGCGTTTAGTTATAGGAGAGTAATTCAGCCTGGTGTCAACAAATGACTTCTGAATAACACTCAATGCATGTTTTGGTTTTCGTGTGTCATTTCACACCAGGCCATCTCTCTACTGACGAAACCTGTTGTAAACATTTATATAACTTGTTTATCTTTGCTTATGTTCTTCATATGCTTGATTTTATATCCTAATGAACACCAGTGGTATCAGACTGTTTCCACTTTCCTTGAGTGTTTCTTGCTAGAAGTCCTTCACTGGTTCATCTCTGCAACCATTCACCCGCCCACACCCACAAAGTGCCATACTGGACGCGAGTCAAATCTGGACCCGCCCAAACATGTTAACATATAACCAGCCCCCTGTGATTACATGCTACACACACTGTGCCTCACATGGCCTTGTTGTCCTCTTCTTATGATGGTTGAGTTGTGTTCTCAGAAAATGTTTTCTCAATTCTCACAGCACTAATGCATCACCAGCCAAACTAGTGGCTGTCAACAGCTGATATCTTTTCACAAACAGTAAAAGCCACTGAGGACGTATTCACCAGTGGCTCTCTCTGTCTGTATGTGACCCGTTTTGTACTAGTCAGTTAATTGTCTGTAGTGATGGTTAGTTAGTAAAACAAATCTTTGGCTGACTAGGCTTCATGGAAGCTGATTAAGATGTAATTTCATTGTCCGATTTCTCAAAAAAACACATTTGAATTCTCAGACGCTGCCCGTCCATGTTTGCTCAATGCCTATTCCTGATCCCAAATATATATATAACATATTTGCAGGATTTCCAGGGCAGGACAGATACGTATTTATATATGACAATATCCGGACCTAGCCCCTACCCCAAACCCATTTATTTTGCATTTAAGTCCACTAAATAATTTTCTCTTTTTAAATTCTACATCCCGACCCCTGTCCACCTTCCCTGACTCTAACCCCAGGGGTCTCTACGTAACAGAGGGACAAACATAAATCTGTGCCTGCGTCTACTCATCACCTGTGGGTGTTTGAATGTCCCCGGAACGTACTGAACAAAATGCTTCTGTGCAGCGTTAAAGTACATGCAGGAAAATCTGACGTGACAGAAAGTTCTGTGCTATTTGAACAGTAATAATTCATTTTTGATTGAATTATGAAGTCATTATTGTAGATGTACTTTTCAGCAAGTAGAAGCAATCAGGGAATAATTGATTGCTGTCGAAAGCCTTTGTTTTTCCGGCCTCTTTATGCAGTTGGTATATCAGGATTTTTAATTAAACATATAGAATGATAATCACTCAATTCCAGGATTGACTTGTTCAACACTTTATAAATCTAATCATTTTTGTATGAGTATTTTAACCTCATTCAACAATACATTTCCACAGCTACCAGGATCTTCACCCAGCAGAAGTGGGGAGTTTACACGTGTATTTTTCGACTATTCTGCAGCTTTCCCCTGTGCTCCTCATCAATCAATCTGCAGGTTATTCAAGGTTTCAAGTCTTTCAGCCAGCTTTGCAAAATATATGGTGAGAGTGGAAAACAGAGGCTGCTTACTGTGTGTTATTTGTCTACACGGAGCGCACATCAGATTCTAGGACATCCTGAGTTGCCGCCCTTGTTGGGTGTGATGAGGTTCGTCTTCATGCTCGGTTCTGTCTCATCAAATCACATTTTGGCATGACAGTGCATGGGGGCAGAGATTAATCAAACCTATGTAGGAAGATATTCAATTAGATATTTATTCATTATGGTGAATTGTTTCATCATAGTTTAGCCGTATACAAAAAAGAACACGTCCCTCAACAGCAGAGGAAGAGACAAGCACACACACTTTTAAAGCAGCTTCTATTCAGTATTAGAAAAAACAGCATGCTGTAGACTGTATGTCAAATAAAGCCTTAAATCCAATAAAGCTACAATGTGAAGATAAACAGCTGAGTAGTAAACATATAATCTCAAATAATGCACCTCCCACCCCTCTGTTTGTGTTTTTGAACAGCATACATTCTTCTTTCTACTGAAACAAGCTCAAATATTGTAAGATATTAATTACTTCTGCCAAGGAGGTTGTGTTTCCATCAGATTAAGTTTGTTTGTTAGCAGGATTATGCAAAAACTACGGGACGGAATTTAATGGGAGAAAGTGTCAGGGAAGAACTCTTACATTTTTGGGGCAGGTCTGTATCAGGGGGTAGACTCAGGATTTTTTTTGTTCCACTTTCTTTCATTTTCTAACATTTTCCTCTACTTTCCAGGGAGAGAATTATGTGTGAATCTGGACAAAACAATCCAGTTTTATCAAGGGGGCTGATAGGCAGCGATGAGTGTGTTTCTGGTCTGGATCCAAATTGAAATCTGGATCTAGTAGATTGAAATGTGGTCTCATAGGGGCTTTGCTTTTTCAGCTGCTGTACGGTTACAAACAGGGGCACAAACCTGTGTGTGGCTGAGTAAACTGAATTAAAAAACCGCACCCAATATAATCTGTGAATTCCCAATAGAAGCTAGAATCTAATTTACTGTAATGATGAATAATTGCTGTGTGTTGATTTTTAAAGGTGAGTTTGGTAAGTTGTTTCTGGAACACTTTTTTATCTAATTTGTTGAAACCCACGTTAGGTCCCGATAGCCATCAATAAATACAGCTGCTGGTGTCTGCAGCCCTGGCAGGACTGTAATAAGCGGGACCTAATGAAACGATTGGCTGGCGTACCTGTCTGTCACTGACCAACCTGACTGTCTGTCACTAACCAACCTGCCTGCCTGAGTTCTCCCTGCCTCTGCTCTCACTGCAACTGACTGGAGTCTTCAGTCAGGGAGACATGCACCACTGAAGCAGAGACGACAGAAGAAGTTAGCAGGCAAAAAGTTGTCTACTAGCTGTGGTCAGTGTGCAGTGATATTAGGGGCTGTGATGTGTCGATTGCATATTGCATTTCATATTCATATTAACTTTCCAGGATAAATAGAATGAAAACTTTTCCTCAGTCTGAGTTGTTGCAAACTGACCAAAGCAGATGTATTTAAGTTTTAATCCAAGGCAAACCGGCTGAGCACATTTTCTCTTTTTCAACAAAACCTCGTCTCTGAACTTGTGCGTTCACACTTTCATTCAGAAGCCGCCCAGTTAAACCAGAGTTTTTTTTCTTGTTTCATTCTTGGTGACTGAGCAGCTCTGCTGAAGCAGTTTGGACAGCGCGACAGAGGGGATCAAGAGCACAAGAATAGTCACTCATTCAGTTTCCCCGCTGACACTCTTTTTCATCCTGTGTGAGGGCTGAAACCAGGAACCTTCAAAGCACATTCTCGCATCTGTGATCTTCAGGCTCCTGCCACTTCCAACCACATATTTGACAACGATGATACCAGTGTGAACGTTTCTCCGGATTTATACAGTGTAAGCTCATTTTCCACCGCTTCTCTCCCTTCCCCAGCTTTTTACTCTCTCGCATGCGTTCGCACACAATGTGCGAGTTCACAGGCAGGCTGCACTTTAGAATAAAGGTGTTTCTCATTATGCACTGTTACAGAGGACAAAAATCGTCACGGGCTATAAAAACAGCATTACTTCATTCAAATGATGTGAACATTATGCCCATTTGAAAGTTAAATACTCACTTTCATAATGAAAATTCATCCCAAAACAAATCCATATGCAGAGGTCCATAACTAATGTATGAGGATACCGAGAATTAAATCCTTGATCAAACCTGGAAGTGGGACTGAGCACAGAAAGCACATGAGCTTCTTTTGATGGTATGAGTTTCACAAACTAAATGAGTGGATGTTTTGCATTTGCACATTTGCATTAAGTATTCTGGCAGAGCATCTAACTCTCCAATGATCAAAACCTTAACAAGAGTCTACAGGAACAAGTCCTTGAAAGTATAAAAGACTGTGTGGCTTGACTATACCCTCCAGAGTCACACATGCTGTTAAAGAATTTGTCTTTATTTCTTCCAAATTCATTAAAAGTCTCATTTTCAAAATTAAAACCGTTTTCTGATCAGGCAACGCTACAATTAAGGTTTGGTTTAGTCTCATTCACAAATCGCTTAGGGAAACTGTGGCTTTGTGATGAGGATTACGAAGGTTAGGGAAGGATTGTTGAGAAGAAACCAACGTTGACTGTCTTCACACTGTGTTGAGGTCAATCCGTCCACCCACGTCTCTTCTGTGTATGGACTTTGTGGTTATATATTGTTTCACCATACTTCCATCTCCATCTCTAACCTGTGGTGTCTAGCATTGTGTGGATTGTGATGTGCGCGATATTCTTTGGCCTGACCATGAACCTCTGTGCAGGCGATCTGTTAACATGTAAAATCCAGTAATCAATTGGCTACATTTATCACAAATCCCAAAACAGAAATGTGTAAGCATACTACACAATTACTTTAATGTAATAACTTGTAATTTGACATACCTCTAGTATAAAGTCCCATAGAAGTGAATGCAGAACCTTTATCTTGCCAATTTACATTGTATAATGTTTTATTGTATAATTGGTAATGTTACATTTGTTCCCAACAGAGAGGAAGAATAATTTCTCAGAAATATCGTTAGTTACTTTGTCACATGAACTTGTATATTTGTACATTGTCCCTATGCAGCTCCTCATGTACTGTATATAAAGAAGAGCCAGTTCAACATGTGCCTGCACACCACAGGTTGTGTTTGATAAATGTCCTCAGGAAAAACACATAATATTAAAAGGCATATTCTGTAAGCTCTTGGTATCCTGGGACTTCTGCCTCATGTAAAGTGTCACATAAGGAACAAGGAAGTGTGAATCCGCAGCGTCGATGTGAGAAAAAGGTTGAACGCTTGGATTTCAATCTGTCAACCTGCATAAATGTTTTGATAAAGAATCCAGACAGCAGTCCTGAGAGGTAATGAGCAAAACCTTTCCTTCAGCAAACATCTCTGTTAAGGCTGTCCCTTCTGGCAATGACTCTTAGTAACCTGAAAAGGCATTTTCACATTCATTCATTTGTATTCTTCCATTTTGAATGACCTCTCTCAGCTTTTGACAGTTTAGCAGCGCAGACAGCATCTTCCAATTTAAATGATGCTCCTCGGACAATCAGTCACAATCAGAGAGAGACTGGTTCACGCTGGAAGAAATCACTGCATTTCATGGATTTTGTGCATTTCATAAAACTGACACCACTGGCCACTCTTTCCAACTATTATCCACACAAACGAATAATGTGTCAGACTGTGAGACAGTTGACACAGATTATATATTGCATTCTGACTCTAATCAGGATGTCTTACAGTCTATAATCAACTCTCTTCCTTAGTGAACATTTCAGCCTTTTATCTGCCCAAGCTGGAGCTGTTTGTTAACGTCACAGCTTTGTCTGCCGGCTGTCGGCAGCTCAGATAAGGGCGCAGTGCTCCAGCCTCAGTGAACTCTTGAGTTTCAATATAGCATCTCAGGTGTGTTCGCCGACTTGTTCTGGGTCTTGTTCAGGAACATCTTTTATTGTCCCACGTCACAGACCTGAAATTGTAATTCTGTTGAGTAGAAGGCAGCGATCAAGGAGGAAACCGAAGAGGTTTTCATTCCTAGAGGATCATGTCTTGTGAGTGTTCAGTTCAGGGTGTTCCTGTGGAGCCGAACCAGATGGTTAACATCCACCTCTCATCTCCTTCCTGTTTGTAATCAGGCCGTGGAGACACAAGAGGACCATTGGGCCAATTTGCACAAGATTTGCACATCCTGTAAAGTGCTGCAGCTTGATTGGAACCAACGATCTGCAAATATGATCTTAATATGAGAGTTCATCTTTACGCCAAACGACTCTGATATCAAACGTTTTGTATATTTAATCTGACAGCTGTTTAAGTCCTTCGCTGTGCGGGGATGAGAGAACGAGAGCTCAGTTTGCAGTGAAGTGAGGCACAGTAAGCCGACTGCGACTTTGGCCTCTGTTGTTATTTTGACTGGATCACGAGATTACAGGGTTTGATGTAAAGGACGTAGCGGTAGACAGCGGGATAATCTCACATCATTAAGTTTGCACTGTGAGCATATTTACAACTGAGACACAATAATAATCAGCTAAAATGATTCACTGTGTGCGATGCAATGCAAAGTTTAATTCCCTCCGATGCGCCCCCAAGCCTAACATTACACTGTGTGGTTGTCATGCTGCAGCATTCTCCAGAGCCGAGTTGCACATGTGGACTGATGCTGTGTTTTCAGTAACATAACAAAACTAATTATCTTCTTATCTGTTATTTTATTTTGTGTTTGCAGAGATTGAAAAGTATGAAGGCGACGATTTGAGAAAAGATGGCGACATAAAGAAATACCTAGATATCATCAGCAATAAAAATATCAAGCTCTCCGAAAGAGTTCTCATTCCAGTGCAACAGTATCCAAAGGTAAGAGACACAACAACAACGTCTTATCCCACAAAACACACGGTGGCATTTTAGGGTCCTATGCTTTATTGTCTGTGGGAGGAAACTGAAAGGTAATGAAAATTTGCAGTATTTTCTAAATTGACTTTTTTGTCCTCCCTATGCCTTTTAGTCTTTTATTAAATCTTATGATTAAAATGAAGAATTGATAAACAAGAAACTAAGACCTGGAATTGTGATTTGACAAACCTAAGACACCAATCATGTCATCTCGTGGGTGGAGCTTAGTAACTGGACAAGGCTCCTCAAGTGCAAGTGGTAGAGAGCAGGGGCGGGGCTACATTAGCATTTTTATAGATCCAAGTCAGAAAATTAGCAATTTTGGCCATTTAAAGGTAATTTTTCATTCTAAAAATTTTGAATATGTCATTTTTAAGAACAAATAAAGTTTGTAGGAACTTGATTTCTAATCTGAGGTTGCGGTGCCCCTTCTAAAATGTCTGTTTGGAATGGGCTGGTTGCTTTGCCTTGGCCATGCTGGTTGTAACTTAACCTTCTGAAACTGCAGAGTGACCCGCAGTAATTAAGCCGCCACAAAATACCTTTGAACTAGTAACTAAATAGTCAGTGAGTGGACACTAGACACCTGCTGCACCCTTTGCATATATACTTCGGGCAACGACAATCCCGATAGAAAGTTATCGGGCCGCGTCCACTTATTTCCGGTTAATTATCGAAAAACTAAGTTTTTACAGCCCTAAAGCGGCGAAGAGTAAGTTGAAGAACAATCACCATAAATCACAGTGTGACACAGTACACGGTATTCTGATTAATGCAATATCACGACTGACAAGTGAAATGTGGCCTAATGAGGCTTCTCCATTGGGCGTCTGAGCAACAACACACAGCTGCTGGTGTTGAACCTGAAGGCTTTACTGCCACTGTGATCAAAGGAGGCCGCTTCGCTGACTCTGCGTTTAAACCGTCATGCAACAAGCAGCTAAGAATGATTGCGGCAGTTGAACAACACAGATCGCAACAAAACCTATCTTGATATAGTTAATTGATTATATGTCCTTTCTACAAATACATAATATACTGCATACAGTGTGTTACAGTAGGTAGAAGAAATAGATCGATGTTCCAGTTCCAGGTCATTAGCAAGAATATTTCTTTGTAATATTTTAAAGTATTTATGGTCTTTACTCTAAAATATGATATATATATATATAAAGTTTTTTTTTAGAGTAAAATCTTTAAAAATCTTGTTTGACCAAACCGATTCTGGAGATCAGTTAACTGAACCGTGTCATGTCTCAACTGCGTTTCATTTCATGCTCGTAAAAATAAGGATATAAGATGATATGGTATACTTGGCATCCGAGAGTTGCTATAGACTATTCATTTTAAGGTGCCATAAAATAAAAACTGCCCAGTGTTATGTTTCACCATCTATGACAAAAAACTTTTTTAATGTTTATATCAAAATCTTACACGTTTTTCTTCCTTTTAAGGTAGGGTTGGTCATTTGGATCTGAAACCCTTTTCATCTTATTTGTTGAAATCAATAAATAAACTAGTCATGAACAAAACTAATGAAATCCGGTGTCTGTGGCCATCACAGGACTGTAACAAACATGACTAGTCATTCATTTGAACAGTACAACATGATTGGCTGGCGTACCTGTCTGTCACTAAACAACCTGCCCTTCTCCAGACACCCTGCCCGTGCTTTCACAATCTAATGATGTTAGAGAGCAAGTCAGGAAACACGTCTTCTTCTAGTAGCCAGTGTGTGGTTATCAGTTTTGGGTCGTATGGGAGGGGGTGGGATGTATCGGTTTCACTTTTCCAAACGCTTGCTATCTTTTCTAGGATTACCAACCATAGCTTTAAATTGTTTGTTCGGAGTATATTGTTTTGGGGGAAGCAAACTCAAATCTGATCATTGGTTTGGTGGGACTTGGCCAGTTCCTTGCACCTTCTTCTTTAGACCAACACTTGGTGTGTACCTCACTGTCTGTGTGCAACAATAAAGCTATTGTCATCATCGCTCTGCTCCTCTCGTCTTCATCGCTCTGCTCCTCTAGTGGCTCCACTCTCTGCTTCCACACACTCTCAGACACATTTTGTATCCAGGTGCTGATTTGAATTGTTTCACGTCTGGTCTGGTCACGAGCTCTGCCCCAACATTTTACAGCTATTTCTTGGAACCGTACTGCACAGCTGATGCAGCTGCCTCAACAAAGCAACACCTCACAGTCACGGGATGTTTGTTGCTGATGGGATTCCTCATGAATTCGATTTTTCTTTTTTAAGTTGTTGAACACAGGCCTTGGCGCTGGTCTGCGTTTTCAAAGTGGCCTTCTAGTTTGAGATGTTTGCTGATTCTGTGCAGCCGTACTTTTACTGTAGCTGTGCCTCAGGAGCCGGTGTACTTTTGTCCAATGAGCCCCTCTGGACACTCCACAGAAATCAATTAGCTGTTTCCTACTTAGGAAAAGTGTTGAGAAAGTAATTAAACAGTGTCCAGGAAGTCCTCACTCTATCAAATTGATTTCAGATCTGTAAAAAAATGCCAATGGAGTCCGTTTCCTGTGAACAGACGATTCGCAATGACTCTCATTCAGGGGAACTTGCCATCCATCCATTACAGCATCTTTCATTGAAGGAGCTCTGAAATGGGAACACTTCATTTTCCCACTGTCTGCACAAACTCAAAAACCAATATGTAAATTCGTCCAGAGACTTTTGCAGTGTTTGACAAAAGAAGAGTTCATACTTTTTTTTTTAGATCATTATTATTTGGCTGCAGAAATATTGTTTGTAGGTGTTTGAGGTGTTCAAAAAAAGAATTAATTGTCACCTACTTCAGATCCTTTGTTCTGTGGTGATTGAGCTCTTGCGTGGCCAGCGGGCGCTGAGCCACCACTTAACTCAGGGTGATGTCGGGATAAAATTGCTTAAATTTTCATGAATCAATTGGAATCATTATTTCATCAATCTTTGACACGTGTTTAGAATTTTGTACAGGAGGTCCGACAGTTTAGATTTTGTGCATTAATTTTCATTTCATGCACATTTTTTGAGACCTTGAAGAAACTTTGCAAACATGTTCATATAAGGAAGGATTTTAATTTGATATCACAATTACTTTTCACATTTCTTCGAGGGGTTCTTAAAATATTGCATCAGAAACTTGATATTTGATATCAGGAAGACGTGTATAATATTTAAATCCACAAAAATACCCTATGCATTACCCACACAGGACGTGGGCCATTTTGAATAAAATGTATAGTTTTTAGTGCTTTTTACTTATTTATTTTTTACAGACATTGTACTTAAACAGACCTGGGTGAGATCAATGAGGTCAATGCAATCTAAAGTCCCTTCTGGTACTAAATTGCAAAGCTTTTTAATATCCGTTGAATGGCCTTTTTGTAGCAGCACAGAACATTTTTACATTTTGCCATGAAACATGAAGTTGTAACATTGTGCAGTCTGCCCAAGACGTCACAGGCTGAAAAGAGTCAAGGCCGGAGGACATCTATATACCGTTTAGTATTTATACATTAATCTTATAATTGCATTTGGTGTCCGGGGTGTGATTCTCCTGATTAGATGAAAACCAGTGAAGCTTAACCCTGAGAACCACTGAGAGTGATGAATGAGGTGTGAGAAAATGTATCGTAAAGCAACACATACTTATGGGTATAAACAGGTTCAGTACACGGGCTGAATGTCCTGGTTCTGTGTATCGAGCACAATAGTTCCAGCTCTGCCAAGTCAGCAGAGCAGTGCAGGCTGGAAGGAGCAGTTGTCCAACAACAGCTTCTGTGACCTAATTGCACAGTCAGCACCCTGCAAGACTGCAGTGTCACTATCTTAAACATCTTGGTAACACTGCACTTTCAGTTAATGGTGATTAGCTACATGAAGAGACTATTAGCTCAACAGCACGCCCTGCAATGAGGATGAGAAAAACCAAAACGTCATGGGGAGATCGGAAAGATCGCCGCACACTCTAATACCACACAAAGTAACAGTCATCTATACCAAAAGGTTTTCAAGACCGAACTAGACATGATGTGTGTTAGCCAAAAACGATCCAGCAATTGCATACACAATACATTAGACAGAGATATACATGTTCATCAATGTGTAACACGTATACATAGTTTTATTAACTGGTAGTTGGTAACTTAAATTGTGCAGAAGCCCTTTAAACATACAAGGGTCATTCATTGTTCTATATTCTAAAAGGACATCATGATTTTATGGTATTATGATATTTTTTGCTGGTTAGAGATTGTAAGCAAACCCAATGGGGGAAAGAATGAAAGCAAATACAGAAAATTATATAAAAAAAGTATTAATTTATTGGGATATTTTTAATAATGCTGGTTAAGAATACATATTTTATAACACTTGCCTTGACTATTTGCATCACCTGCACGACAGATGAGAGAACACCGATTAAATGTAAAAATTAATATCGCACCAACTGCAGTGAAAAATGTTTGCACAATGTGGCTTCACAGATATGAATCCCTGGCTGCTTTCACCGATCAATATATTTGATTTTTTTACTCCGACAACATCTGGCCCCGCAGAGAGGCACAAACTAATCAATTTCACCTCTCTTCACTTTACAACCCCACTTTGTGTCACAGCCATTTTCCACCGGTGTCCAGTCGACTCTTCAATAACGCCCAGTCTTACCCGGTGTCACCGGTGGTGGAGCACAGGACCAAGTATCATACATCTGCTCCCTCGCGTTTCTGCAGTGTGACAGTGCTCAGTCGAGCCTACACCTGTAATTAAATGCTAAGTCATTACGTGAATGCGTGGGAGAACCGCTCCGCATGGCTGTGGATTCCATGATATGACACGTGAAAGACTAATGTCACCTTACTGCCAATCAATCACTCTTTACGGTACATTTACACATACGAAAGTGTTTTAAGTGACACTGATGACAGAGCTGTGGTTTTGTGCGTGGCGGCTGAACCGACACACCTCAGTGCTTCTGCTATGACAAGATAAATGTCTGCTGGGCCTGTTTAGTCCTGTTATTGGATTTTATTGGATCATATAGTTTCAGGCACATTCATAGGCTCTGTCATTGTTCAGATCCCATTAGACAGGGCTGCTGCTGGACATTTGGCTGCTCTAAGTATAGTTGCTTTGTGGTGCCTCCACCCTACACACAGAGAAGTGCAATTTTATCTTTATCTTTTAATCATAGGCATTTATTTTCATTGGCAATGATATGAATAATAGATCCGGCTCTATACAATAACAGAGTATTTAACAGTAGAGCTGTATCTTGTAAAACTGCACTGCTGGTTGTTTGTCATCGCTGGATACTGGTTGTGTGTGTGTGTGATAGTGGTGGTTGATGGCCAGTGCCTTCCTTGATGTCCCAGATTTACCCATACATTAATTTGTTTGCATTAACGACGCATTAATTCAGAAATATAAGGGAAACTAATTAGAATATAAAGTGCAGGGATAAATAAGCTTTCCAGACACTCATAGCTATGGAATTAAATTGGGCATTAAAGAGAAAATATCCATTAAATGTTTAAAAGCAAAATATAAGCAATAATGAGTATAACTACATTAATCAAACAATTATGTACGGTTCTTATTATTGTATTATTATTCAAGCCTGATACTTACATTCATGCAGGAAGCATGATACATAGGCTACAACCTTAAATTCCTTTATGTTATAATTGTACTTAATTTGAAAACTTATAGTTACTTACTTTCCACCACTGTAATTATGTATGTGCACTTAAAAGAAGCCTAACTGCTTAATTTAAATGAAACTTGACAGAAATATGTGCAAGACAAAGGAATTTGTCTTTGTAAATGTGCATTTGCTGCACCACAGACCTATTTGAATAAAACCTGGAAGGATGATGCATCTTGTTTCCGACTGGCCCCCGGCTCTATGCATCATTCACAGGGGGGCACTTGTGTGTTTTGTGCACTACTCCCTGTAAAATCTACTTCGGATTTGTTGTCATTTTGCAGCCTGTCAAGATAAAGCAATCCGGCCCTGAAGTGTTCCTCCGATGACTTCACCATCACTTTCTGTCTTTAATCTCCCCTGAAAGAGAAATGAAACCTTGAGAACCTGGGTCGATCTCGGTCAACGGGAGAAGAAGATACACATTTGTTCATGTCCTGTTTTGACGCGTAAACAAATGGCACTCTCGCAGCGCATACACGGAGATCACTATTTACTGAAGCGAAAAAATATGATATTGAGATAATCAGAATGGCCATTTTCATTACCGCTTAACTAGAATTTATCCTCTGCTCCTTAATGAGACAGCTTGATTAGCATCTCATAACCTTGGGGCATGAAATGGATTTTTCAATGGCCGATACCATCTACGAGTTGGAGTCCAGTTCTGGGTCTATTCTGCATATAAAAAAAATATAATATTTTTGCTCTTTTAATTAGAAATTGAATTTGGTTTTGAAAAATGAAATAACTAAATATGTATATTTCTGCAAATTAAAAAAAAAGGAAAGTATTTTACCTCTGTCGGGTATTTGCCTGAATATCTATTCTGAAGGAACAACCACAGACCACAACACATTACATTGTATTTTGTCCTTGTGGGGTGCCAGAATGTGGGAGCTTATCAGTCTTGGGTTATTATAACCTTTAAGCAGTACAACAGCTGTGCTCTGCCCGTGGAGAAATTCCATTTTTGTCTGTCCAGAGATGTCAGAGTCCCAAAGAAAAGCCTATCATGTGAAAAGGTGTTTTGTTTAGATAAGTGGCGAATACAGTAGAGGGAGCGCAGAGTGTGAATTAAAATTAAGCACTTGTGTGATAGCATCGGAGCTGTACTTTGGGATCCCACTAATTCAGTGTTTGTGTGATGGCTCTGTCTGCCACAATGCTGCTCAGGAGATATAATAAAGATAAAATACCTCTCTGTGAGAAAAAAATAACAACCCTCAAGAATACACAGCGTCCTAGCTCTGAGTGAGATTCAAACAGAGTTTCCAGTAGATTGAGTCGCACTAATGGGACAAAATCAAGTCAAATGTCAACACACAGCATGGATTCAATAGATTCTTCAGTGCGCTGTTGATTGACAATATTGTCGTGAATTAGGAGCACAAAGGAGAGCAACTAATTTCTGCTGGAGAAAAGCAAATTGTAAGTGAAAGAGTGACAAAAAGTTTAAAAAAAAACCTTTTCCTTAACTTTGTTTAGTTCTTTGTCAAGACACAGTGCAATAATTGCTTAACAAGGCTGGAGATTATTCTGGGTCGGGCAACACACAATTTATGAAGCACAGTGTGAGAAGCTGTGAAAATGGGCCCCAGTGAGCTTAAATCACTGATCTTAAGATGATGTGCATTTGAGTTTATGCTATAAAAAATGAAAGCAGGCTAATGTAGTGGTTAAATCTGAATTAAGGTAACCTTAACCTTAACTTTGCCCCTTGTGTAGCCTTTTAATGTGACACAACGTCCAGGAGTTAATTATTTCATAAGTATTAGATGTGTTACCCTCTACAATGTTAATTACGTAGCCTACACAGGGGCAGAGCATTCATAGTTGTGCGAAGGTGTGTGTGAGTCGCAATGCAATTACACCGCCGAATACCAAGTGGCGTTTGAGTTTCTGGGGTTGAGTGTTCTACGGTTTTCGGTCTGCTTATTTACAAATTCTCTGGCATCTCTGTTTCCTTCAGACCAACGTAGAGTGTTACTAATCGGATCGTGTTGGAGTTTGAGCAGATAGAGGTTGAAGACTCAATTTAAATATGACGCTGAGTCTGCCGGAGATGCGATACTACCAAGCGGACCAATCACAGCTCTTGTGGTCAGCGTCACCTTGGTGAGGCATTACACTTTTGGCGAGGTGCACTTCAGGGTACAGTGTAGGGCTTGGCTTAGGGTACACATCTAAATATAGGCTGCAGCGTAGCTTCGAGGCAGAAACATGACTTGGGATTTAGGGTTAGGCATTTAGTTCTGATAGTTAAGGTGAGGGTAAGGGGCTAGGGAGTGCAGTGTCCTCATTAAGATAGATCTACAAACATGTGTGTGTAAGTGATTGTGTGTGGGCCATCTGGGCGACATGTTTACATATTAATGTGTATTGTGTCATCTCTGTTAGCACATCCTGTTCCTGTTTGTCATGATAAAGACACAAAGATCTAGGTTATTTTTTTTCATCCAATGCAAATTGACACACATTTTATGTTTGGGATATTATCTTATTTCATTGTGCTCCTCTGTGAATATTTTAACATGTATGGTGCGTCCCAATCCAGAGATTAAAATTACTGATTTTAATTCATACCTTAAAATTAGATACCAGTGATTTACATTAACACTGACACACAGCCTCTCTTTAAACTCTCAGTTGATTTGGTTTTCTTTCTGAACAGCTCGGCAGATGAAAAGCAAATCTCCAACGCTTGTCAGACAAGAACCAAACAACCACTCATCCGCTTCCTTTAACGTCTGCCGAGTCCATAGGACACACTCCCCTGACAGACTCTCAGCCCAGTCATCCCTAGTTGTCATCAAAGTATAAACCTCTACCTGAGGCTTTAATCCTCCTATCAGACTGGACCTGGACTTTCCCAATAGCACAGCTCGCTAACCCGGCAGAAAGTGCCTCAGGACATGTGCAAATCTCGACTGGCCTCAGTGCACTCCCTTAAAGGTCGGCCACACTACACATTTAACATACTGAGAGCTAGAAACTTATAGAATCATTCTGAGTTTGCCTCAGTTTTTATTTACTTGAGTGCATCCTTTCATCTTTGCTGTTTATTTGCCCTTGTCTCTGGAAAAAGCCTCCTGCACTTCCATTTCTATCTCTTATTTGCTTTAAGTGAAGCTAGTATGTTAATCCTCGAGCACAGCCGGGGCTTTCTGATAGCGAATCACTGTTGTTGTTAATATCTGGTATAAACATCCATCTTGGATGGTCAGAAGAGGATGGATCCCCAGATGTGAATGCAGCAAAGACAAATGGAGGAGGCATTGAGATGTGATCACGAATGTGGTCTGGGCCCGGGGGTTTCCAAACTTTTTCCGCCCAAGGCAAAGCGCAGCGCAGGGCAGGGCAGGCCAGAATCTCAGGGCACACCTGTATTCTTATATATGAAAACCCTTGTTATCATCCATTCTTACCCACGTTTCTCTCTCTTTTTTTTAGTTGCTCTCCTTCACACTGGCTGTCAATCAAGGTCTTTGATGTGTCACTCAGCACATAGTTTAGGTGCGCTCAAAATTGTTCACTATGCCTTTTGGCACTGCAGTAATACACCTGTTATACATTTTCTTGACAGTACACATATGCATTGGTCATTTCTTCCCTAGGGCTGGGTTTGATTCCATTTGATTTGTTCGATCATCGATCTAGTTAAGGATATTTCAGTGTACAATAATTTTGCTTGGATATGAAACATTCTCAGAGAACGAAAGCTATAAATTGGGCAAGGAAACATCTAACTTGGTGCCTTCTCAAAGAATATTGAGGTAGGCCCTTCACAATAATCAATGTTGTGTGTGTTTGTGTTTGTGTGTCCGCTTGTCACATTTCTTTAATGACGTGTCTCATAAACTCTGAAGCAAATCAATCAAACAAAGTAAACATCAGTATTGTTCAACTCCTAATAACTTGTGACGAGTGTCTGTGTTTAAAATATATATAATATATACAATCTTTAGATTTTTCCTCCTCTTTTAATTCAGGTATGGGAAGTGAGTTGCAAAATTCATATAGAGAATCTGCCACAAGCAGAGCCTGTCTGTAGTGGCTGTGACAGAGCTCAGCGTACTGCATCTTAAAAGTACTCTACACTGATTCAGCATTGCACTCAAAAGACCCTGGTGGACAAATCAAATCAACGCAGCAGAACCAAAGATATTGCCTTTTTACTCCACAGAGTCCTCCTACATTACCCACAATGCATCGCAGTCAGTAATTGAGGTGTTAGTTAGCTGCTCGCCGAAATGAGCAGCCAGCAGAGGTCCTGGTAAACTTGTTTCTTTCTAAACCCCCACCACAAGATTCTTGATGTTGATCCAACCAGCATTGACTCAAGTGACATCACTGGAGGCCATTTATCATATAACACACAGCTCCCTGTGAAGCCACAAAAGGCTTTTATACAACCTGTTATTCATATATGCAGGACTACGCTACTCCCGAGACCCGTAAACAGACTTTGATGCATGGAGGAATGGATTTTCCCTCACAAGAAAATGGAAAAGCAAATACATACAAATAGACAAATCAAAAAAAGATTGAGGAGCACATTCACCAGTTTGACGGCACATTTGCAACACAATGAAACATGCTGCAAATACATAAAAATGCTGTTGTTCCAAACAAAACCAGAAAAGTTTCAAAGGAAGGATATAAAGGGAAAGCTTTTTGCTTCTTTTCTGTATTTCCTGAAAATATCTGTATTTTGTACTGCCTCAGGATGTTGAATTTGTGTTGTCAAATTGGTGAAAGTGCCCCAAAAATCCTTCAAAAACATTCTTTCATATATCCCCTTGAAGAATCAGGCTCTTCAGGTCGGTTTTCATACATATTCTTCTATTCACTTATGTGTGTGGGTCAACGTCTGAGAAGGAAGACATTTTCTTTATAACCAAAATGAGCATCACATCATATACCTACGCCACCATTATTACAAAGCCAACATGACGGAAATTCCTACAAACCACTAATACAAGGAAAACTGTACTAATGAGAGTTGAAAACAACTCGAAGTGAACTTGAACAAATTTGGAGGCAATATCATCGCTGAAGGAAATATTTCATATAAAGAGAATTCCCACCTCAGTTGTACATGTGGTAAAACATAAGAAAATATTATCACCTGGAGACGAAAAACTGAAACTTCAAACTCTGTACCAGTGAGAAAAAATCTTAATGTATCCATTGTACCTCTCACTGACTGATGGCTAGTGTTTTGATACAGTAAATCCATCAAATGAAGAATTGACAGAGACCTGTCGGCCAATAAGAAGTGAGCGGTCCCACATACTTGATTGGTCAGGTCTCCGTTCTGATGAAATAAATCAAAAAATGAAATAAAACATTTGATTTGCTGAAGATTAGAAATTTCGACACTCACTGACCTTCAGCTAAGTTGTGACTCACCACTCAAAATGGAGAACTGTTTAGGACAATATAGCACCGAATGTCTAGACCGGGCGACCCCTGTGCTCAAAGGCCTCAAGCATACGTATCGGTTGTGAGGTCTTCATAAACCGGGTGTTTAAAAATGAATATACAGATGAATATGTTGGATTTTAATCTGCACAAAAGCGCTCGATTAATTGTTTGTCCTTCACACGTTGTGGAATCAAAAATAAGAGGATCAGTTCACGCACTGAATATTTGTTCAGCGTCTTAAATGTGTTGTGCATAATTGTTGCATTCACAACACCCCTTCCTTCCAATATCTGCTCACTTATCAGCGTTGAGGCTACGGGGGGGCACATAACATCATTTCAAACCTCATTTAACATCGAATCGTGCCCCTTTCCGGAGCCCAAATTGCTCGCCATGGAGCAGTAGAGTGGCTCCAGACATTCATTAGCTAAATGAAAACAGGCCACTCTTCTTCTACCGCCCACCGGGTGTGTTCTCGACGTAGCTGCAGCCACCATCTGCTCCGCCGCTCCCTGCTGCCGGCTATAGGAGAGTCCTGTCAACGCACGCGACGTGATGGAAAGTGTCCACAAAAGGTGCCTTAATCGTTCAGATCAGAGGACAGAGAGAGGACGGTTGGGAAGCGTGGTTGTTTTTGTTGGACGGTGTCATCTTGGTGCCCTTGGTGCCGCCCTCACCTAAGATTGAACATTCGCTTCTGATTTTAATCATGTTCACGAAATAAGCTGAGTGTGCGTTTGTCGGCGTTGAGTTGCAGCAGACGCACAGCTGGCAGAGGAGTTATTAGCTGCTTAGCCACAGTGGGAGAGGCTGTTTTGTGGAAAGGTTAATATCATTTTAGGGTTGGCCAGAGTGTGTTGTGGTGGATGGGTGAGCACCTGTTCAGCACTGGAGGTGGTCCCCTATCATCTCATCCAACACTTGAAGGTCGAACCCTCTATTACAATAAAACAAGCACTGAAACGGCATGAGATGTCCTTTATGCATGGCCTTTATGGGTTTGTTTCTTCTAGGAAAAGTTTAAGGACTTTATTTGAAGGATTGTGTAAGTTTAATGGTGTAAAAAAGGTTGCAGCATCGTTACGGTTCAGAGGGGTTCTACTTAGTTTCTTAATGAATCAGGAGTTTTTGGGGCATAACATGCATCTAACCAATCTCCACTCTTCACATCTCTCATTCCCTTTAAAAGCGTATGTGAGAAGCAGAGAGTGTCTGTGCTGTGTACCTGCCTATGTACGTGCACATTTTTCTGTTTTCAATAGTCACCCTTAAACATAATACACCCACTGGTTTGTGTTGGTCGATTGCACAAAAGCTTTCTGCTGCCTCAAGATAGTAACGCACCAAAATGAACAGTTAAGGCCACCACGCACATGGGAACACAGACAGCCACAAGTGCTTTTGCTATTTAAATTATAATGGCACTTAGTACAGTACATACCGTCGCCAGGGCCCAACAGTTCCTTTAAATTAAATTAAACCAAAACCAAACTCATAGATATAAGCCCTTTTAATATCCCTAAACAGTATTTCAAAGAGATTTATTAATTATTCCCTGTGAAAATGTCAAAAAATGCCCAATTATGCAATGCTGTAGAAAGTGAAGAGAAAAATTCCTCCATCCGCTCCTTTGTTCAGATCTGTGCCAAAAAATAAATGTGTTCTTTGTCAGCTCCTGTCACATCCTTCCACAAAGTTTCATAGAAATCCTTTCAGTGGTTTTGTGTTATCTTGCCAAAAGACAAACAAAAGGACGCTGAAAAATGACAACAGTGTCTGTCTGAAACCTGCTGAGACTGTTGCATTGTTCTTTGCATTTGTCTTAATGGCCCTAAGTCCGTTTTGACTCATCTTCAAGGTGATCTCCTGCTCATTTTCTGGAAAAAGGCTCCATTTGACTACAGTTGCGTCATGACTTTCACCTCCCAGATTCATCAGCACTAATCTCAGCAGCGTTGCGCCTGAAACAACCTGGAGCTACTGATCTCAATATGAACACTAGCCTGTGCACAGTGAGAGGGAAATGATAATCAGAGCCCCGAGGCTTGAATCTGATAGTTTGTCATTTGGATAGTATTACTTAATTTCCCACTGGGAAGAAACTCATTATTTCTGACTTTATCTCAGCACTGACCTCTTAAACAGTTTCAGGAATGTTATTGGTTTAAGCCCATATCTCCTCCTTTTTCCTCTTTCCTTGGTAGGACATGCATAACCCTAAACGCTGATAAGAGACATGACTAGCGAGGGCACAGTTCATGCAGGAGGATGGATGTATGGGTTTTGCCAGACCACCAATGAGAGTCCCATTTACTTCCAATGTGCACGTAAATATAGAGCACAGTTATATTGATTTATTACAGTCCGCATTACAGCTTTTTCTCCCATGATGAATGGTGAATGGAATGCGAGATTATATTGATAATAGATGACTAATGGTCAGCACAGCATATCTTATGTTTAACCTTTCTTTTTATATCCAAGACATTAAGAGAAAGGCTGCTTCAGGAATACTTGCCTGGACTTATAAATCAGCCTTTTCATTATTTGTCCTCCCTCCTCTTACAAACTGCATTCTGAAAGCATTGATAAGGACTCTTTCTTCTTTCTATCCTTTGTCACAGTTTAATTTTGTTGGGAAGCTGCTGGGACCACGGGGAAATTCCATGAAGCGATTGCAGGAGGAGACTGGGGTGAAGATGTCCATCCTTGGCAAAGGATCCATGAGGGATAAAGGCAAGGTAAGGCAGATATTGATTTATGCTGATGAATAGTTGTTTGGCTGGTCGAAGATTTAGATCAAATATAAAATGTTTACAGAAGCAGAGCGGTTGAAATTCCACCAAAGCGCAGAGGAGTGTTCCAACAAACAACATCTGAGGGTAACTGAGATGAATGACACCCGGAGTAAAATGAATAGCTTTCAGTTGACAAACATATGTTTGAGATCAATTTGAATACATTTTCCTTGTATTGTTTAATAGGATATTGTGTAATAGTCAGTTATAAATGCAAAGTACTGCATGTTTTTGCGAAAGTCATTTATCCTGCTGACTTGTGGTCCCCTGGAGCCAAACCTATCCGAGCATGTGCGCAGACAGCCGGCTGGATATGGTATTCATGCTCATAACTGGTCTCATTGTGCCCTCATAGAGTTACATTGCTATTATTACTGTACCCTCCTATTCAGACATCAAGACATGATAAAAGACTTGCAGTGTTGTCACCACTTTGGTGAAACTGAAGCTGCATTTCAATACGTTAGAAACCGCGTTGAGGGGATAATACTGCGGAAGCTGTTACAGCCACTTTAAACATATCAATGCGGTTTTAGTTGTCACCTGTGTATGTTAACTGACACGGCACATGGTGTCAGTTGTAAGAAGACTCTCACCCCAATATGTATATATAAATAACCGTGCCTACACATACATATATAGTATGAATGCAAGCTTGTATGTTGTCTGTACCTTTCTTTACAACATCAAATAATATTAAATTGTAAAAGGCACAGCCAACTAAATCATACAAAATTGAAACACACAAACACACACACACACACACACACACACACACACACACACACACATATCTTACATATGTACATACCTACATGCATGTATGTATATGCAAAAGATACAGGCAACTTAATGAACCTAGTATTTCATGATAATTGT
This sequence comes from Pleuronectes platessa, assembly GCF_947347685.1. Classification (NCBI taxonomy): domain Eukaryota; kingdom Metazoa; phylum Chordata; class Actinopteri; order Pleuronectiformes; family Pleuronectidae; genus Pleuronectes; species Pleuronectes platessa. Next base: position 13,794,888 of record NC_070637.1, read on the forward strand.
TTGACATAGTAATAGGTAAAAACAACAATAACCTTTTACATGGATTTCCATTAATTGCAAAGCTGAAATGATTCATCATGACAGCGGCTGAAAGCACTGAACCACTTCTTTACCATCAACATGTTCCTTAGTCATGAGCAAGAGTTAATTTAATAATCTGGCTTACTGCCCCTAAGACTATTTAGATTTATCATGTGCTGCAATAATTTGTCTTCAGTTTTTAAAATGAAAGAATAGAGAGGTTTATAGGTAATGTTCATACGAGCCGAGCTGTCAGAAACACGTCTATCTTTACCTGCATGCAGTACTTAGGTTGCTATTCTGCACCGCACAGCGTGCATGATGACAGCATGTCAGTTTCAGTCTGACAGAGACACATGCTGTGTGCAGCACTGAGGAAAAATAATGGACCCTTAGCGGTTGTCTCTCCCCAAAGGGTGGCTGTGTAACGATTGGATTAGGCTCAGGGTTTTCAGCCTGTGATATTGATTTTGTGTACAGTCTGACTCTGAACTGGTCTGAAGGACCGACAAGCCCGAGACTGAACGTTGTGAATGAAAGGCTGGCTGCCATTCAGAGCAGCCGGTCACACGGCCGTGTGGCACAGAGATAACTCAAGTCCCATTACACGTGAAAGCACATTGACATCACACATTTCTGCCACCCCAGACATCCCGTTTCACGGAGGGGTGCATCGGACCTGCAGCTGGAGGTAGAATACCTCAGGTTTGTACCAGAGCAGCCCCTCCACTCACAATAGACCATTTGGTGAATAGCACACTTTGAGCCCAGGTTTTTATCCTGTTTAACACTGTGCTGAGTCACGGTGCTAAAACAAAGTCCTCATTTCACCTCTGACGCTAGACTTTGAACAAGTCAAAGCCAGCACCCCAAGGTTGGAAAGAATGTATATTTCTGAGTTCCTGTCGTCCTCACAGCAGTGCACTGCAAACATATAGTATTGATTGACTAAAAACCAGGCATACTGTAGCCATGGTGACTGATGTATGTCTCTCTCTTTCCGCTGTAAAACAATCTCTCACTTCAATGACAAAGTATTGAAACAACTCAGAGACACAATTTGATCTGATCCGTAATGACCCAGGCTCTCTGACAGAGACTTTGAAACCTGCTGAAATTTTCTGGCAATTTTTAATTAAAGCCGACTTTCCCCAGAGGGCAGAGAACAGCCCTGTGATGCAAGGACAGACGTTTGAATCCACAGATTGGCTGAGTGCATGACTGAATCAAGGTGTCTTTAAGTAAGACGCTCATCGCCCAACTTCTTAACAGCAGCTGCCTGTGTGGCTGGGACAAGTAGAGGGAACGTCTCCACTCCAAGTTTGACATCACCTCTGATTACTTGTTTAGTGGAGAATGGATATTGTGATTTGACTGGTTCCTTTGAAAAACACAGTGAAAACTGCCCCTGAGCTATTTGACAGATCTTTTTAAGCCTTTAAAGCTGGTGTGAAGCATCAGGTTGGAGCCCTCAGGGCCCGGGTAAAGACTAAAAGGGGACTATGCTCTTCTCTGACTTCCCTTATTCACCACAGTGCCTTTGCTTTAACCTCATACTACTCACCCAAACAGAGCAGTCATTTTTTGGATTGTGGAAAGTGATATTCAGCCAAGAAATTAATAATCTAATAGTAAGGATGTGTTATTTTCCAAGAAGAACACTCTACAACCACGCTAACACTGCTGTCAAATGCTCATTAATACACCAATGCTTTGTTTGGCAGGTATAATCATCTTGAAGGTTTGCACCAAATCCTATTGATTCAACGTTTTGAGAAAAAGCAACCAGCACAAAACCACCAGCAAACATCCTCTGGGTATCAGGAATGCCCATATGATAATTATTCCAGATATTTCCGTCTCGATCAAAGTGGTGGACCAATCGCCAGCTTTCCACTGCATCTCATGGTCTTCATCAGTGGATGGAGTTTGCAACACGCATGTGTGTAGCAGTATTAATGATGGTCTGTTCTGTTGTCTACTCAACTGTCCCTGTGAGGACCTGAATGGAGTGTCGGCATCGGTAGGCTTCAGTGCACCTGTGCTTTTCCTGTTACAACAAGTGGAAATGTCTGCTGTGAAAAAGATGTTACATCACTACACTTAATTTGCACCATTAAGGGTGATGAAGTTATTATAGTAGTTACAAGTAATGTGAGAAGCAACTCCTCCCTCTTCTCCTGTCCCAACTCACCTGTCATAACATTTCATTACATTTCTTAACGTATCATAATCTCTTTAACATAAAATTTCAAAAATGATTTGTCATCTGTCACTACCATATTAACCTGTCAAAACTCACCATAATATCACTAACCTGTGAAAACTTCTCTAAGACTGTAATACAATGATCAACTTGTCATAACCATATGTGCCTGTCAGAATATTTCACAAACTTTCATATCCTTACTCACCTATTTAAACTCATAATCTCTCTTCACAAGTCTTACAATTTCACAACCTTTCATAATCATAGCCTTGTATAACCTTTCATAACCCACATGCATTTAGCACATGGTTTTAAATGACTTATAAATGTGATGTCTGTCAATTGAAACATTTCTCTACAAATTCACAAGATCTCATATCACAAAATGTATTTATATCTATCAGAAAAACATTCGACAGCATCCCTAGTGCCAGACAGACAGAGCTCTCTTTACAGTCTTTTTTTTATGTGAGTTTGTTTCTGCAGTTGTTGGATGAGCTGTAATTAATCTTCAGAAGTTAACTTATTACTTTGTATAAGTGAGTCTTCACATCGTTCACAAATGTTTTTTGAATGTGTCTTCCTGCTGATGAACGTAGCGATTGCTCAAGTGTCCTTTTGTCTTAAAGCTGAATCATAAATATTAGCGAGGGTTGTGCCCGGCATGTCAAATACTAGGCTTGTGATGACAGGAGGGAAAAAAAAGATGGAGTTATGTGTCACTGACATCAAAACCTCTTCAATCTCACAAAATAACTTCGGAGCAGAGTTAGTTCATCCGACGAGATAAATCACACCGGCTGCAGGGCGTCAGTCAGTCTACCACTTTGGTCCAGACTCAAAGAGTGGATGGATTGCAATGGAATTTTGTGCAGGTATTCTTGGTCCATGTGACGTGAACCCTATACTGTGTTTCGTGATCCCTGACTTTTTTCTCATCTAGCTGTAGAGTGCATCTCTCTGCCAAGGTCCAACAATCCTCATATGAAACCACATTTAAACTCTCTAGATCTGGATTTTTATTCGAGTTTTTCGTGATCCAGGAATATTTCTTGAAAATGGAATGGCTTCTTCCCTGACTCCTGCTGTATCATCCCATCAAGTTGTGTGCTAATCCCTTTTAGCAGTTTTTGCACAATACAGCTAACTGACAGACAAACAAATGAAAACCTCCTTGGCAGAGGATCTGACATTACAGAACATTGTCTTTACTTTGTCGTCAGGGATCAATAGCGAACATTACATCAGTCTATATGGATGCTTTTCATGTGAACTCTGGATTCTCTTACAACTCCTTCCCTTGCTCTCTCTTTTTTTTTCACAGGAGGAAGAACTGAGGAAAGGCGGGGAGGCCAAATACGCCCACCTGAGTAATGATCTGCACGTTTTAATTGAAGTCTTCGCTCCACCTGGAGAGGCCTATTCCCGCATGAGTCACGCCTTGGAGGAGATCAAAAAATTCTTAGTCCCAGTAAGTTTATGACTCCGCCTTTTTCATTCCTCCTAATTTTGAATTCCCATGTCACATTATGAACATCAGTCATCACCGCTGGCGTGATCATTCCTCCATCCGCCTTGTTAACACAAAGAAAACAGCATCTGGGCTTTCCAGTGCTCTCAGGAGAATCCAGGGTTTGTTTACGTGGACCTAAGATATAGGAGGGAAGTTTTTCTCCGCATTACAACTGCTGCTCTACACTCACTGCCCGTACTTACAAATGAAAACTAATGTATTCAGCAATTAAAGTGCAGTATGGAACAAGTTGCGAGACTCCAGCAACTTACAGCCTGGAGAACTTAGCAATAATTAATGTGCATGTTGTGTGCTCTCGCTGAGTCAAAGCCGTAAATATTAATCAAGCTTTGCAAATACGACAAGCCTAATCGAGGAATTGTGCTGCTCGAGTCTACTTTATGGACTTCATGCATCTTCCTATCCCGCGTTGATGTTCTTACAAGCATATCTGCTCACTGGGCCAGGAGGATGGCGATACCGCGTCTGCAGTTAATATCCCCATCAAAATACAAATTAGATCGCACTGTCGGCCAAAAAACAAGTAAAGCAGTTGTTAGCGTTCAGATTCCCCTCCCTGTTTACAGGCGCTGAGCTAGTTTAGATTTACTACAACATTAGGAAAGGGAAAAAACAATGAGAGAGACAGTGTTGGCACTGAAATTAACCTGTGAGTCATGACCTGTTGGTGCAGTAATTTGCATGAAAAATGGAGTCATGGCCCCTGCTGTACCACTTTGCATCCATCCAGAGCACATATTGGATCTTTTAAGAGCCTTTTTTACCTTTTAGCTGTAAATGTGCACCGGATGTGCATATTCTCAGGAATCAGCGTCCCAGTTCCCACTGTGTGATCCACACCAATCATACGTGTCAGCGGGCTCTCTTGTTCTTCCCACATCAGCAGGGCTTTTATGTGCTGCATTTGATCCTTATTTTGACTGGAAATGTGCCATCTCACAAATGTGAGTCTCAGCTATCGCTTCAGCTGCAGCGTCTTGATTTATCATTATAGAACTGAAGCCTTGTATTGTCTGATCAGCTGACACACCAGCGATTGGCTGTAATACCTTGCTTTACTAATAGGTACGCTCATTCAATATGCACAGACAATTTAGGCCAGGCATAACTTTGAGTCTATTTATTTTATTTTATTTGAAAATCTGCCAGCGGTACTAATGATGCAGGGCAACAAGGAAGACACAGATTCAGTCATATTCTACTGAGTGTCAAAAGGGCTGGAAATCATAACTGTGGAAGATGAGACTCATCAGTTTATCATGTTTGGAGACGTCCAAAAGTGGCAAGTGGAAGTAAACAATAATAAACTAAAACCCTAGAACAAATTTCTCTACTAAGGTCCAACAGTCCCTCCACTGCCAAGGAGGAAATGTTTTTGTCAGTTGGTTTTCTTTTCTGTTAGTTTGTCTGCAGGATACACAAAAACTTCTGGATAAATCCCCACCAAACTTGGTGAATGGGTGTGGTATGGGTCAGAGGAGAAGCTTTTTTTTTGCGGATCTGGATCAGGGGACAGATCCAGTATTTTTTTTGCTTTTTTTTATCACAACGAGATGGGGCAGTCAATATTCACTTATTTCCCATGGATTCGTGGATCTTGATGAAATATAAAAAGGCACATTTGGGGTAGTGAAATCAAATGTGGTTTCATGAGGGGACTGTTGGGCCTTGGCAGAGGTATGCGCTCTCTAGAACTGTGAGAGATCAACAAAAATGTCAAAAGCACCTTGCAATCTTAAAGAAAGTGGAAAACTAAATCCTGGATCTGCCCCCTGATTGTGATCTGCACCCATGTAGTGGGTTCTTCCCTTACCTACATCACTTCATTCCACAGAGTTTCCTGGTAATCCGTCGAGCAGTTTCTGTGTAATGCTGCTTACCAACAGGCAAGCAAAGAAACTCGGTTTCGCGGAAGTAATTAAAAACCATTTCAACAACATTATTTATATCTTGTTTCTTAATCAGACTCTTTACATTCCCTGCCATACAGAAGGGGGGAAACAATCCTTCCTCCAGCTTAGTCTATGTGTCAATAAAAACATGTGAATAGAAATGTCCCATGCTGTGCTCCAGCTCTCGCTCACTGCCTCAGGGATCCAACGGGTTTGGATCCCTGAGGAACCTAACCTGCACGTAATGTAACACAACAGGCATCTGTCAGTATCTTTAGTAACAGATGTTTCCTGCCTCTGGTGGAGAGAAGCAAGTGCTTCCTGCTGTCTACCTTTTTTTATCGCTGCACTGTGCTTTAGGAGCCACTTCATGTGAAACAACAATCGGTGACGGTCACGGCGATTTGATTTAGTTGAAAGTAAGCAACATTGATTTAAGAGCTTGTTAATATTGTGGACATGAATTTCTGATAGTTGCAAAAGGCTGAGTGAGGGAAATGTGTTCATGAGGTTGTGATTAAAGAGGAAATCTGCACATCAAAGTGAGTTCACAGGTCTTGGGATGAATTGCTGCATGTGTGAGCTGAAGTGGGGGACTGGCGCGGCACCCTTTTCTTCCCCGTTCCTCTTACTTCTCGTCTAACTTTGAACAATAACTCAAATTGATTCCATCTCCTCTACTGAAGTAAAAATAAAAATCATTTAATGTGGCGTCGGCCCCCTGATGTCTGAAAATAAATGTCTTACCTCTATAATATAACAAAACCTGCTTCCCACTGAGCTCCCTCAGCTCACATCTACAAACCAGGAGAAAAAGATACCCAGTCTTTTCATTTGATATGGAAACGTGTCTCATGTGGCGTGTAGACAAGTCCTCCGTTATAAATCTCACGCTGTGCGACTAATGTTATTTCCAATTTGAATTTTAGATGCATAATTGGATCATTAGAGTGTATATATTATTGCGTTATTTGTTTAGTCCGGAGCGGAGACAGAACACAGGGGCCACCAGCAGGATGAGTTTATTTCGTCAGTCAACGGAGCCACTGAGAAAAAACAAACTCCTCTACTAACGAGAGCCCTCAGATCTACCGTGAAGGGGAAAATCAGACTCTAGAAATGCCCGTTAGTTCAGAGACCCAGAATGCACCAGAGAACAGGAGGAAACTCAAACATGAATTAGCAGTGGTCGTCTGTACAGGCGACTGGAGAAGGACGGGCGATCCTGCTCCCAGCTGGTCGAGAGAGAGTGGCCTTGATCTGCTGGCCGAACCGAGCCTTTTGGCAGATACAGGGGGAAACAGATGCCCGAACAAGATATGTGGCATTAATTCGTGTTTTTTTTTGCTGCATAAAGTCAAACAAATTATGACTGTTATTAAAACTGACACACGTCGGCTTGTTTTTAATGTTAATGTGGGTTGTGTGAGCCATATGCGCCCAATGAAGAAGCCCGAGCGGCGACACTAAAGGTCGGTGTGTGTTTTGTACAGATGCGTGTCATTATCTGCTTTGTCCTCCACTGCACAGACCCACACTGTGCAGGTGCTCGGAACAATGCAGGAAAGTGTTTTGTGCTGTGGAAATGAAGGAGGTGCAATTTGTGTGGAGTTAACTTTGAAAGCGGCAGATTTAGATCTCTAATAGACAGCGTTAAATCAAAATATGCAATTTCCAACAGTGGGGAGAAGTATCACGCTGTGGTTTGTTTAGGTTTTAATGCAACTGGACACCGATAGCCACAACATTTCTCCATTTATGTAAAGTGATAGCGCACACTTAAATGTGCAGCTATAAACTTAATTATATGACTGTTCTTTGATGAAAAATGTTTTTTTCTCAATCATATTTATTTCTTTAAATGCATTATTTCTTTAAAGTCACCCGTCCTCTCCTGTCCCTAAGCTGTCTCTCTTTCTCTCACATACACACACACACCAGCTGGCTCAGGACCAGCGCTCTCTTCAGACACGATGCAGCCCGTGCTGTCCCGGCAACGGAGATTAGAAACTCGAGCTGAAAACTGTACATGCACACAGTAACAAAACTTTACAATAATCGCTTCAAGCTCCTCTACAGCTGCTGCTTCTGTGGCTCCGAGTCCACTGGCCTGTGTGCTCGGGAAGGATGAGAGCAACTCTCACTGGGCTGTTATACAAGACATCACATACATGTGTATGGAGATTTCTCAGACAGTCTTAAGCTGAAGAATTAGAAATGGACGTCTTCCAGGTGTTCTTCCTGTGCTGCGAGCGACAACGAAGCATGTCTGCTGTGCTCTGTAGAGATTCTCGTTGTCTTGAATAGGTGTGAAGAGGTGAAGGTAAAAAATGCGAAAGATTACACAGGAAACTCAATTCACTGAGACCTGTGGCATTTGGTGTGTTTGGGTTGCATTTGTAAAGATTCAAAACTCATTTATTGTGCATGGTTTTACATTTCCGCAGTGGAACCATAAGTTCCTGCATGTTGCATGTTGATGCTGACCTTCAAGGCAATGGGTTAAATACATGCTTTAATCAGCCCATCCAGCACTGTGGATGTGACACAACCTGACCTGTGTGAGAGCACGTTTCCTAAGAGGCTGGTGAGGTCACCTAAACAGAAGGAGGGGGTACGACTCCCTTACTTTTCAACACACAGTTCATGCATCATCACCATATGCTCTTAGTCAGCTTTTTATACAGTGTGTTATATAGTGGGTCCTGAGCTCTGTCTTCTATACAGGCCAGTGTGTCTTAGGATTATTTCATTGGACTCATGTGATAATAGGGATCTCATTATAGCAATAACAACAGCATGGATCTGCTCCCATCATCGAAAGGCACCATTTGGAAGACAACAATTTTAGACCTTACTAGTAATCCAACAAAGACCCAAAATATATTTGAATTGTGGCATAGATATGATTGGTTGCTCTGGGTTGTGTGCTGCACCATGCGAAGGCGTTTCAGTTTCTCTGAGTCTTGTTCAAGAGTGAGGGAAAGATGGAGACGGCGTCAGCAGTAAGGGGAAGTTGTACCACTGTGACCGATGTGAAGAGAGAGGTCCAAACCTTCATATGGTCACAAGTTCTGGGCGGTGACCCAAAGTGGAAAGTTTGGAGGTTTACTGAGCTCGCCCAACTGGGAGGAGACCACCTTGGTGGACCCAGAACTTGATGGAGGGACGCATCAGGAGCACCCAGGAGAAGCTGGAATGTGTGGCTCAGGAGAGGAGCCCCACTTGGCCCGCTACCTCTGAGTCCTGAGCATAGGAAGACAGTGATGGATGGATCTTTTGTGTTGTTTCTGTTGGAGAGACAGAGTATTTATGCAGTTAAATCACATCACTTGATGCCTCAAGGTTTTAGGGGAGGTGGGTGGGGGGGGGGAGGGGACTGGCTCAACAGCATCTCTCCTAATTAAAGATAAAATCCTCTGAGATTGATCATCCAGACGCGCTGAATTAATTTACGTGTGTATTATTTTTCCAGAAAAATGTCTATGTATGTAGACATTTTCATACAGTGAGATATAAGATGCGCAAGGCGTGAAAATCAACACAGCCTGTAATAGAAAACCTGTCTGCGATAGACCCGACCACAAGATTGATATGGAATCAATGTATCGCCAGTGTTCATGTGTTGACCCTTTAAAAGTCGAGCTTTGGCTATTTGAAGGACGTCTTGTGTGCACACAGGTCACGCGTGGTCAGAATTAATCTCAGACGGCAAACAGTCGGACCCGAGAATCCTCAGCAGGGGGTTTATCTCTGTGTGCTCACGTTAGGGCCTCTGTCCACACTCAACTTTTACAAGCATTGGCACATTTGTTGTGCTTCAGATAAGCTGCCAGCTCTCCAATGAACAGCTCTGCCGGTCTCCTTCAAACCAACACAGCTCTGCATGCCTTATTATTCCATTAGCAAGAGGAGCAGTTTGTCAGATGTCAGGAAAATCCAACGTGCAAGACTTTTTTCTTCTTCGCTGACATGTAGGTGGGAAAAAATGTCAGTTTCAAAATCTGTGCATCATCTGGTTCCTGACAGGATCCTGTGACTGTAAATGAAGAGCTGTGATAAAGTAACTCATGTTCCAATTTGTTATCAAATTCAGGCATGTAATATAACATATTTAAAAAATATAACATATAAATAGACATGCGAAACATATAAATACGTTTAGAATTCATATACAAATCATATAAAAATACATTTTACTATATGCATCTGCTTGGGATATTTCCTGCCTGGTTTCCTTAAAAAAATAAAATAAGAAAGAAAATGGTTTCCTCTCCTTCTCCTCCCTCACTGATAAATCCTGAATCTATGCATATGCAATGTTTAAGGTGCCCTGTGGAGCTGTCTTGTTTGCATTCCTTGTTACTCACCAAGACGCACTGTGTGCATCCTCGAGGTTTAACGAGGCTGTTGGACGAATGCCTCTCTTCATTAAACATCAGCAGAGACGATTCCTCTTATAAGTTTGAAACCTGCTCGGTTTCATGTAGCCTGGCATACTGCCGCCTGATTGTTTCAGGGAACATCCAAAGAATGGAGCCAACCGCACCAAGCATAACTGTATTCCCATTTCTGCCCAAAAAAATATAGAAAAATATCGACAGTGTTCCTGACTGACTTAAAGTCGGATATTAAACCACAAGTGGAATCAGAAGATGTGTGATGTCACAAAGTTATCCTCATTTACTTGCCTTGTGAACTTATAATACTGTAGATACAAATGGATGAAATGATAGCCGCCTCAAAGTGAACCCAAAGCAACTTGGTCGCCACCTGGTGGCTGGCTGCAGTACAAGTCACAAATCCCACCTCCACCATGTAAGTGGATGGGACATGGACCAAATTAAGAAGTCAATTGATTTTTCAAGATGGTTTCTGTTATTTTAGTTTGTTCTTATCACAGTCATGATACGTGTTCATGTTTTCCATAAGTTGGGTGTAGTTGAAACGTCATGATTGACAACTGAATAGGAACTAATGTGTTGATCGGCGGGACTACTGTACAGATTCTGGCCCCAAATATGTCTTTAGCCCAAGATGGCAACATGCTTATGAAGGATATTTTGGCTTCATGGATATCGGCAGGAAGTGGAGACGGGTCATCATCTTGACATGCAGTCCATGTATTCATTCACATTTGAGAAAACCACTGGCAAACTTTGCTCCTCCAGCAGAGAAAGACTTAAAGTGTCAAAGTCTGCACATACATCATTCTGCACAGTGAAGCGCAAACAACCAAGTGTAGAGCAAAATTATTAGAAACAACAGAGCGGGGGGAAGCTGACAAACGGTCCTACAGGAGAATGATGAATTATCACACAAGAAGCTTGGTTTCCAGATTTGGTTGCTAAATTTGAGTCTGATAATAATAGAGGAGTTACTTGTCACACAAATTAGCTTCACAGTTTTGACTCTTTACATGTTTTTTAGTTTTTTTCTCTAATAAAAAGTGTCTGATTACTTAAGGTGTCAGAACTAGTCGCAGAGAAGAACTGTGATATAGTCACGAGGGTGCTGTTTGTGGGTTCGAACAATGAGAAGGAGGGGCGTAAAAACAGAGAAAGATAAGGTGACACTAATTCTCCAGAATATTATATGAGTGGTACTTTTACTTGCCCAGCCATTAATGTTATCTAGTCCTTCACTTATCAGTGCACTCTGGACAGAGTCGTATCTCATGCATCAATGTGCAGTTAATATATTGGCTGGATTAATGCTCACACAAAGACGTCATTGACTCCGTGGCTGTAAAGACTAAAGGGAGAGCGATGATTAATGTGGACCAGGGGAAATTATTTTCGACTTTTATTTCACATTTATGGAATACTGTCTGGCCAAGGAAAAAGTGCTAAAGAGATTAAAAAATGTTCCGGGTGAGTTAAGTCGTTTTGAGTCGTGCCATCTAAAATCGAAGAAGACGTTAGAAAACATGGCCGTCAGAGATATTGACAAGCAAAGGAATTATTTTCCAGCCTCCATCGCTTTGTTGTCAAACAAAATCATCACATGAAACCAGTTTGTCCGATGGAGTGAATCTCGTGGGTTTGGTTTGAAGGTGTCTGATAAATAAGCCTGTTTAGTTGTCAGCAATGACAAGATAATGAATACTGCTTTTCCCACAGCCTTATCTGCTGTGTAATGATCCAGCTTTTGATAACGGGTTGAGAAAAATGCTTCAGAATCACAAGATAACGATATTCCTCACAACGTTGTTCAAGCTGTCAATTACAGGCAGCGTGTGCCCACAAAGTCAAGACTAGGTTTTTGCTGCTTTAAAGGGACAAGAAAGGCTTTTTAATTTTATTTCCTTTTTTTTTTATGTCTCCTCGACAAAAAGAGAAATTATTTAAGAAATCTTGTCCCTGTTATATTGAACATTCTGACGATAATGACTCAATTCAATCTTGTTCTGTAGAATAGAAACAGAAGCTCAAACTTGCTGTGAGCAGTGTATCCGCAGCCGTTTCAGTGGTTATTGTCTTTTTCCCAAGTTACTAATCCTTCCCTTGTGTTCTGTGTCCAAACATAACCAAAGAAAACGTCTTCATTGAGCATTCAGCGCTCAGAGACGCCATGTGTTTCCTCCGCGTGTCACGACTATTTGAATTCGATGACATTTGCTGCTGTTGCGAGCATCTGTTGCAGTCAGAAGACAAATGTCCTTGTCTTCCTTTTTTATGACACATGTTTTTTTTTATGTGTGTGTGTTCCCGCAGGACTATAACGACGAGATCAGACAGGAGCAACTGAGAGAGCTGTCCCTGCTGAACGGCTCCGAAGAGTCGAGCAGGGGGAGGAGTGCACCGGGAAGGGGCGCGCGGCCGGCAGCCGCAATATCCACAAGGTAAAGTACCAGCTCCAGCTGCGTGAAGAGCCGCGCTGAGAGGAGCTGAGTGTTCCCGTGGAAAACAATGACGAGGGCCTCTTGAAATTCTGAAGGTTACTATTGTTATAAAAGATCTGAGCGAGACAAAGGGACGCTCGTTCCTGCAAAGTTTTAGGATTTTTCAAAGCTGAATTTGTGCTCAGTCCTTGTTAGTCCAAAAAATTGGTTTTGTTCATCTTGAAGCATAACACCTTAACAATTTCTGTTGCACATAATATGAAATCAATACGAAGTTACAGTTTCTAGCCTTTCTCCAGATATTGAGCTCCAGCAACAGGTTGACAGGATTGTTTTTTTTTATCGTTTAAAAGGCACAAGCGAAATATGGTAACATTTCAGCTTATATCAAAAATAAAAATCCACTGAATATGTTTTGCTGTAATATTGATGCCCAATATTTATCCCAGATTGCAAAAAAAATACAAAGATTGTTAGAGAAAGAGACAAATTTACACAGAGAATTCATTCACCTGATCCCTCACCGTTTCCTGTGTTGATGAATAGTTCCTCCTCTGCTCCTCAGCAGTAAATCTCCTTCTTGGACACATTGAAGTGCAGTGCTATAAGACTGGAGCGGCAAGCTTCGTGCCCAAAGTCACCATTGATTAGATAAAGTTTTGTAAATGTCCCTGAGTGCAGCATTAGTCATGACACATTTAATATTGATTTACAGGAAGACAAACCTTTATATAGAGGGTATGATCTGTACATAGAGTTTTTCTAATCTTGATGACCACTCCAACTTTACAGTACAATTCATCCACCTATTCACACACACTTTGATACAGTGCATCTATCTGAACAGGGTTAGGTTTGACATGTGGAATGGGGAAGAACCGTCGACCCTCTGGCTAGCAGGCGGCCCGCACAACCCCCTGAGCCACAGACGCCCAATGAACAAACAGTTAGTTCTGGAAAAGAGGACTGAAACAGTGTGTTTCTCATTTCACTGTTTTAAATGTTAAACAACACTGAGGAAGGGGGCGGAGATGTATCTACTTTACAAGAATTAAGTCTGCGGTGGTGTCATCTGAATTCTGCACAGATTCCATGTGTTCCTGGTGATACCACAGACTCTGATTCAGGTGATATCTTTGAAAGATGTCGGGTTGTTTTAAGAAATAAATAAAAAGGATTTGATTAATTTGACTAAAGTGGCAAAGGGCAAAAACACATGTGATCCGCTGGTTCCTGTTGTTGGGAGTTATTCCTCAAAACAAATCTGAGAAGAGAAGAGAAGACTCTCCCGTAAGTGGACGACTGGTGGAGTAGCCCTTTAATTCAGTTACACAGTCACACACAATGAGTCAGCAGCTTTGACTAACACAGATTTGTCCTTTATTTAAAGATGATGTGTAATTTCATACATTTATAGATAAAGTGAAACTTAGTGTAAAGTGTTATGAAGGACGAGTACACATTTTAATTATTGAAACGTGGAAGGACAAACCTTGATGGTGGAATTTCAAAACAATTCAATATCTCATATTATATTCTCCGCCTTAGGTTGTTGTTAGGTTAGGTTTCATATAGTATTTCACTGTTTTCTTAAGGTAGCACGACACAGATAGTAACATGCACAGTCTGCGTTCACCCCGATGATCACTTTGCAAACACAAGCAGGTTTTTCTCTCCCCAGTGAATCCACCGTTATGTCTTAAGGCCATATTAAAGAAAAGTGAATCTTTCCAAGAATAATGTTGTAATATTGCAAGTATACAAAAAATCCATATAATCATGAAACTAAAGCTGTAATTTAATGAGAAAAAAGTCTTGTTATTGCAAAAATGAAGAAGTTTTTCAGGACTAGCCAGCAAGGATCACCAAGCTCTCCAGAGTTCCACTTCTCGATCAAAAATCTTGATTACCAATCTTATTCCTTAATTATCAGGATTCCTCCTCCACAAAAACAGCAATTGCCTCCAAGTCTGTGGTTATTTCCTCTGAAGAGACACAGTTTCCTGCAAAAGTCCTGATACTTATAAAGATCTGATGATGATGAGCCAAAAGATGACCTATTTCATTATTTATGAAAACGATACTAAAGTGTAACCTAACTTTTTCTCGTAAAATGTTGTTATTCTTGTTAAATGTCAACATCATCCTTTAAAAAAAGGTCGTAGCAAACTCCCCTGGCTTTCAAACGGTACTGGAGATGGTTCCATGACCATTAGGAGACAACAAAGAGTTCTACCCTTTAGAAGCATGTGTCTGACACGAGGACTCTTTCCCCCACTGTCATACAAGTAAAAGCCAATATGGACAAGGCGTTTGCTCCAGGTGCTCAGCCTGTTACCACAGAGCTCTGAGTGCTACAGAGCATTTGATTGGCTCGGCCGTGCATGAAGCTGTGCGCGTGGAACACCTGCCTCCTCCAGTCGCCTCCGTGGCTCGTAGAGTAGAGTAAATTGTCCGTAATCTACCTGCAGCCGTGGCTCATCCCTCGGGAGTGAGCAGGTACAGTTTGCCACGGGCAGCCTAATTCAGGCAGCGCAGGCGGGATGCTTTTAATCCAGCGGTAACATTGGATGCTCCCATTTTAAAGTCACCACCACCACCACCACTCCCCTACCCAGATTTCACTCCTTATGGCGTGCCGATAAGCGATTATTGTAAATCTCCATGAAAAATATGCGGCAGTAATTCCCCTTTGAGTCTCTGTATTTTTGGATCACAATGAGCTGCTACCTAGTGAAGGATGTGCCAAGGGAAGAAAAGGGGGATCCGAGCCCACCTACATCAGGCAGCTGTTAGAATGTAACTTAGCAGACAATGGACGGCTTTGGCCAAATCCACCCCGCCATCCCCGAGCTGTTCATGTGGTCCTGCCGCTGGACAGTCGCACTTCCACAGAACTAACAAACCACCTTAAAATCCCGCACTCCTGCCCGAAGCCCCCTTGGGCCATTAATTTCTCTTCTGGTGGATAATATTAAATAAACTCTATATACTCCAGTGGAACTGGACTGTGACTGCCGACTGAGCATATTCAAGTTAATTGAGGCAGATGGTGACACAAACACAGGCATGGCACTGCTCCATGGCGTTATTGAAACTGGAGCCCCAGTCGCACAGCAGAGAGAGAGAGAGACACAAAGTGACACTCTGATCATGGCAAGATCCACCTGAGCGCCAGCAGTTACCACCAGGTCGGTGGCAGCGATATGAGACAATCGATTGATTTATTATTGTTTTTTTGTCTCTCTCCTTACGATTCCCCCCCCCCTACTGTGGCTTATTTAGACATGTTGTAAAGTAAAAACCAATGCCCTGTTTGTGTGCTTGTTTGCTTCACCAGGGGCCACAGAGGCACGGGGAGGAGGGCGGCAGCGGCGGCGGCGGCAGCAGCAGCGGCACCCCGGGGGGCAGCGGCAGCGTCACACAGCAAACTTCCCACGACCGGTTTAACGAGGGAGGGACAAGCTCCGAGAGCCAGGGGGGCGGCGGGGAGCGCTGCATACAGGGTCCCGCTGTTAGCAGTCACACATGAGTCCTATGATGACTACGTGAGTCCAATCCTCTTTGCACACACTGAAAAGTATGGCTGATGGTAATTTCACTTGAACTGTGTCGGAATCAGAGTCGCTCTAATTCCCTTTCATGTGATCCGGAGGAGGCTGGCTCTGCATGGTGAGGCATTCAAGGACAAGTTTGGGAAAATGTTGGCAAACAGTAACTATGTATATTTATTTGATACAATTAACTTAAATTTTTAAATCACACTGTTCATTTTGTAATGATCTCGGACCGTCTTGTGCAGCCCTTTGGTTTCCTTTAACATCAGCACGAGTGAGATAAGGAAATTAAAAGCAGGATAAGTGATGGATCAAAGTGAACGTTAACGTCGCCTTCATCTTTTTCATCACTATTTCAAAGCTCTCAAATCTGCATCATATTCCACACACATAGAAATGAGGCGTCAAATAACACATCACGCTTCAGACGACAAAACCTCTGACCAGGAATGTTTTTATAAATTCCCTAACATTGGCCACATTATCATAAACACCACACTCTGCGTGAATACTACTCCAAACACGTTATTCTACATTTGCACACGGTAGGTTTGTGAATTAAAAGCTTTTCCGAAATTTAGTAAATCACTCATTGTAAGACATAGAAATGACACATTCTCTTGTCCTGTATTTATGAACAGCTGACTTAAACCAAATCCAGCTCTTTGATCTTTTTACTATAGACTTAATCTTTATCTGTTTGCATGGTTATAATAAATACAGTTTTCTTTTGTAAATGTTTGACCTTCTCATGTCAAACATTCACACCAGCTTCCTTGTACAACAATACCTAAAGGAAAATGGCATTTTTACACCAGAAAGGCAACAAATAATCTCTGTAATATCTCCGTGTAATATGCTGAAGTTTAGGCTAAATCGATTTTACCTCGTTTTGAGCTTTTAGGCCATTAGTCTGCGCTGTGAGCCATTAGGAAGAGCACACGGGGGTTAAATGCCTTGCTTCAGGGCAGCTCAGCAGGGGTATCATTAATGTTGACCTTGGAGACAGCAGCAACCTTGGGTTCAGGGTTGGCAAGGAAACAAAGCCCTGGCCTTATCCACTGAAGGCACTGGCACTTGGTTGTGACAGAGTCGAGTCCGGCAGCACGGACGCAGCACACTGTCATGCACACCCTGATTGTCAGTGAGCAGCGAGGGTCTGTAGAGGGACTGACATGGCAGGTTAATGTATGGAATATTGAATGGACCACCATCCTAGAGTGTGCCTTCACTATAGCCCTGTATCACATATATGCTCACTTCACTTAAAACAACACTGAGATCCTTATTTTAAAAAATAGGAAATCAAGGCCCTGGTTAAAATACACTCGTCCTCTGAAAATTCCCAAGGTCATTTTGAAAAAGACGACACAAGGTGAGCGCTAAAGTTTCATCTAAATGAAAAAAGGCAACACTTTTACCAGTCTATTTCCTCAGAGCCTTCCTGCTAAGCAAAGCCCCCATGTGTGCTGGCAATTGAAGATTGGGCTGTCTGCATGGGGAAATGCACAAGCGCAGTCTCATTACCAAACCAAATTGAGTTCTGATGTAGAGCCTGTGTATTTCTGAGGAGTGAGAAAGCGAGGCATTTCTTCTCTTTGTAATTGGAGGTTGGGAAGGAGGGGTGGGAGCACGGAGACCAGGGGATTATGGAAAGATGAATTTGTCCTGAACATTTTCTCTCCTCATATCTCACTTTGCTATTTCTTTTCTTTTTCTGCCGCATTACACAATTTTCTCCGAGCATGTTTGCAGAATGTATCGAGACCTCTTTATGGACCAGGTTTGTTTGTTTGGGTTCATTTTTTTTTTTCTCCATTTTCTGCAGTTATTGTTAAGGCTGTTGTTCCACTACAAGATTCCTGCAGTGTTAAAGCACAATAAGAGATCAGCAGCAGTGTGTGGGAGTCTCTGCTGATACATCCTGTATTTGTCTTCGAGTGGAAGCAGCATGGGTGTGCGGGTATCTCGCAGATTTCTCCAGAGAGGCCGTTTGATTGATGGACTCTGTCAAACTGTCAGTCCGTCTCATAAAAGTGATACTGGGAGAATGTCCATAATTGCACCTATTTGAGGGTGGTATTGATTTAAAACCTCAATGGGAAGCACGAGGAAGCTGGTAGTTATCATGTATCATTGTTTGCTTTATAATTTATGAACGCAGCGGCTCCCTCTTTATCTTCCTCCCACAAATCTCACCTTGCCGCATCCTTTGCTTGCTCACTCCCTTGCAGAGAGGGGCCTCAGCGTTCGACAACTCAACTCAGCTTTTTGAACTTTCAGGTGCAGAGGAAAAAGAGCCTCGTCAGGAGCTGAAAAAACAATTTGCACTCGTAAGAGTTGAGGGACTATGAGGCCAAGTTTATTAAGGATGTTAAAGGATGAGGCTGTTGGAAGCTTTATAATGTTCCAACACGTTCCAAAATCAACCAACAAGTCCTATCTGTGTATCCAAATCCACATGCAGCTTATTCCTTCATTGTTGTCCGTATTAAAAACATTGGGCTGCACTGTTGCACTCTGTGACTTTTTTATTTATTAGCATGAGCTGTAGTTTATTCAACTCAGTGCAGCTGCCTCTGGGAATTAATACTAGTTCGCCGAGTGTGTATTCATCCACAGCTGAAGATATAGTCCCTCACTTTACACTCAGCCTCGGCTGATTCAGTGAATTATCCAGCTTTTTGTTTACATTGTTGTTTATTAGGGCCTGAGCACAGACAGTGGGAGGCCCTAATGAAATTGTAATGATTATTATTATTATTATTATTATTATTATTATTATTATTCAGGCAAATGAATTGGCTTTTTAAGGGCTTTAACATGCTCAAATTCTTACCAAAATTTGCAAAAAATTGAAAAGTGGTGAAAATTTATGTTTTCTGGAGGAATTTTCAATGGGCTTCGCAAAATGTCTCAATGGTGCCTCCCGAGACCCCCGGAACGTGTTCACATTGACCGATCTTCACAAAAAATCGATACACAGGTGTATCATGACCAGACAAACAATAAAGTCTTTAGGTGCAATTGGAAAAACGCAACAAGAAGCGTGCTATTTTGCATTTAGTGGCCGTTTTGGCCATATTCCACATTTTTACTTTGATATACTTGTACTTATTATTATTATTTATCAACCTTTATATTTGATTGCTACTTCTTCGTTCCTTTGAGTACACAGCAACCTACTGTGTTGGATTGTGTACCAGAACCTCTATCTACCGCGGGTCCACTGTCAGTGAAGCAAAGAGTTCTCAAGGTAGTTTTTGCTGTGATTTTTATTTTCGTCTTTACAGACAGTTTGACTCACACATATACCCACACACTGTTCCTCTGCTGGGCTGTTCTCAGGACGTCGTTGGAACAGCCACTTTATGAACTTTCCTCAGCCCTGGTACGCTACTGCTCATAAATGGGAGAGAGTGAATAACAAACACAGACCACCTGTGCAAAAACAAACTCAAACCATATCTCTTCCTGCTGCAGCCGAAGCTGACCCCACCCCACTACCACAGAGTCCAAATGAGAGTTATGGCAATAAGTAGGCAATATTAAAATTATGAATTTTTAAGTATGTCCTATTCTCAGCCTAGTCAAATTGTTCTCATCTTTGGTGCTCCTTTTTGCTGTCCTTTCTTTGCTATCTTCCGGCTTTATTGCATAAAGGTGTCTCCCTGTGTGAGCTACACCCTAGCTAGCTATGCGGCCATTCTTTAATGTTTCCTTTGATTATTGCTTTGTCATTGGCTAGAAAGTGGTCTTTAGTAAGTACTACTACCTCTACTGATGCATGCATCAAAGACACCGTCCTCTGATGCATAAACGATCAGTAAGTGGTGAGTCGCTGGGACCCACCTGCCAAGTCATTTACATCTTCAAGACATGTCTTCCAAAATGTCTTCCAATACAACATCAACATCAGAAGGCTCAAGCTCACTCTTAGAATCAATTGATATTGCCACAAATGATGTTATATACAACAACACCTCGGGCTACGTGGTCATGGACATACATGGTACGGGAACTTTCGGCAAAGTTGCCAAGTGTTTCAGTTTAGACAATGCCGAGATAGTGGCAATCAAATTTCTAAATGCGGATGACGAAAACATCTCTCAGGAAGTGGAGATGTTAAAAGCGATCAGTGTCTTTGACTCAGACAAAAAGAACATTGCGAAATTTATTGACAGTTTCAAGTACAATCACCTCTTCTGTATGGTCTTTGAAATGCTAGACGAGAACCTTTTTGACCTGATGCAGAAGAGGACATGGTTGCCCCTGAGTCTCAACGAAATTCGCCCTGTGCTCCACCAGCTACTGGTCAGTCTTGAAGCTCTCAAAAGTATTGGCATCATACATGGAGACTTGAAAGTGGACAACCTGATGCTTGTCAATCACAAGGATCATCCATTCAAGCTCCGGCTGATTGACTTTGGTCTGGCCATTCCAGCAAGTGACGCAGAAATTGGACATCTGGTGCAGAATCCTCTGTTCAGGGCTCCGGAAGTCATGTTGGGACTCCCATTGACCGAAGCTGTTGATATCTGGTCACTGGGTTGCATCATGCTGCTACTCTTTGTAGGTGACAGCCCCTTCCCTTATGAATGTAGTTATGGCTGGATGGAAAATTTGGTGGACCTGCTGGGTCAGCCAGAAGACCATATGCTGGCTGCTGGAGAATACAGCGAGGATTTATTCATTTTGGATAAATCAGGATGGAGATTGATGACACGTGAGGAGTTCAGGAAGAAGTATGCAGAAGAGCCAGAAACGGACAAGTCTAGTTATATATCTTTTAAGAAGAAACTCAAGAAAAAAAGAATCTCGGACGAAAAGGATCAGCTTGAGTTTCAGGATAAGATGGCTTTTTTCGACCTCCTGACAGGTTGTCTGCAAGTGGATCCTGAGCAGAGGATTAGTCCCAGTGAAGCCCTTAAACATCCGTTTATAACAATGGTTCACATGGTAGATGAAATGGAGACCAGCTCCTATGCAGACACTGCCCTTGAGCTCATGATTGTTTCCCCCTTGGATAATTTGGACGAGAGACCCTTCAACAATGTAACGAGTAAAGAGTCAACCTCCATTTTTTCAAGCCCTGGATCTGCTGCTGCCATCACACCAGTAGTTGTTGATGATGTCAACACATGCAGTCATAAACCCTTTAAGAAGAAAATATTTCAAAGGATCAAAAACTTCTTCTGCAGAGTGGCAAAGAGAGTGGTTCGTCCGTTCAAATTCTGCATGAACAAGTGGAAAGACGCTGAACCCCAAATGGCCTCTCACAGATAGTGGGGATGTATGAATATTAGGGCTGTCAAAGTTAACGAGTTAATGCGATAAAATATTTTAACGCAGTTAACGCAACTTTGTTTACTTCCAGAGTGCGGAAGAAAGTTCAGCTCCTCGAGCAAGCCGCCAGCGTCGCCCTTGCTGGTGACCACTGGACGTCAGTCAGCAATGACAATTACCTGGGTGTCAGAGCTCATTTTATTGACAATGTATGGAAATTTAGACAATTTGCATCGGAAGTAAAAAAAACAGAGGCGCGATATACAGCGGAGAACTGTGCAGAGGAATTCGTCGACGCACTTCAAACAGAGCCCGTCAAATGATAAGTCCCGTCTGAATGAGAGAATTCTATCTTGGAGGTGATCAAAAGGATCCAGCGAAACAAGGGTCCGCTTGCTGCCACAGCACAGGACCAGCATCTCGATGTTGATTGCACCGGAGCTGCCTAAACTGGAGAAATTGGAGAAGCTACTTGAACCATGCATGGGGGACTGTCCACTAAATTGATGGACAGGAAGGCAGCACACCCATGAGAAGCTTGCAGGAATAGCAAAGAAACACCTGTCAACCCCAGTTACCACAGTGCCCTGTGAGCGGCTATTCTCACTCTCAGGTCATATTGTCCAGAAGAGGAGAGCAGCATTGGCTCCAGAAAATGTGAACACGCTTGTTGTAGGCCTGAGCCTCTTTGAAAACACAGCTCTGTGTGTAGTTTTGTGTTTAAAAAAAATTCAATGAAACAACAGTGTCTAAAATACATGCTGTCTGAAGTGATTACTCGTTAATTTATAAGATTTAGTCTGTAGAAGAAAAACTAACTTTTAATCGCGATTAATCTAGATTAATGAATTTCAAAAGGTGAGATTAATTAGTTAATTTTTTTTAATCTATTGACAGCCCTAATGAATATACACATGTGTATGTATGAATGTGTGTGTGAATGGCATAACACGAAGAGACCATTTACTTCACTCTACCTCTGGTCCCCTTGTATTTTTGTCACATTAATACATGTAACAAACTTTAGGTAGGCTGTGTTTATCATTCTGCCCGCCGTGGCAAATCAAAAACTTTCTCGAGTGGTGTTTATGGAAAGGATAATTGAGCGCAACATAATTGTCATGTGATTAAAAAAGTTTCATGTTCATATTTTAAGTAGTTTTGCTCTGTGACACTGGCATGCCACGGGGCTCTCCAACACAGAGCCAGAGACGGAGTGATTGCTCTTGAACATATTTATTTTTTATTTATTATTGATTTATTGTTTGTTTTTCAGGGACACAGATATTCATAACAACACTATAAATATGCTAGATTTCGCCGAGAGGATAAAATAAATGTTGCCAGGTCTGTTCTAATAAGTGAGTGTGCAAATGACCAGAATGATTAATCAGGCTTGCGACCAGCTTAGTGAATGGCCTTCAGGTGGATATAAAAAGGATGAGTGTCTGAAAGGGATTTAACAGTTAATTACCAGTAATTATGAGTACATTAGTTCTGGTGTATATCTTGATTTGAATAAAACTACAAATTCCACTTTGATATTTATATAGACACTGATTGATGTAAATATCAATCTGAGGGAAAAATTCTGTATTGATTTTTAGAGTTTTACTGGAAGGTTTTTTTTACCATTTTACTGTTAAGGTAATTGTCTAGTTTGTGTAGTTCTGAAAACATAACATCGTTGGCAGACGCACAAAAATTATGAATATATATAAAGTAAATATAAAGTCAAGTAAATCCTGGATGTAGCTGCTGCTTTGTTTTCTGTAGCGCATCGATTTTCTTTCATTGTCCATCGTGTGTTTATACACAGTCAATTCAATAGTTAGTATTAACTTCGCTGCACAATACATACACGTGTACTTATACATGCAGGCTGTAGTCTGCAATCATGGTATAGTGAATGAACGAACGACAGTCCATTGTTTACTGCTCAGACTCTGTGAAGTTGCCATAAATATTAGCTGTGTCTCGGCCGTGGAGCAGGACGTCATGTAACCGGGGTTCCTCCGGAGCCTGTAGTGATTAATGGGCTCTGTCATGCTGTCAGTGTCTTGAAGTAATACAGTGACAGTGGCCATTATTGGGCCTCTTATAGGATAGCAAGGAGTGGAGTTGATCATGGGCGTGGAGGGAATGTGTGTGATGGGGTTCACCTCTGAGGAATGTGCTTTCAGTTTTATTTTGTTATTTTCATCATTCCGGGCTGTTACAGCTTTCTAATAGGTTCTTCACGCTTTGTCAAATGAAATCTGTCAAATCTAGAGATCGCTAAATGTCAGGCGCTTGAATCTGAGCTTAACATTTTGCAACAGAGGTTTGCTAGATGTCCCTATCTGCTACTAAAGAGCGCGAGGGTGCTTTGATCGTGGTTTTAGATAAATTGATGATCTCTTCAGGGATGCAGTTATCCATAATCTGATCTGATTAGGTAGGATTTAGTCGGTCTGGTCACTTAGCGGAACTGCTCCTTGTTTTTATGAAGAAAATTTGATCATAATAACAATCAAAGAATCAAAGCACATCATGATGTTGGTCGGCCTGATCTCAGGGCTCTTTCTTGCTTTCTGGTTCTTTAGCTCAAGGTTATATACCACATGGCTTGGCTTTCGGGACATTTTGAGTTATTGAAACATATTTTGAAGTAAACATGATTGAAATTACAACACAAATTCGTTTTTTTTTTTAAGTATTTAACAATATTTGACGTATTCTTTTCATCAAGAGACAAATTGCACGCACTCATAAATATTGGTCCTGATCCGTGAATTTGTCTCTTAGAAATCCAGGAAAAAAGTCCTATCTAACGAGGGTAAAGATAGTGGGAAAATGTTTTCCTGGATCTGTTATGTAATCTATATGTGCACCGAAATGTAACGAGTTCTTTCCTGACCCATACTGCCTCCTTCCACCAAGGCTCATGGGATTTGGTGGAGCAGTTTTTCATTCTAACAAACAATCAAACCTGGATGTAAACAGAGGTAAAAATGTATTTCCAGTGTAGAGCTTTTTGATTCCAGAATGTGATATGATGTGGCACTATTTGTCTCAGTGTATTTTCGGAGAGCGTTTATGAAAAGCATATTGTTTCTGCATGAGGCACAGTTGAAATAGGTACGGTACTTTAAGTTGTTTTGACTTTTCAAACGGGCGATAATGAATGAATGTCACTTATTCCCGAGAAAGAGCGGCAGTGAGACATTTCTCTCTGTGATCAGTCAGAGTTCTTCCATGTGAAAAGTGCAGGGGGAGATTAGAGATGTGATTGATGGCATTCTGTATGGACTGGAACCATGGCCTCGGTTTAATGGTAAAGATCAAATCCCATCTGGATCAAATCTTATCTTTTAATGTCAGGCCGGATGACAGAGGAGAGGAGAACCGGAGAGTGATATGGGATTCTGTCGCTCACAGCACAACCATGAATTGTACAAATTGCTGTTAAAAAACTGAAACACATTGCCTGGGTTTTTAGACCTGAGCCCTGCAACCATACCGAGGCTGTGCGGCAAATGCCGTAATGTGATTAAACACAGAGCTTTGGGAGGCTTTGAAGAGGAGAAAAAAGTCCAATCTGCTGTGAAAAAAAAGGCAAAAAGGACGCCTTTTTGAAATGGGGGGGGGGGGTCTCTTCCCATATAATCTATTTCATGAACATAAAAAGATGGACGAGATTGGTTGAGTGTTTCCTGAAGGGGAGCAGTTTCCCGGGCCACCTTTAAGGACGGCAGGAACATCTGCTGTAATTGCTTTATAACAATGGCTTCAGATACACTGCTGAGTTCACATTTGTTAGATTAATTATGGAAATTCTCCATGCCGAACTCTCCTGTTTATTAAAACAGATGTAAGACACACACTTCCGCTCGATTATTTAAAAGACGGGGGACTCAGGTAGACTGCATAATGGCCTCGGCGGTCCCGTCGGAGCGCGGCGCCGCCGGCGAGGGAAGGACGCCGTGACGTCTAAAGCTAAACTCTGTGAGCACAAGTAATATAATTTGAATAGGGAGAAAAGGCCCTGTCTGATTTGTTTATACCTGTTCTCCCAATGACAAACACCATATTGTTCAATGTCGCCAAAGTAATCGAGAGTCAATCTCATTGCAATTTTTTCCCTACATATTGTATAACTGTGACACAATTGGAGAAAATGCATTGTAAAGCAAACTCCTGCTCCAAGTGCAAAACAGACGACAGAAGGTGCCTTGCTGATTGAATTTGAGCAGGTAGAAAGCGGCGAAGAGCAACTGTCTATTCACTGAGACAAAAGGTCTTTGAATCTCATTGTCCTCCCCATTCTGTTGCGTGGAGAGGCATTCACAGGCTGCTCCCGCTGAAGATCCGTCACTGTCGGGGGACGTACAGGTTGTCAATTGATAATGAAGCACAGCGCTAAGGGCCTTTAGGTTCTTTCTGTCCTAATCACAGCGGCCGAGGACTCTCCAGCCTTGTATTAACATTTGATTTATTTCCTCTGCCTTGTTAAAAGGGACCGGTGTTAACTGTTTTTACAGATAAGTGTCAACCTAAAGCAATGGAGCCTCATTAATTAAGGGCCGTGTCTGTTTACACACAGTGTCCTGTCCGATCTGAGTGCAGCATGTGTTGTAGGTCAAACCGACAGTCACGTCAGCAGAGGGATAAGTTACGCTGATGAACACCGCGTAAGGTTTTGTTTGAGCTGACACTTGAGTAATGTTACGACTTTATCGGAATCACAGAGCTTCTCCCTAACAATGTCTATCTGTCTTGTCTGCGTTAGATAATAAATGATATTCATGGCATTTATATTTGGATCCATATACATGTAAGTATAGTTTAGCAACGAGAAACAACTCAAGGTCAGCTAAATTTTTCCAGAGCTTTAGAATGCATCTCGGTGTCTCTCTCTGCAGATGAGAATTAATTGTGCTCGGGTGTCATGGAGATCCTATCCCAGCACGTCATCACTGTGTGATTTGTTGTCATGTGTAAACAATAACATAAACCCTGGATGGAGCCGGGGTCGTGATACTGGTATGAATAAACTAGATGACGGTAAGGGAAACAGTTTGACCACAAGAATATCGGAGCCACAATAATCAAATGTATAGGCTACCATCAGGCGTGTTGTCAAATAATCGTATTGTCAGCAGTAGTCAACTTACAGGGGAGCAAAAAATTCACAAGCAGACCTGATCAATCGCTGCTCAGGAGCGGGGTTCAGCATCACCCGGTCACCTAAGTCACAATCTTTTGAAATTATAGTTTATCAGCAACGCGTTCTTTTTTATTTTTATCACTTTCCAGGGAAAATAATCAATCAATCAATCAAATTTTATTTGTATAGCCCATATTCACAAATCACAATTTGTCTCATAGGGCTTTAACAAGGTGTGACATCCTCTGTCCTTAACCCTCAGCAAGAGTAAGGAAAACTACTAAAAACCCTTTTTAACAGGGTAAAAATATGTAGAAACCTCAGAGAGAGACACATGTGAGGAATCCCTCTCCCAGGACGGACAGAAGTGCAACAGATGTAAAATGTAGGAAAACATCATCAGGATAAAGGTTTTAACAGAATTGATGAGGGTAAACATTTTGAAGGATAACTTCAATACTATATGTCAAGCAGTCCTGCTGCAATCATAGTCTATGGTCAGCAGCCAGCAAGATCATGATCCACCATCTAGATCGGATCTACTATAGTCCACAGTCATTGTCCACTGCCGCCAGTTGGGATCCAATAAGGCCCATAACACCGAACCAGCATTAACACAGTGTAGTTTCATTTAAAAATCCAGTCTCTTGCTAGTTTGCTTGGATGAACCAACCTAAATAAAAGTCAAATTTTCAAAAAAACAAGAACCACACAAATGCAGTGTAAATGGAAAGGTAAACAGGAGCTTGACTCAGGGATGGCAAACTTTATAAGTATACACATAGGTTTAAAGTAAACAAACAGCTAAACAGTATGCAGGGCCATGATGTGTTCAAATGAATTCAGCGTCTCCATCATTTATTTTGTGTAGCTGAAAAACAACACTGATATTTAATATTCTGTGTGAGTAAAGGCTGCACAAATGTTATTTCGTTTCTGTAAAATATGTCCCTCTTAATCAAAATACTGTAGAAGAAACTCTTCGGAAAAAAACGATTTCACATTCCTGTAGTTTAACTTTAGGTTTATTTTTATAATGAGTGAAATGAATCCACTGATTACTTTGCAGTTATGGTCCAGCGTGGAGCAATTTGTCATATGGGATTGGTAATAAAATGGTCAATTACTGAGATATGCAGGTCTCTGACTCTGCCTTTGTGGGGAAAGACTCATGCAAGAAAAGGAGAAGTATTGGATCCCCTGAACAACTTAATCCCTGACATAATCCCTAACTTTAATTTGGTCAAATTCGTGTTCGCACAAATAAAGCCACACAGGAACCGGAGAGGTTTGGATCGGCGTTACCCGACAGGAGAAGCAGAGACTGTGCATACATGCCATAAATCCATTCTTTTTTAACATTGCTGCCCTGGATGTCCTTCACACTCACTGTGTCAGCTTTTGCAAGATGATATTACTCTGCTGTTACAGGCAGACGGGGAGGAACAAATTCGGCCGTGATTCAATGTCTGGAATAAGCCAGTTTCAGTGGAGCTTTCGGTGCTGATTTAAAATGTGTTCGATCTCGACAAAGAACTAAACACGTGCATGTATGGTGGAGCGTGATTTCAAACAGCGGGCTTGGGGAGGATTAGAAGAGATTAGATCATGGTAAAAAGAAACATAAGCACTTTAAACTCCACTAAATCTCCTTAAATGAGCGAGATCCAGCAATTACAAGAGCAGACAATAGTGAAGTTTACTGCTCTGCGCACTCTTTGGCCTTTCTCCAGTTGGTGGTGTTATTCAGGTTAAGCTGTTTACGTGAACCTTGGGTCTGCTGAGATTGGTTACCCCTGCTCTCATGAATAAACCATTAAACAGAGTAGTGCCTACAGTCTTCTCTTAGGTTGCATTCCTCTCTGACTACCTCCTAAAAGAACATAGGGCAGCCTGGGTGTTGCCTAAGAGGCATAAAGTCCATCAAGAACTCACCTCTGCTCATAAAACTTAATTTCTGAGTTCAGAGTCGTATTTGAAAGCAGCTCTGAGGAGGAAGATTTCCCACCGGCTCCTCTCTTCAATGTTGTTTGAGGAGTAAATCAACTGACAATGTAAAAATCAATGGACAAAAACTTTATTTTGAAGGAGAGCGTGACGTGTCCACCCTGACCCCAGTGGACATTACGCACTTGAGAAGTCAATAAATAAAAAAAGAGAGAAAACTTGATTTGTCTACAACACATCGTACAGAGCTCTGAACATGGTTTGCTTTATGGTCGGCATGGTGGTGCAGTGGTTAGCGTCATTGTCTCACAGCAATAAGGTTTGAACCTGACGTCTTTCTGTGTGGAGTCTCTCTATGTTCTGTGACACACTGGCGAGCCGGAGCCCGCCTCCCGCCCAATGTCAGCTGGGATTGGCTCCAGCTCCCCCGCAACCCTCAAAGGCCAAGTGGTGTGGATAATTGATGGACGGATGGATGGATGGATGGATGGTTGGATGAATGGATGCTTCATGCAGATGCCAGAAGGACATAAAAGGAGAGATATTAGCATGGTTTCTTCTGCTAACTGAGGTGTAACGTTTCCTTCAACTGTTCATAACAGACTGTATATAAAAATGGAGTCCAGTTTCTAGAGATTAAAACCGATGCAGAAGAGTCTGATCCACAAACCTGAACACATCATCAGTGTTGTAGCCTGGAGTCATCTGGTGGTCTGGGTTTTACCATCTTCTGCTCTTGTGCCTCTTCAATCCTCTTCATCCAGGGCAGCGTAGGCTTAACAAGTGCAAGCTGCCTTGTCACCTCGGAGTGCTAATCTATATCATGGTCTCAATAAGGACTGGGTGATATAATAATGAGAAGGTCATTTCTATAGAAGTTAATGACAAACTACTACTACTTCTTTCTTGATATATCAAGCTATTAAACATTTACATATGGAGTTTACATCATCAATCGCTAGTTTCAAGTCTTCTTCAATACAGCATGATGTTCGTTAGGTCAATCATGGTCCACTTTAGAGTCGAATAGACATTACGCATTGGGGTGTGGTTACCGTGTGATTGATGGTTATGGTTATGGGTACTTTTGGTTTCAAGAACCAAATATGGCGCAGGAAGAAATGCAAAAATCAAGGCTTTAAAACAGTAGTATGCAAACCAATGGGTGAGAGTATGGTGGGTTACCAAACCAGGGTTGAGTTCTCTGTTAACGTAAAAGACTAAAAAAACGGATTAACAGACTGGTTAAGCCGTTAGCATTAAGAGTTTCCTTTATACTACAAACACGTTCCTGATGTGTTTAAGGAGTCAATGAGTTGTTTTTTTTCATGTGAAACCGACAAACTTAAGTAATATACATATATATTTTACAACTGCACAGCTAGGGTCCTATATTTTTATAGTTGTTACCAGTACTTCCAAGTGGCCGGGGAGAGACATTCGGCAAAATATCGATACGCTCCTTATAAATCTCGTCTAGAATGCGTGCGTCATGCCGTTTAGGCACTTTCAGTGTTATCGAACATGACTGCAGTCACTAGCCGGCTTTTTGTGCTTGTTTCCCCCGAGTCGCTACGTATCAATAGAAGAGATCCATATTGCTGTTAAGCCTCAAAAGGTGTCTATTAGGCTCCCACAAACCTTAATCAATAATCCCTGCTGGATGTGGACGCTTTTTTCCCTGCTTCCTCTCCCGGTTATAGACACAAAGTAATGGACTTTGCCTGTGGAACTAAGTATTGATTGTTTTTATGCTCATGTCTAACCAGTTAGACTGGATGGAGATGAGGCGCAGGTCGACTCGAATGCTTATGCTTTGTGTTTGTGTGTGTGTGTGTGTGTGTGTGTCTGTTTGTGTTGGCTCACAGGGCTACGATGATGGATACGGAGGAGAATATGACGACGAAAGTTACGAGCCCTACGAGGATAACTACAGCAACCAGTCGAAGAGGTGCAGTTTTCATTTTGAAGTCAATCAACACGTTTCTCAATTGCCATCTGTCTACTGTTATTTGCAAAGCAGCATGTGACACGTGTTCTGTGAGCAGCTGCTCCATCGTCTTGTTTCTGCGCTTTACAATTCTTTTTCGTTTCCTCTTAAATTACTTTGTTCACACCCAATATTCATCCTAACTATGAATTAGCACAGTTTTTCTCGGCTCAAAAGACACGTTTGCTGACATTTCATATTTTTAGAGCTGTCAGAAAAGTACAACGACAGCAATGAATAGAACCAACTAACTTGTCTGGTGTTGCAAAAACCCCTGACGTAGCTCATTCCCCCTGTGCTGGAGCTCAACTGTCACACAGAAACTATTAAAAACACATCAGTAACCAGCATGGCACCATGGGCACCCGAGTTAATCCCACACACACCATTGTGCTGCTGTAAATACTCACTGGGGGATCGGATGTGTTGAATCTGCAGCTGAAAATAGTCCCCAGCCACTATTTACCTCGGTTTGAGTAACACTGGCTGAAAGAGAGGCCCAGCTGTTAATTTACTGAGTGAAAACATTCAATCGTCACACATTATTTAGTTTAAAGTTTAAAAGTAAACGAAAGACACTAGAACATCTTGTTGTACTCATTTTGTAATAGGACACATTTATTATAAGTACAACATAGAAAATATTCATTTCAGTAACCATCCTCATTCAAGTCAAACTAAATATGAACACATCTTTCTTTATTTTGTGATGTTGTCCCTCTGCCTGATTTTAGCATTTCAGATTACTACGAATACGGACCTGCGACCAGTGATGAATCCTACAACAACTATGGTAAGAAGATCTTATTATGTACTGATCTTAACATGGGTCGCAAACCTTGCTGCTTATTTAATTCATTCCTGATGTATTATAACAAAATGGAAAAACACAACCCCCGGCTTCTGATATTTAAAAGATGTTTGACAGAAGAGAAACAAAGGGAAAAAGCCTTGTGGTTTCAGACCACTTCTAATCATCCTCACCCAGGGAGCCGCTTCCAGCACGCTTCACCCACTTCCTTCTTTTCTGCATTTGACTAGAACCGTAAATGTGCCAGTGTGAGCTCAGGGGGCCGACCAGTGGCCGCTGTAAAGGTTGAGTGTTTTGCCTCTTGGATGTGTGCCTTCGTAGGCTTATTCCAGAAAGGCTGCCACCACGGCTGAGTGGCCGCCACTGTGCATACAATAACCTATCCTGTATCTCCATCCAACACACCAACTGCCTGGAAATTCACCATCAAATGTCGTAGAATTTCCTAAAACCCTTAAATACACTAAAATATAAATATATATAAAAACTCAACATAAGCAAAAAGTGGAGTTCTAAGGTTCTCACATGACAGCAGCGAAATTGGCCGGTTGCCGCAGCGGGTTCGCAGGCTCATTCATTTTCAGCACAATGAATTGTGCACTGGGGTGTTGAGGTCAGACCAAACCAAAACCAAGGGGGCAATGATTTGATTTTCTGCTCCATAAACACTTTCTTATTTGGAAGCGGTGCAATGTGCCATGCAGCAGAGGTGGCCATCTTTATGTAATTTGGCTCTCAGGGAGGAGCTGCTGACTGTCGGATCGCAGCACTGGTCCAGCAGAGGGCACAGAGCTTATGAAATAATTTTCTGTGGCGAGGGGGGCCTCTGCAGTAGCCGGGATAGAATTTGCACGCTTGAATTTCCCTTGTCTTTGGTTAAATGGATTGTGAGAGGGTATGCGGCGGACGCTACCTGAGCTCCCAGTCTGACTCCCTCACAGCACAGTCACTGCAGCAGCTTTCCACAACGTCTCTTGAACTGTTTTTTTCCACAGAGGAGGAGTGGCCGACCGCCCGTCCCAGTCTCAAAGCCCCGGCTTTACGGCTGACGAGAGGGGGCTACAGGAAACATCCCTATGGTAGATACTGACGGTGCTCTGGAAATGTGACCTCCAAACGTTTTTCAAAAGAACAAACTGTTTTATAATTTTTTGTTTTGTTCCTCGTGAAAAGTTGTGACTTTTTCGTCCGTCTCCTTGAGAAATTGAAGTAAAAAAAAAGTAACCCCGTGTAGCACATAAATTCTCAAACTAACATTATGCAGTATTCTGGGTTTTATTACTCATGAAGGGAAGAGTTATTTTATGAAAAACACAGAAATTCCATTAATGCACAGGAAGGTTGCTCTCACCTTTCATTCCACCTCCAAGGAAATATAGTTATTTCAGATTTTTGACCTTATGCGGCAGAATATTTCCCATATCTTAGGTCTCTGATTTTGACAAAGTGGTTTACATCAACTTCCTTTAATGGACAGATTATCAAAGTCTAAGATAATACATGTTAGTCAGATTAGGCAAAACAAATTAAGTAAAAAAAGTAAATTTGTATTCCCACATCCTCTTGAGTATGTCCTAACAGTCTACAGTATGACAATCAGCTCTTAAGACTACCGTTTTCCTAATCATTCTTCTTTTACATTTAAATTTCCAAACATGACATTTCCCAAAAAAAATTACTGTACAAGAAAACCGGACACAAACTCTCTTTAGCTCACGTTTGGTCATACCAAAATTAATTTATAGGCAGGATGAGTCTATAACCAGATTTGGAGCCAACATGACGCTCACATTAAATTTGAAATAATCTCATTTCATCTCCCTCACCTCTCTCTCCACAGTTCCCTGATTGGTCGGGCTGTGGGGCTCAATTCGGTTTACGTGGATCTTTCCCAGATTTGTGAGATTCAGTCTGGCTTGTTTGGACACATTTTTTATCCCAACAAATCTAATTGTCATATGGCTTCATTAACATAAATCTTAATTTGTTTCGTTTCTAATTTGTTTTAGCTTTTAGCTGCAGATCAGTGTGTGTATGCAGACACCTCACTTCCTGTTTGATTTCAACTGTGGCCTGATGCTTATAACAGTAAAGGACAGAGAACCACACACTGATATGGACACAAAGGACCTGATAAACTCCATTAAAGGCAACAGATGCGAAACTGAACCTTAAAGACCTGAACTCAACGTAACTGAAGTGACTCAATCTCCCAAACATTTGTTTAAAACATGTTTAATGTTCAGAAAAGTAATTGCTACTGCTACTACCTGTGTGAAACTCTGATGCTAAAAAAACGGATGCGTCAGACTAAAGTTAGTGACATTGTGATTTGAAAAAAAAAAAAGATGTGAGATCGTAATTGTGCAAAACCCCTTTTTTTTTGCTGGGGGAGGGGGTTGAAAGCGATCAGCAATATTCAGTGTGTAATTTATAACACGTGCTTTGTTCTGTGTGTAATCTGTATTTGTACATAAAGCATTTAATAAAAACAACATAAACCTCAACAGTGTGTAAGACTCTCTAAATAGGTGGCTCTACGGAGCTTAAACCTGCCATTTGTTAACCCAACGTGTGCTTTCAGGTAACGGCTAACTCGTCTCATAAAGAACGCCCACCGACCTGTCCCAAATGAATCACTTGTTAAACGTTCCTGTCGCTCAGTCGTCCTTCAACCTCTCATCACTCTTTTTTTATCATTTAGAAACTAATACATTTCTTCTCCTAATCCATCCTCTGAAGTTCTACTTCACTAATCCGACACACTGATTGACTCTGAGAAAGATTTGGAGTTAAAGGAGGTAAGAAGTCCTCGTATTCTGTCACAATAATGTCTTTAATGCGCTCAGCAGCCGCACAGGATGGAGATATTGGTTTTAGTGTATCTGCTGAGCGGGATAGAACGGCACCCTCAGTCTGTCGTGTCTTTATCGATGTCTCTGCTAACCTCTCTCTGCATTTCTGTCATCTAATCTTACGAAGCTGCACAGTACACGTCACACTGAAACCCTCCGTGCTCCAAACGTCAAAGCTGAAGTCCACTTAGCCGTTTGAATTCCCTTCTTGTGATTAGTACGCCCGAGGCCCCGGCTCTCATTAGCTGACTGAAAAGGAAGACTAAACCCTAAGCAGGTAACACTAGTAACAATAATGCTAATTTTAACTGCTAACTTCCACTAAAAAAAAAGTAAACCTGCCCTGTTTAATCCCAACTAAATGCATTTAAAATCCCTGTCTGTCTTCTAACTAGATAAGGAAGCCAACTAAACTGTGATAAAAAGAAATAAAACATTTTCAGTAAAAGATAATAAAAGAAAATAATGTGCGGCAAACTAAACATCACATCAGTGATATAAATAAA
Organism: Pleuronectes platessa; assembly: GCF_947347685.1. Classification (NCBI taxonomy): domain Eukaryota; kingdom Metazoa; phylum Chordata; class Actinopteri; order Pleuronectiformes; family Pleuronectidae; genus Pleuronectes; species Pleuronectes platessa. Next base: position 13,829,489 of record NC_070637.1, read on the forward strand.
TTTGCTCGAAACGCCTCATAAAAAAAATAAATGATAACTGAATTTATAACACATTGAATTGGTTTACTTTTTTCACAGTGATGGAATATGATTGTTTTGTGCTACATGTTGTAACAATGCATGTGTATGACTCTGCATGCAGTCTGTCAGTCTGCTCCTGTTCATCATTGGTGATATGCAGGACTGACATATTCTTTATCGTATGTTTTTGTTCTCCCGTGTAGATGAAGAGAGATGCTGTAGAGTGATCTGGTCACAGAAAAGAAGAATATAACAGGTGAGTGGAGGAGGAGTGGAGCTTCTATTGTTATTGGTCACTTATCATGTTATTCTTCCATTACCGACAATTGCTCCTAAATTCATTAGTCATTAATGCTCCCTTCATCTCTATTAGACATTTTCTAATGTATAAATACTTTGAAAACATTGATAGACTTCTCCGTTATGTTACAAACTGTTTCTTCTAATCAATGTTGTAAATACTGTTGTTTTGTTGATGTGTTCAGTTTCACTCGGCATCTCTTGCTCTCCTGTTCGTCCTGGGATCCCTCACATGTGGTTCCCTCTGAGGTTTGTACGTTGTTTATCTCCTGTTAATCTTTTTTTTTTTTGGTAGTTTCCTTGCTCTTGTCGAGCCCGGTGAGACAAATTGTGATTTGTGACTAGAGGCTAAACAGAGTAAATTTGATTGATTGTTTAATTTTAAAGGAGACATAATATGCTCATATTCAGGTTCATCATTTTAATTTGAGTTACCACTTGATAGGTTTACATGCTGTAATGTTCAGAAAACACATCCCTCTCCTCAGACTGTCCAGTGCTGCAGCTCCTCTTTCAGCCTCTGACTGAAACGCTTGGTTTAAGCTACTGTCTCTTTAAGCCCCCCCTTCTGATAAGAGCCTTTCTGTTGTGATTGGTCAGCCGCCTCCAGCACGTGCAGGAAATTACATCTTCCACTCTCGCTTTACCTGGCTTTGTTGGGAGCAAGATTAGCTGCTGGGTGTGCATTTTGAAAACGTGTAATGAGTATCGACCGGACTACTGAGGAGGTGTTTCAGCACTGTGCGCAACTTTAACAGCCACAGAGAAACTATAAAACACATTAAGGCAAGAAAAAATTTGCCAAAAAAAAGCACAATATGTTTCCTTTAATATTCTAGTGAGACATAATTGACAGAAAACAGCAGGTTTGGCTCATTTTGATTTAATTCATTTTCCAAAGACGAGGCTTTACACTTTAAAAACTGACACATTTGAAATGAGTGTGTCTTCCATTTATATTGTGTGATCGTGTCATAAACAAGGCTCCCTGCAGCCACACGACTCCTATAAAGGATTGAGTTATAATTCCTTTGTCTCTAAAATTCATTAAAGCTCATTTACATCAGCTACTGTACAAGTGTTACAGGGCGCTCTGACAGCTCGTTAAAAACCCCAGGGGACAAAAGCACTGACACGCAATTAAAGTAGTATAGAAAGAAACGAGCTGGAGAAAGGAAACAGAAGTTTATTAAAGCTGCAGAGTGTTTGGAAATAAGTATCTTCAGGAAAACCGCAGAGTAATGACCACTTTATTTTAACAGTGGGCAGAAAGTGAAGAACTCTGCACATGAACTATAGAAATCTGAATTATATTTACTGCTACCGACCTATTATCACTTCTTATTACATAGTCCGTCTTTTCCTGTTTAACACATTTGTTATTCCTTCTTCGCTGATCATTTGCATGTTTTTCTCTCTGGGATTATTCTTCTTGCATCTATTTTAATTCTGTGTTTTATAGCTGGGCAAACATAATCCCTCTGGATAGAAGCTGTACCTGCAACCCTATTCATAATTCATACTTTATACTGATGTTTTTTCCAAAGGTGAATTTCTTTTCTTTTTTAAATGTATTCAGCGGTAATTGCACAGTGGCGCTGATAATGCACGACAAGATTTATGAACAAAGCCAATCAGAAGTTCAAGGCACTGCATCAGAGGCTGTTGCTTTTCTCCTGTAAGTCGTTATTTTCTATTTGTAAAGCACACAAAGATAAAATGATTAAATTTTTTGCTGCGATATACTGGAACCAAGTCTTTCACCTCAAAACCAGTAAGTTGTCATCACTTTATTGGTCCAGAGGTCGGTCCAGACCTTTTTGGTCTTGACACACCATAACGGCTCAGGAAACTCACAGAGGAATTTCCTGTGATGTAAATCATCTCACGTGACACCACTCAACCAATCAAATCTGTGAATTCAGATTACCACACTGGCAGTTGTTGAGTGAGAGACACACAACAGAGGGAGGTAAAGAGTATATATGGTGCACTATATAGTGAGTTGGCCAGTGTGTAGCGGTGGCCGAATGTTTGGTGAAGTTGTGTATATCCGCTCGTTGTTTCCCACGATGCATCATTAATAATAGTTTACAACCGATGGTCACTAATCGAGCAATATATACCATCATGCATTGTGCTCGCGGCGGAGAGACGAGAGGAGCGAGGACAGCAGGAGCAGCCCGACCTTTGGTAGAGATGTAAATAGAAGCAGGGCATCATCCTGTGACATTAGAGTAGCGTCCGAATGAGTGATTTGGGACAAGTGAAGTTATTCAGTTGCCGAGATTAGTTGAAATAGTTTAAACTGTTAAGAGGTTAAGGGGATACATGATTAAAAAAATATATATATCTTTTTCTAAAGTCAAGCACTTCATTATCTCATGAAAAGAGCATTTATTTTGTATCAGGGTTCTCTGAACCTCCAGTTCAATGTGGAAACTGACAAACACTGTTAAGCTATGATTGCATTATATCCTGTTTTATTTGAAAGTCAGTTGTTGACACACAGATGTTAATAAATCAAATAATTTGTATTTATATTGCACTGACTCATAACGATAGATGGACATTATGATGTTCCAGAACTTTGCATTGATGAAATGTTAAATATCTGGATCTCTGACCATAAAGCACAGTCACAGGATTTAGTTGAAGGAATTTCCTCTTTAGTTTCATCTGTTCTCATCGAAATCAAATTTGTGAAATGCATGAATATTTATGAAGACAAATGAATAGCTTGTTTCATTCGTCACATGAGGCTCTGCTAAAGTTTCTGTGAACAGAAAGATTTAATCATGAACAAAGAGTGGGTCAATAATGATTCACCAACGTTTAACATTGTACAGTGTCAGTGTCACAGTTTGCTTTGTAGTTCCTCTGAGCCTGTGAAACAAAGGAGATCTTTCTGCAAAGAGAAACATTTTGATTAATGAACACGTTCTGGAGGAACAATCTGTTTTTTGGGCTGAAACAGCGCAACTGCAGACGTAATCAAAGTTCTTTTATCTAAACTTTGGAAAACTGCAGCCGAGACACTCAGATAAAAAAACAAGACAGTTTCCATTATTCTCCATCTGTCTCTCTCATATATTATCACATAATGATTATCCAGTTGCTTGAACAACATATGAAACATTTCTAGAAAGAAAAAAAAAGGGGAGAGAAGCATTTGGCTTCTGCTTTACCTCCCATATGGTGGAGAGAAATAATAGCTGTAGATAATGGGCTGAGCTGTTTCAATAGCGATGCACAGGAAACATTGTCGCTGCAGTCACACTGTGCTGAAGTGCGGTTCGGTTGAATTGTACAATTATGACACATTCTTCCTGCAACATATTCTCATTCTGCAGTAATGTGACATGAATCGCATCATGCTCCCGTTGCGTATTCCTTCTTTTTTTCCGCACAATATGATTTCCTCCTTGTGCTTCCTTGCAGAGCAGAAGGCACAGACACCACGCGGCTCCCCGGGGACTGAAGATTGTACTCAGCCATCAGACACATTCAGGTCCTTCATCAGTCAGGAAAGTAGCTTGGTATGTATTTCAAATTGCTCCCCATAAAGCACTCGGCTATAAAGCTGTCTGCATCGCAGAGAGATTAATTGTCGAGGTTACAGGAAGAACGACTGTGTCGACTTAAAGCGAAATTAACAAGATGTTTCGGGTTTGCACTCGCGGTAGATCACGTTGGCCTACAGTATGTTTTTCAAGGCTTTTTTCCTGCAGGATGACACTACTGTAAATCAACAGTGAGCTGCAGCTATGAACTTTTTAAATACATGTGTTAATAAAATGTTAATTGAATTCACGACGATTTTCTTTTGTCGTGGAGCCGTTTGGAAAATAGAATGGCTATGATTGAATTATTGTAAATGCTGCAGATATGATTTTTCCCATTTTGTCGTTTTCTTAAAACTTTGCTTCAGGTTAATTTGCACGTACGAGTTGGAGAAAATCCGTGTCGCTGGAAACGCTGCGTGTGCCAGTGGCATTCATGCAGCCGCTGCCAGAATCCGCTCTCACATCCACTCTCACAACAAGCTCTCTGCCAGCGTCAATCCGGCCAAGAGCCCAAGTCCCAAAGCCCAATATTCCGATGTTGGTGCATTTCTTTTAGAAGTCAATGCCAGTGATGAAACTCCGATCCGGCTCGGATTACAAAAAGGATTGTAATAAGGAGTCATTAATCGTTGTGCATCCTCCTCGTTCTGCACAAAGAAGTGGAGTCAGAGATGTGTTTAAAGACTTTGTCCTTACGTGGATCTACAGTGATTCTTGTCCTGGGGCTCGATGAAAAAAGGTTCCGACTGTTTGTTTCGTTGGTTTTTCAAGTTCATCGCCTTCTGCGACACTTTTAATAGAATATAAATTTGTCTATGCAGTGAAAACTACCTGTTTGTGCATCTGCTCCTATGAAAAAGTATACATACATTGTGTTGTATATTAATTTCTGTTTATTATACCCAGAGATGCATTCAGACTTTGGCCTGAAGCGACAGCATGAGGATGGAAAAGGCTGACTCATGACTCGCAGGTAAGGAGGTGATGGCGTCTGCAAAGCTTTTATCTTTTAATTATCAGAATAACCTTTTGTACCAAACACCAAACAGTCTCTCAGAAAAGAAAGTCAGACAGTCTAGACTTGTTTATTCAATTGGATTCCGAACAACAGACCCTGTCCTTTTTCCTTTCAGTTTTCTATTACAAGAGCGAGACAGACGTGTATAGGATTGTTTGTCTGGCGGAGGTTTGCACTTTACTAGTTCATATCAGAGCTGAAAACTAAATTCTGTGTCTTCTTGTTTATTGAGAACTGTTCTGTCACCCAGTCATGTGGGGCCACAGAAATAAAAGACTTAAAAAACTTCAGTTGAGAAAATCTCCCTCTGCTTTGTTCTGGACCCTCTGAATGTCTCATTAGTTCCACTGACTGGTCACATTTTACATCCCACTGTATACAACGCTGTTTCACAAAGAAGCAACCTGAGAGAAAATGTGCAAAACACATTAAATAGACTTTGTCAGGTAATAATTGTCAAAATTTGCATTAATCAAATCTTCCACATGACTGGTTTTGGCTAAAGGTCAGTTTGGATTTCAAACGCATCGAGAAAACGTTTCCATAATCTTGGTCAAATGTTTCCAGCAGAGCTCACATTCAGCTTTTCAGAAAGGATGGAGGTAAGAACGGGGTTTTGTTAACTGTAGGTAACATTCACCAAACATAATAGAAAAAGACTATCAATAATTATTTCAACATCATTCTCACTGCTTATGTATTGTGTTAGCACATTGAGGAGGTATATTACATAGCTAATCTAAACCACAACCTTCACTTAGGAGCAAAAATATGTCTAAACAATTCTGATGGGTAATAACACGAGATTTGTCATAATCATTATCTATATTATCCCAAACCTATGAGAAGCTTAATTTCACAGTTATGTGAAGTAACGGCAAGGAAGCATTTGGAATGGAAACAGCTAGCTTTGTTCTGTCCAGACGATTTCACATGTGCTCCGAAACAGCCTAAAAAAATAACCACAACTTGATGTTTCTACTCTTTGTTTTAAAGATCTATCAAAAGAGAAATAACACTTTTAAAGTGAGTTTTTTGGGAATATCTGTGTTTATGTTTATGTTTGCATATACGTGCTGAAACCTTTTATTTTACACACTTACCAGTGCAGGAAAGATGTGCATTTATATTCAAATTGTGCATGAGATGCTGTAGAGATCATGTGGAGATCAGAATCCAGGTTCCCCAGCTCATCTGGAGCAATGGGACACACATGGGATCTCCGCTGGTGGCAATCAGCTGAGAATGGGGGGAGGGGATATGAGGAGGTTTGGTTTCCTAGCTTGTTTGCTGTCAGAGGGTCAACACCTTCAGTTGGTCCTCTGAGTTTGTGTTGTTGGTTTTGGTATAAGAGTTCATCATGTGCCCATTGTTATTTACAACCCCCCCCCCCCCCCCTTCCTCTGTGACTCCCACTATCCTTTCTGTTATTCTTTCTTTTTGATAGATTCAGACCCGATTTGTTAGTTTCCCCAACATCGGCCCCTGTGTACCAGGTTTAGTTTTTCTTGGGGGGCATAGAAATTGTTATAATTCAACTTATATATTGTATTTGTTTTGTCTTTTTAATGAAAAAACATCTTTATGGTTAAACTGTAAAATATCAAATCAATACATCAAAATACTTTACATATAAATATATTGGCCGGTATATTGGTACTGGAAATATTTTTCATGGAGCTACCCCCTTGTTTCCAGTCTTTCTACAAGGCAAAACCATCGGTTCGCTTCATATTGACTATACAAATACAACAGGGAAATTGATCTTTGTGTCTCTCTCGCTGTAAGAAAGCTAAAATGCGTATATTTCTCAGAATGCACCTCTCCTAAAACGTAGGAGGACGTGCTAATGAAAAAAGAAAAGCAGGATAATATATATAGTTGAAAACAGAAGGTGTACAAATGCCATCATATCCTGCAGTCATGTAATGATACCATCTGCTTATGGGTTTATACTGGCTGAGAGAAAGGGGGGGGGGGGGGAGACGTCCTCAGATATGCAGCGCGCCATTCTCACTAATTCAGTCAACGGCTGTGTGAACAAATAAATGATGGCAGCGCACCCGTCCCTGCCAGCTCTCGTGCTCAGTGCCTTATTTTCCGGAATAATTGCACCTATTTGTTCTTAACAAGACAATAAAAGCTCATTTCAGAAGGTTGAGGTGAGAGCGTGAGGTGAGAGTCTGGCTCCATCTCAAGGACGAGCTGATTGTCTCCGGCTAAAAGCTGCAATCTCCATGCCGAGCGTCCCCCTGCGTGTCAGTCGAGCGCTGACAGATTATAACTGGGGGATTCATAAAGAGACAGGGGGTGGATCCAGGGGAATTACTGTAGTGCATTTGATGCGCACCCAGCCAAAATGTCCGAGGGCAGGAAGGCTCGCTGCATATGCAAACCAGTGCAAACCAAGGACACAGTGTCATTTAAACTACATCCTCTCAGAATCACTTCTGACACATGTCCACATGCGTCACACACAAATATCCATACAAGTTATTATATAGACTGAGGGTTTGACATTTACACAATAGAAGTCCAGTCTGTCATGACTCTGAACTCTGAAAGACGTTTGGATTGTCGGTTTATGGGCATTTTAGATCATGGACACTCTCTTGTTTTTCCTTGTGTTTTGGGTTTGGTTGTTCCATTCTGAGTTCTGTTTTCTGTTTTAGTTTTGAAATGATGCTCCTTGTGTTCCTCCAGCTTGATTTCCTGCCTTTGTCCTGTTCTCCGCCCTTTGTGAAGATCTGCATCTCTTCCTCATGTGTTTCACCTGTGTCCAATCATCTCTGCATCTCTTGTCTATTTAAGTCTCTGTGCTTCCCTTTTCTTGTCAGTTCTTCTTGCTCTGTGTCTGTTGTGCGCCTGTGCTTTTGCTTTTCTTAGTGTTTCCCTGTGTTTAAGATTATTTCGACTTCAGATTTATTGACTCTGCCTTAAGTTTCCTGCCAGAACCTTTGCTATATTGAAGGACACTTTTTGTTTGGTTTTTCTCAGAAACTTGTCTCCTGGCCAACTGGGTCCAACTGTTCATTACATTGTCTTTGTACAGAGATAATCACCTCTGAAATTGTAAAAAGTTAAAATTGTATTTCTTCATTATTGCCTTCCCTAAATGATGTCTTCATCTGCATTTGCTTGTTAGCCGGATTACACAAACTACTAGGAACCCATTACATTTAGGGGCAGATGAAAGGGGTTGACCCAGGATTGTCACATCCAGTCTTGATCGATGAGCAGTGATGAAAACATGACACCCGGGTGAACGTGCCAATTTGGCAACGGGAAATATCAATCACCTTTTTTTTAACAAGCTTACCTACATTGCGTATACCCACTTATGTTGGTGTGAAAGAGGTGTCGCTGTAAAGCTCATCGTCGCCTGCGCCACCTTCATATTTAACATAAATATTTAACATACATATGAAGGTGGTGTGAGTTCCCCTCATCTGTTGCTCAGCAACAAATAAAATGGGCATATTTCTGTAAAAAATTGCTATACAACTACTCCTTTAGCTGCTGCCCCCCCCCCCCCACCCTCTGGAATGTTCTTCCCAAACGCATCTGTGACTACTCCGACTTTACCTTTTTCAAAACTCACCTTTGTAGAATTGCTTTTAATGTGAATGTTTGATATGTGCTCTGTTTTTAATGTGCTACTTTTTATGCTAAACTTTTAGTGTCTTTGAGTAGCATGAAAAGCACTTTATAAATAAAGGTTGTATTATTATTGAATATTTGTGCATTGCTTTTTTTTACTTTTAGTATTAAAGTGCCTCTTTATTTCTGTTGCAGGCTGGGAGGCGTTGTGATGACGACAGGAATGTGGACAATAAAAGTTTGAACTTGTGCTGAAGCGTCTACGTCTCATATTTTTGGGATATGTAAAAATATCCTAAGGTTAATAAATATTCATTTAAACAAGTAGAAAAAGCACTCTAACTTGCATCACATATTAGACATGTTACAGTATTTTTTTTTTAAATATATTTTTTATTTTATTTTGCCAATGGCATCGCCTAAAGTAAACTCCCTTAAATTCTGAAACACGCCTGACAGACTCCGGGCTGCACCTCCTCTCAGCCGTGTTGAGAGCTCCTGTCATCTGGCGGATGCTGTCGTCACCAACCTGACTGCAGCCTGTGTCTGCTCCCCGCCCACTAATAAATGGTTCACTTAGTGCTGCCAACACGAACATGTTAGTTCATTAAGCTAGTCGAGCCCGCTGCTGCCGCCCTGGCCAAATGTCACAGGTACTTTAACGAGCCCGACCCGTCACGCTGCCGCCGGAATATACTCCAGCAGCGAGTCATAGCTCACAGCGTGTGTCATTTTCTGAGTGGTAGTCATAATGAATGGTGCCATCTGCGGCTCCGCATATCTGAGATTGATAGGAGCAATGCGGGCGTCCCGGGGCTCGGATAATTGTTCATGAAAGCCTCCTTTCTGGACTTGTTTGTTGATATTTGATTTGCAAAGCAATAAATCGGCAGCCTCGTGAAGCGAGCGCGTCTCGAGACACGATGGACTCCAGCGGCTCGAGCGCCCATCGTGTCAGATTCCGTGCAGAGTATCATCCCTTTCTTATCTTTGTTGGGGGGGGGGGGGGGGGGGGGGATTTGGAGAATCGGCTCAATTGCACAGCAGAATCATTTTATTAATTTAAAAAAAAAATAACAGGCATGTCTCATTCTGGCATTGGTTGAACTCGCTTGCACCCTGATGTACACAGCCTGTCACACAGCATGTGGTTTATCTTCCTTCATATCTCCGGATCTAAATATTGGAAATACAAAGACCCCAAAGTGGGTCAGGAATCAGGATCCAGGCGAGCACCCAGAAATGTTCAATGATGCAAAACACTGCATGGTAATAACTCCAACACGCAGTCCCCCCCCCCCCCCCCCAGCCAGGGACAGCTACCTGAGCAAACGGAGGGCTGTTTAGACAGCTGCCTGATGAGCCAGAATAGAAAATGAGGGCTTAAAATCACCCAGGTCTAAAAAGGGGGGGGGGGCTCTTCACCAGCATCGCACTTGTGATGAAATGGTGTGTGTGGAGTCAAAGTCCTTGACGTGTTTTGAGGATTTTTCATGTTTCCCTTGCGACAGCGGGCTAGGATCTAATCCAGGTAACGGAGGGTGAGGACGTATAGCTGGAGCTGCAGTTTTTTTTTCCGGGGGGGGGGGGGGGTTGTGCGTTACTGTACTGATCTTAGCTCCCATTTGCACAAAAACCTGCCCCCCAGCTCATTAGAGCTATTTTTGGAGAGATGATGAGTTCTGACATGTTGTGCTGCTCGGCGCATTTTGATAAACTAAGCGGCAAGTGAACGGGGCAAAGCATGTTTTCTACCGATGAAGTCTGCTCGTGTAAAAAAGAAAATCCCCCATCGAATACAGAGCTGGTTTGATGCGCACAATGTTTTTAAGTTTGTAATACTGTAGGAAATGTTTTCCAGGACGTAGCTGCCCTTGAAACTTGAGTAGTTGTTTTTAATACCCGACCAAAAAAAATAAAATATTCCATTTTCACCCGTTATGAGGATTTTCAACTGTTTGGGCTCAAGGTCTGAAATTACCTCAACTCTCTCTTATGGAAAACTAAACCAATCGTCTCTGAATAATGTCTAAAAAACAAACAGTGGAGTCTGAGATCTGGTCCCACTGAGAGTGTCTTCATGCATAATGCAGATACAAGCTGCTAAATACATCTACATATTCAGATTACAAATAGCTATTTATGAATAAACATAATATTTCCTTGGCAACCGGGCTTCTGTTGAACACGGAAAGGCAGACGTGAACAGGATGAGGTGATTAAATGCCTCGATACTCTGGTGAATGACGAAGTGATGCAGAGCCATTTTGTTCCACTGGATTCGACGTAATGTCTGTTTGTGCAGCCCATGTACCCCCCCCCCCCCCCTTCGAGAGGACGCAGTCTTCGTGGCCTATGGTTGCAGCCTTTGTGGGCCGGGCCGGCTGAATTAGAAATGAGAAGACCCTGGTCCACGGATGATTTCGGTGATTCGTGTCACCAGGTTTTCCTGATACCTCAGACACTTTGATCTAAAGTTGTAGGCTTCTGACTTTTCGCTCTCTTCGCTCGGGGCCACCATGAACTTTGTGAGAAAGAAATTGTCATTGAAAGCAGAATGAATCCTGGGTAAGGTTGACCTGGGACGGATCCACTTGTTGCAGCCTTTGCTGCGTGGTGATGGAAGGATGCATTGGTCGGCTGCTTATATTGAGAAATGGGACATACTGGTCGAGCCACAATCGGCCTTCAAACGATTCGGCCCCTGAATTGGGACACAGCCTATTTGATTTTCTTATCCAGTGTCAAAGGTCAGTACTGTGACACTTTGCATTGTCTGTCAAATATTCCTCTTAAACAGATCAAAACAAATCCACTGAAAATATAATTATCACCTCCACCAAAGAGGTAATGTTTCATGGATCTTGATGAAAAAACTCAGTGTGTGTAATTTGGTGCAGCTTGATTTGGATTTAATTGGACTGTTTGGCCTTGAAGGGGGTTTGTGCTCTACCGAGTGATTTTCTACTGTTCAATATATTACAATGGTTCTTTTCTCAATTTGACTAATTTCTTAATTTTATACAGAGCTGAGTGGAATCCAAAAGCCTTTGCTTCATTGCGAGTGCATATGTGTCACTGTCGGATCAACATAAAACAACACTAATGGTTTCTGAAATATTATGAAGAGGATTTACACAGAATATGTCCAGATTAAAGAGGATGGTTCATTCATTCTAAACAACATAAGAGTCTCAAAATCCTATAGCTTTGTTGTGAACCTGTGTAGAACTGTGACCCTCAGTAGTTGTTCACTAATACATGGATCCATTCTCTATGCTTCTCCGTCTCATTAACCACAATGTGTCACAGCCTTCTTCCTCACTGTTTCACAACACAAAATCTGACTTATTTTTCCTCAGCCGAACTAATCGGAGAAAAAAAGTCCATTCAGTTTAAGAACCACACTTGAGATATAACAGATGAAAGCACCACAGGTGGATCGGTATCTGGAGTCTGTATTTTAGCTTCTTTCCTCAACAGTTCATCCCCCACGTAAGTTACGGTGTAAGACGCAACGTTGGATAAATTGCCTCCAACAGAAGAGAGCGTGATGTAGCTGTCAAGATTCCGACTCACTGACATCCCCCGATGGAGCCTTTTTGTTTTCAGATCTTATTTCCTCTCGCAGCCGAGGAATCACCGCACAGCCGATGGATCCGATCTGGATTTTAAAAAGTACCCAGAGGGCAAGGTGATCCGTTCAGCCCACACAAAAACACTCGACTATTGATTCATGCAGTCGAGGTCACGTTTGAGTAATTTTGTCCCTGGGTGCCTTTTTTAATGAGGAGCGTATGGCGAGAGTCGACATTTTCTATAGGGAACTTTACAGCCACATGAGTCAAATCAGTCAGAAGTGTCACATCTACTTGACTGTCACATATGGACAAAAATGTGGTTAAAGGTTTTTTTTTGTTTCATTTCTGTCAATCGTTTAAAAAAATGTGGGTAATATAAAATCCTTTATTCGTCTCCCAGAAAGCACAGTTACTAAAATTAATCCTGAGTTAACATGCAATTTAAACTTCAGGAAATATAAATAGAGCAGAAATAATAAAGACAGAACATAAAATAAGCCCAGCTGTGAAAGTTTAAATGCATATAATTATTTTTTATTCATTTCTCATACAATTCCCTTTTTCTCACCATGTTTCCAATTTGCTTAACGCACGTGATGAGGATGATGATGATGATGATGATATATATCTACGTCTTGTCAGCTCTGGGCCTTAACAGCGTGAGTGACCATCCTTTCACAATCCAATCATGAGCAGCAGAACGTCTCCACAGCCAGACTCCAGACGTTACTGAATTATTCCTCCACCGCTGCTTTGTTTCTGTGGTAAGATGCCCGCAGGGTTCCTGCAGTAAGCTGCTGAAGTCCATTACGAGCGTGGGTTGACCTCGCCTCATCAGCCCGGCGACCCGCAGGGCTGCCTTAGTGCCTTTTCTCAGAGTGAAGGTCGTGCACATCATTTTCAGGACCAAATAAAATGCAACAGTGCAGGAGCTGCACACGAAGCCATTGTGACACTTTCTAATTTATACCATGATGTTTGAATGGGAAGAAAAACATTGGAAGGATTAGAGAAAAGAACAAAAAATCCTGCACAAGTTTATATGAATGTAATCGGTCAGTTTAGAAGGTTTCCAATTTGATTGATGTTTTACACGTTTTTAAGGGCTAAGTCGATTCTGTTGCTCAAGGTCAAGCCCTTCATGAAACACGATTACAAAAAACATGGAGTCATCAGTCGACCTGCAAACCATCCGAGCCTTTGAAGTATTGATATTCCGTTGTGGGGTCACAGTGATGTAATTATGAAAGTGAACAGAAAGTCTTGTGTGGAGCGGCGGCTGGTTCACATCAGCACATGCAGCCTGCCAAAAGTGAGACATCAAACTATACAGACGATTACGAGGCTCGGGTGGAAATGGCAATTCTCTACAGCGAGTGCTGTTGGAGACCCGGTGAAGATGAAAAATGCATGTCAATAGTGAAAAGAAAAAAAATCCCAGTTTCCCCGAGGGGCGCTGAAGCTACGAACCACGAGAAAGAGATTAACCAGTGCAGCTGTGAGAGGGGGGGGCTGTTCCCTGCTCTCCCACCGCTCTCCCTCTCGGTACATCATTTCTAAATTGATTTATTTTTTAATAAATGTTCCACGACAGGTGTAATCTAATGGAGCAAATAATTTTTGTCAACGTGAAGGGCCCAGAGGACTGTTCGTTCTCACGATGATAAATCCCAGTAAGAAAAGCAAAGAGGGTTAGAAGCGGATTCAATTCTACAAAACACAGACGTTTCATTTAGTGGCTTTTATTTTTGCCATTACATGTGGTGCAATAAATCCCTTTGATATTGTATTAGGCAGAAACTGCAACAGTTGTTAAGACACTGAAGCTTGAGCGTGGATTATGATTACAACCAGATTGCTACAATACTCACATATACACCACTACTATAACTGGCCATAGCTCTATCATTATTGCTGTCATTAATATTTAAACATTGATATGTCCCCATTTATTTTAGATAGTCTTTTCTCATGAATGTTTTAAATTGTTATTTTGTTTATTTGCCCTGTTGCACCTGTTGGGAGAAGGATCCCTCACTTCGACTTTTTTACTTTTCTTCCTGTAAAAAGTTTTGGTAGTTGATTCTTACAGATGATGTCTCACCGGCAGATGATGTCTCACCGTGTTAAGCCCCACGAGACAAATAGTGATTTGTGAATATGGGCAGTGCAAATAAAGCGGGATTGATAGGTTGGTTGATTGAAGCAGCTGCAGTACCAGCAGGTTATGAGCTCAAAACAAAATCCTTCCTCGTCTCAATGTTGTCGGCTTCACAGTGGAATTGATGATGTGAGGCAGAGTTCTCCTCCGCCGCCTTTCACCTGTCTGGAACTCACCGCCGCTCCCGCCTTCTGCCTTCTGCAGGGGATCAACTCTGAAAATAAGTGGGCGAGAAAACTTATTTTATATCCATCAATCTTCACCGGGGCAATGTGGTGGACTGCCGCGTGCTCCAGCTCATCAATCCATCAACGTCAGGGAGGAAATCCAGGGGATTGCTCTCAACCTCCGGTTCCTCGCACTCGCCCATCTTTGGGATTGTTATCACCCCGACTGTTCAGACCACTAACTCTGTGTCAGCTCATGAGGCATCAACAAGCTCCAGCACTCCGACTCCACCAAACACCCCCTGCAGGGGGAGAAGGGATGGGCACTCGGCTGGTTGATCGTCAAGGCCATTATGTCCCTCCCAGCACCCCCACAGTCCTTGCTTCCACAATTCCCTCCATTAACAAGGTGGTTTGCTTTCCACTTCTGCTTTCATGTGTCACACTCTGCGGCAGATTTGTTCTTAATATGTGTGACAGAATCGGCTTAACTGGCAGAGAGAGAGAGAGAGAGAGAGAGAGGGAGTGACTGAGGATGAATCATCACATGTGATCAAGATCGTGTCGCACTGCACCCGGGGGGAAAAAATCTGAACAAATAAATATATAAAAACTACAGCTTCTGACTGACGTTTATATTTTTTACTTAAAGGGATGGTAAACTATGTATGTAACTTTGGCCACTAGGGTTCTATCAATCAAAACAATAACACAAGACCTTGTTTGAGGAGATCGTAAAGCAGGCATGGGATCATGGCAGTTGTGAGTCGGGGGCAAATCATATTCACAGATGAGGTCATGCGTTAAAGTTTTATTTACATTATCCAACAAGTGGTAATGAATCATCATGATCCTTCACAAGGGACCAATAGAAACAGTGGAGGTAAAAACAGCTAACTTGCTAACTGGCTAGCTGCCTGTCTTTCCTCATACGTTATTTGCATCAGAAGTTACAGAAGAGACGGACAAAGGGACAGGAGGGAAAAAGGTGACAAATAAAATCTTGGGTCCTCTGGGTTTGAACATTGTTTGGCTAGAGTGAATATACAAGTCTACAAAATAAGTTTTTTTAGGAACTTTAAATAAGAATTGTTACACATTATATCTTTTCACATTTTGGGAAATAGTTTTTCCAATATTCTTTCCAACAGTTAGATGTGTATATTCTTGAAAAACTCAATTTATTCTAATATTTTTCCAATAATTCAATCAAGAAACTGAGCTTCGCAGCTTTAGCCGGTGTGGTACCAGAATAAAGGTCCTGCAGGCCCATGGTTTGAAAGGACTGTACCTTATTAGAACGTGGGGGTGTGTTTTGTGCTTAACTCGTGCATTAATCCAATCAGAGTTTCATCTTCGATTTCCTTTTAAAATACATTAATATTATATATTTGCTATTTGAATGGTGTTTTGCCAGGTTGTAAAAACAGAAAGCTTCTCTGCAAAGGAAACACTTTCACTTCGGGCACAAGCTGGACATCTGTGTGTGTGTGTAACAGGCAGTGTATTTGCATATTGTGCACCTGCCTGTATAGGTTTACTGTCTTAATAATATGCCCTTAGAACAACAGTAAAACCTGCTGACTCCAGACTAGGTTTTTATTGGTCAAAAGTGCAACCACACCGTCCACCGCTTAAAAATAAAGACAGATGGTGCATATGGTGTCGGAAAACAATCAGAAAACTTTCTCACTGAGGAAAGTCATGCCATTTAATCCAGGCGGGTGATGGACGAGAAAATCAACTGGGGGGGGTCAACTGCACTGGTTGGAAACAATAAGGCGCTGATGTTGAACGGTGGAAGACTCGGCCCTGCTTTGTCCTTCTCAGGCGGTGATCGCACATGTGGTTTATAATCTCAGCCCCTCCGTCTGAGTGTAATAAAATTGGGTTTGGTTATTTAAATGTGGTCAAACCGTGATCAGTCCTGCAGTCACGGGTGTAGAATCACCCGACCACAGCGTCCTCACAAGCGATATGAAGGAGAATATTACAAGCACAGATACGGGTAAATAAAAGCCAAATGAGATGCAAGTCGGTTTCAAGCCAAACGTGGATCTACAGCAGCATGATCTCATTAAATTCTGCCTTCAAAGCTTTAATAACTCATGGGGGCAGGGGGGGGGGGGGGATCTGTGCAGAGAGAGAAAGATGTAAATGTGTGAGCTCCCTCCTCAGTCAGAGAAACTCCACAGTGTGTGGGGCTCGAATACATGGTCAGTGTTTGCCGTGCACCCCGACCCACAGGGAGAAGAACCGACGTGCATTCGTGCCACAGTGATTCAAACTTGTTTCACAGAAGTATGAAGGAGCGGGGGGGAGGGGGGGGGACTAACTCGTCTTACTCCTTCACAGGCTGCGTCCAACATGGCGTCTAACACGAGGCGACAGCATGGCTGCAGGTGAAGCTTAGAAAGAGTGAGGAGCTCATGAGCAGAGTTAATCACATGAGCAGCGGCTCGCACATCTGTCAGGTTAATGAAGCATCGCCCGAGGGAATAATGATGAGTCGTCAAACAGCTGCAGGGAGTTTACAATCAACAGGGTGGTAACGCATCCCGGATATTTGTACGTCTGCAGCAAGGACTTGATTCTAAATGTGTTTTTCATTTTGTTTAAAAGAGGAACATGCATCATAACAAGAGCGACCAGTTTTCACATGGATTGGACAAAAAGCTAATGGGAGAGTAAAGCGATATTTCCATCTGGTGTTAAGATCAATGGCAAACAACATCACTGAGGGACGGTGATGGACACGTGGATCTCCAGATTCAGGCCAGAGGAACAAGGCTGGCAGCAGCCTCCTCACGGTGCTGTGTCAACAGACATGAGCTCAGACAGGTCGTCTGATAACAGCGATTTACAGCGATTGATTTTCCAGATAAATCCACATTTATATTCCAAACCATCAACATCACCTTCCAGCAAGAACACACACAAAAAAAGATCCTGCAAGAACAAAATGTGCAGCATGTCATCTTGTTTCTGAGTATCATGAGTACGTGGAGTCACTCCCTGTGTGTGTGTGTGTGTGTGTGTGTGTGTTCAGAGATGGATGCCAGATCTCTGTGACTGAACAAGATTAAATACTTTAGTTGACTAGCAGCACGGAGAGGAAACTAAATAATTGAGGTTTATAATTTTGAGAACACAATGCTGAGTATAAAGAAAAATCAATTCCTTCATCAGTCTTTGTAACTTGTCACAGTATCTGTCATCTTAATCTATACTGTCATCTTCACTTCTGCAAACTCATCAGTCAGGACAAGGCTGTGAATAAATGTTCTGGAGAATAATGAGAGTTCAATGTAAAATAAAAGTTGTTTTTTTTAATTGGTCTTTTGTCATTTGTTAACAAATAGCAACAACATTTTCCATGGAAACATTATTTATCCTGCAAACATCCAGGTACAATGTGTTCGACACATCCCAGTGAGACTGTGGGAGGATTCTATGGAACATACTAATGACTTTTGACAATGAATCAGGGGATAAATAATTAAATTCCACACTCTCACCATTGTGCACACATCATTTTGACCTTATAGACTTTAGGCTATACAAAGGGACAAAATATGTTCTCCAAAAGTGAAGCTGGTGGCTGGCTGCAGTTTAGGTCATAAATCCCACCTCCATGTTAGTTGATGGGACAGGGAACAAACTAAAGAGTCAAAGTACGTATTAAAATAAATTTCAGTCAGTTCCTATCACACTGGTGTCTTCAATTGCAATTTTTTGTAAACAGAGGATTTATTTTTAAATCTGCGATTGAGGTTGTTACCAGACTAAATCCATGTTGCAGTTTCTGAACTTTGCCTTAAAAAGTAAAACACATTTTTAAGGGCTTTAAAGCAACACGAACTCTAGAGACGAGCTAATTTACCCTCCGTGAGGCTTTACTTCGTATTTCTGCTCCAACTTGTTTAGTATTACCTTTATTTATTTATTTATTTATTTATGTGGCAGCGACTCCGGTGCAAGTAGGGATGAAGGCAGCCTGCAGTACAGCTAATTTGACAAGAATCCACTGAAGCCCCAAAATGATCTCTCCTTCCTCCCACCGCAGAAAGCTAATACTCCATCACTCCGTCAGTGTGTATGAGATCTGAAATGAGGAATAAGACAGTTATCAAGGAAACTGTGCTCGGTTTTCTTTTAAACAGCTCACGGGCGAAACACAATGAAGAATGAATTATGTGGTGTTATCTAATTCTTAAAAGTAAATAGAAAAACAAGACGGAACCTGAATCCCCCCCCAAATTAAGCAGAGCTGCTTCTGGTGAGGAATATCAAACAAGTCAAACTACTCCCCTAGGTGAACGTACACAATAAGTAACATGTTCTGAACAGAAACGTTTAATGAGAACAATGCGGAGTTTTTAATTCTCACAAATTACCTTTATCAATTCACGCACGAGTAACTTTAACATTCCATTACTCGAACGTGAAGGTTTTTTTTAAGTCTTTGCTCGTTTTGTATATTTTTGAAGTGTTATTGCGTGTTAATGGCTTCAATGCAAATCAGTCGGAGGATGTTGTTTGCAGCATTTATGAGCTCCAGATTGCAACACATTCACACACACACACTGCACATGTCAGGGGGGGGACCACACAAGTGTTGCAGTTAGGTCCGGGATTTAATTATTTCAGATAATGCACCATCCCCAGAACACCTCTTGCCCATGTAATGAGTACAGGGAGGGAACGCAGTGCATGACAAAAGCACGCAAGTTCATGACTAATGATTGTAAATCCATTTGCAGGAGATAAACACCGTCCCAGTCAACCCACAGTCTTAAGAAAGTGCCAGCTTTGTCCAACGTAGTCATGCGCCACCAAATATTAAACATCAAGGGTCTCTTACTGACAGCAGCTCGGCGGCACACTGTTATCCACTCGCCTTATTATGCTGAATAAATCCTCTCTATGTCAAGCACCATGCCTGGATTTTAAGACCTAATTTAATTCCAGCTATATGCAGCTTCCCGGAGCGGGCCGTGCGTTTGCGCTCGTGACGTTGGAGCCATTAGACGGTGATGAAGTGCGGTCCCAAAGTGTTGTAAAGGCTGCGGCGAAATGAAACATCTGACACCATATGGGACATCAAATTGGATCTAAAAGGAACAATGATTCAATTACAAATGGAGGTTTTTATACCATTATTCAATGTTTCCCTTATGGCCCTCCCGGAGAACACATTTGCATTTATATAATTCAGAGCTAATTCTTCAGTGGCTCTAATTGGATCTAAAGTTGGTGATCTTGTGAAATGTAAAGTAGGAGCGGAGGCAGGAGTTTGAAACTGTAGCTCCTGAAGAAAGAGATTAGACGAGCAGTGTGTGTTTGTGTGTGGGTGTGTGTGTGTGTGTAACCGAATCCGCAGCAGTGCACAAGGTTCTCCACTTTCAGACAGCCACCATTTTTCACAAATTATTGCGCAGACAGAAAGTGGAGATAAGAGAAAGGAAATATCCCCCGACTACGTATGCTTTGAATAAATTGCATTGTGCGCCATGAGGCAATATTCCAAGGCGGCATAATACAACTGTGGAAATTGTTTATTTTCATCCATCCTCCTGCCACCATTCATCCGTGCTCCTGCCAGCAAATACAATGACATTGTTTCTGAGACAGCTGGGAAATGTTCTAGTCATCACCCACAAAATGCACGTCCCTGCCAAAACCCAGTGCACTGAGACCAGAGTGCAAACAGGGAAACAAACAGAGACTTTTCAACGCATGGGTTCAACTGCAAAGTGAACGATGCGTCACCGGAAACATTAACAAGGAAGTTTATCGGATGTAATGTCAACTTTTGCGCGACACCGAGATCGGAGGTTAGCTCAAACCCCGCTGTGTTTTGAAGTGAACTTAAATCATTCAAAGATAACTGAAAGGCAACTTTAATATTTTACATGTCAAATACAGATTCCACTCCCTCGACGTTCAGCCCTCGTAAAAACGACAAACAAAGACCAACGTGTATAAAAAAAGAAGGAAATTCAAAGATCAGGCGTCTTGGAAGAAAGAGTCCAGATCCTCGGTCATCTCGGCCAAATCCTGGGGGGCGTTCGCCGCCGGCTCCGGTGCTGCCGTGGATCCTTTGTTGGCAGAGTTCTCCTGTGACCTCTGCGACGTCCCCACCTCTCGCTTTATGTCTTTGCCTCCTCCTAAAACTTTCTGGCTCTCTATGAAGTACTGGTTGGGGTGGTTGAGCGAAAAACTGGCTTCCTCGATCTGTTAGAAAAAAGAACAGCAGAAATGGCAGGTTAGTGTCTCGCCGACTGATTCAATCTCATGTGTGTTACTTTTTATCTCATGAGCGGAATAGTTTGCTCATTTACATGCAATTCCCTTAATTCATTATTAACAAGGAGAAGCTTCACAGACACATAAGTCACGTCCTAACTTTTCCATCGGAGCACAGTGAAAAGATGAAAAGCCCTTCCAGGAAATAAAATGTCAAAATCACTCAGGATGAGTAAAAACCTAGGACTCCATTAACAGATGACGTTCCAGCTCTTTCTGTGACATTTGGTCTTTAAACAATTGTTTCATGGTGATGGATTTTTTTATAGTGTAGGAATAAATTTAAGTAAGTTTAAAATTACTATGTCATTTGTACACATTAACTATCAGTGGCTTCCAGCTGCTAAATAAAGTTCAGTAAGGAGAAGTTTCATGTTGCTGTTTATACCTGTTGAACCACGACAGTAACTATAACTAACAATCATTTAAATGAATACAACATAACATATTATTCAGTGTAAATAATTCTGCACAAAGCTCTTGAGCTGCTCTAATGCACCTGCAGGGGGCTGCAAGTGTTATTGATCAGCACTGATTCTCAACATCATTTTTTTAATCGGTTTATATCGGCCAGTAACGTCCCACTTTGTCTTTAACATCAAATTCAAGGACTTTTCGGACCAATTCCCTCAGATTTGAAGGATCCAACATGACACAGTTTGAGGAAAAAGGTCAAGGTTAATTACTGTTATTACTCTAAAGATGTTTTAAGAGAAATATCAGGCAAATGTCAAAAAAACACTATTGAGTTGTGCTGTGTACCACGAAAATGTCTTGAACTTCAAATGGTTTTTGCTAGAAAAATTCATATTAAATTCCATTTCCAATAACTTTCCAGGCCTTGATTTTATTTCTCACCTTCCCAAACCTTCAAGGATTAAGCGCTCGTAGAAACTTTGCTCATAAGCCTGTGAATTCAACGTGTACAAATTGTCCTGTGAAGCAGAATAATTCATTTCGCACATGACTGCCAAACACGTCTTTGTTTTGTTTTAGTTTTTTTCCATCAACTGTTTGCATGGACTGAATGAATGTTAATGAAATGACTATAAACAAACATGACACCTGCATTTTTCATTACAGTCAATAACCTGCCAGTGAGCCGAGGAGCAGCCCACGATTATGAGCTTGTGTTCAAAGAGAAAAGACAGTTGGCTTTTAGTGTCTCCTCTGTTTTTACACACAGGAGGATTTATAGTGAGACTATGTTATTTATTAGAGAAAGAAATAGAACATTAATCATGTTACAAATAAAAAGTTAATACTGATAATAAATAAAACACATTGTTACTCAAGGCGATGAACTCTGGGGTTTTGCAGCTTCAGCTTTATGTGGTCTGGTAAGAGCAGTGGCTTGAGTGGTGAAGGTTAATGGATTATATATGCTGCGTGACACCTGGATCGCCACCTGGTGGCTGGCTGCAGGATAGACAACAAATCATGCCAGCTCCATGTTGGTGATTGGATATGGACAAAGCTATAAAGGCCAAAGTACACATTTAACTCAGTTATTGTCACTGTCATTTTAGGTAGCTCTTATCACTCTGATGTTTGACCAAGTGTTAATTTTTACAGCACGTCTGTTTTTAATTAGTTATTTGATGCTATTAAAACAGGGTGAGACATCATGATCTAACGTGTGATTGGTTCCGCACCACGATGGCCAAATTACGTCAACAGTGATGGATTTAGCTGTTTTCATTCATTTTAACTTAATGAATTTGCTACTTATGGCCTCAGTGGATGCTGTAACTCAAATGTTACAAACAAATCTGCATTGAGAATGCATATTTAAGAAAACACAACAAAAAAAAAACATCTACAGGGATACTGCTTTTAGCCAACTACAGTCATGACAGTGAACTCATGATATAAAAACAAAAATGTAATGGTTGATATTTGATATTTGGGTGTCACCATGTATGATGTAAGTTTGTCACTGTATTTGCTGGTGATCATACTGAAATTGATAGGAATAAATTAAACTCTTGAAAAGTTTTAACATGGATTTTTTACAAACCGATCCAACATGTAAAGTGCAATTTGTCAAGTTGTATTGAAGGTAAAATTATTTTTGGTCCACACAATATAACTCTGACGGACTTTTTACATTTAATAATAGCCGCTTCACCTTAGTCCTGATATATCACTCTGTGTAAATGTAGTGAAGGGGATTGATAAAAGAAAGAGGGTCTGTTTAACTAATCATGTGCCAAACTCACATTAAGGCATTTGTAGTCACATTCGAATTTAGTTTTATTTTATTTTTTTGCAATTATAGATCTCCACTAAAACCAGGACTTTGAGTGTGACCAAAAGAGAAAATGACTCAAGCATCCCAACTTAAACAGAAAAATTAAACAAGCCTCCCCAGGGGACATAATAGAAGTGAACGCTATAATAAACCAATAACAATAAAGTGGTTGTGACAGGCAGCTAATGACGGATGTGATGGCAGGTCTGGGTCTCTCTCCTGAGCCTCATGCGTGAGATTTAAGGACAAAACCATTGCCCCCGAAACAGGTAGCCATGGTAACTTCCCACTCCAAATTAAATTTGCACTTACATTGTGCGTCAGCTCGAAGTACTTCTGGCACGCCAGCTGATAATGCATTCCTTTAACCAGCTCCAGGATCTGCCGCATAAGGTAGGGGATAGAGAAAGACAAGTTCAAAGGCAGGTTAGAAAAAGTTGACTGTACTCTCACGTTAAACTGTTAGACTTTAGATACTGGCGCTCAGCATATCGCCAACATTTCAGGATTTCTGCAGTCTTGTAATCAAAAGTGTTTAATTGGCTTTCAGTCAACTACCTCCACAAACATCGCTCCTAAATCATAAAGACAGCAGCGAACGCATCCCTCAAGAAATCTTTGCAAATGTCATGAGAACAGATCACGGGCTTATTTTGCGTAATTTAAATATTCAGGCCCTGAGTCAACTCCTTGTAGCACAACGGTTGGAAACGAATACATCTTCAAGTCTTCTGGTACATATCAATTTCAGGATTTCCAGTTTTTTTTCCCCTAACAGTTTCTCTGAGGCTCAGTAAAGTTGAAGGGAGGGTGTGAAACGCAGGTCTTTGCTGGGTCACGCAAAGACCCTCACGTTCTTGTGGTAAAACCACTCCATTGTTGGCGTGACTGCTCACTCGGGCTGACTTACCTCCTGGAAAATAAATCCTAGGTCTTCAGCTCGAGCTAAGAGAGAGACTGGTTGGAAGAATCTGACTTCGTTATTCCCTATATTCCTGAAGGCTGCCTGCGGCATGATACTGCCGCCGGCACGCTCAAACCACCGTGGTTGCTGTTAGATCAGTGAGAACGCTAATAAAAGGAAAACATTTGCTGTGCTGTGAGTTTTAAATGAGCAAATAGCATATTTATGTGATACTTATAACTCGCATACTATTCCTGAGCTGTGCTCTAGAATTGTTCTGAACGATTAGAGAAACAACATATAGAGCACCGTCAAGCTACTTCGTCATATTACTGCCTTACCTGGTTTTACATGCCAGGTCCTTTGAATGCTAACATGTTTTTTTACATTGGAGGATTTATATATAAATGAACGTGAAACAGAATATAAAAACCCAAAGTAGAGGGTAAAATACTTTATGGAGGTGAAGGGGGGGAATCTGGAGGCAGTAATGGCGCCTAAAGGACGGTCTGGTCATTTGAGACGTGTCTGTAGCCAGGATGACACCCACCTGATGAATTCCATTGGGAGACACTTTGTAGACTTGAAGCTTCTGCTTGAGCAGCTCTGGGTCACTGTGACGAAACGGACATCCTACCAACAGAAAGTCAATTGAAATCAAATTAGGAATTAAGACACCATAACTCTTGTTTCACTGATGGCATCCACAGTGACTCGTCAGTTGTTTAAATAGAAAGGCCTGATAATGAGAGCGGAGGGGCGTATCATATGGCTTCTTCCGGCAGCCTTCAACTCACCATGATGGTCGCCTTGGCTGGGTAGGTTTGACAAAATCACCTTCATGCAACTGTAGGGGGTGTAGTCTGCTCGCTTGCCTTCTTTGCCAAACATGTGGCGGATGCCGTAGGCATATTGTTTGTCAAACTACAGATAGAGAGAAGAGAGGGGAGAGAGGATGAGAAGGTATTAGCGAGGATGAGAATGTAAGGGCGACAAGGTTGGGGTGAAAAGAGACATTGTTATACATCATGTCAGATTTGACAGGGTGTTTTCCTCAGTGAAATATAGAGCTATTAGAGAGAAGCTGCTGTAGAGGTGTCGCCACACTCGAGGTAGTTGAAATATGTGAACCCTAATACAGCCATCTTTCCCTCTCAGTGCTTTTGGCCCTTGCCCTGCACAGCGCACACATACTCTATGAAGGAGGTGTTGAATAAGATAATTAAAATCCAATATACCAGTGTAATAGAAAACTGATTATCAGGTCCTATTACTTTATTCTTGAAAAGGTGAGAACTACTGCGAAATGCGTGATGGAAAAGTAATTAAATTTACTCAAGTAGAGTACATGTACTCAGAGGAAGATGTATTTAACAGGTAAATTTACTAGTTAGAAACAAGCAGTGCATAGTCTGTGCCTCTTGGCACATGAGTTGTATGCAGTTCCGCTAACGGCACGTAAGTAAAGGACCACTGTACTTTTCCTGTGACCAACATGTCATATATATGCAGCTGTAAGATTTTACTTACAAACTAAAGTATTAACAAACTTCTTTCAGTCAGAAAAGTCTTGACCTTCTTCTTCTTTGTTTGGTTTATTTGCGGGTGGCAGCTAACGTCAAGGTGCATTATAGCCATCTAATGTGTTGTTGCACCATTCTACTTTTATTCAATTTATCTATGAACACACAGCAGCCGGGTTTGAATTCAAAGTAACTATGCGCGTCCCTGCTTTAATGTATCTGGAAAATCTTTCTATAATCTTCCAACAAGCAAAACATCAAAGTCAAGGACACGAGCGAAGTGTATCGATAAACCTTTAAGTGCCAGACCAGACGTCTGCAAAGCTTCACACCATATTCATTCCACTTCAATCCAAACCAAAGAATCCTTCACACATTTTGATGGGGGTCATTCGACAAAAACCTCCTCAGTGAACTGCTTTTATATGTATTGTACCTCTGCGCAACTATTAAAAATGAATTACAGGGACCCTGCCTCTAAAAATCAAACAGTAAAATCCACACAGTGTGCGTCGACGGTGGCAGAACACAATCACCGTGACTGCACCCATCATAACACATTAATGTTGCAATAAAACCCCTGAACTTGCTAATGTGACAAGCTGCAGAGGCACTTTAAAAACCCATAAAATCTTCTTTAAGTACAATAAATCAAATATTAATTATGTAGAGCTTCTAAGGATTTTTAAGAGGCCGCTCTCTGATTTAAGACCCCCCCTAGTCTATTAAAACGAATCTTGGAACTCCACTGACAACGAAGTGTGTTTAATATGTATGTGTGTGAAAAATTGTAATTGGGACATAAAAAGATCCCATGTGGTCTGAAAAGTTATAAAAAAAAGCCTTCAAACTTTCATTTCTCTTAGACGGTGGAAGCCTGAGACCTTTGCCAAAAATGGTGATTACAGATAAAAGTGTATAAATTAACATAACAAAACAGAGACTACCACACATACTTCTAAAGGTCCATCTTAAACATCACAGCCCAAGAGATTTATCAGTTGGCTGATTAAATAAAATAAAAATCGATAAATAAATTGGTTGACATGAGTATCTGCGTCATAGATTTCCAATATGATATGAAAACGTTTACTTCACGGCATAAATAATTCAGAAATATCGAAGCGTATTGCATTTACTTCTGCTCTGTTTTTTTTAATAAAAAAAAGAGCACAAATTTATTCAAAATCCTTGAATTTTCCGTCTGTACAATTCCAAAGTCCTGAGGTACAAGGCAGCACAAGGCCGCAAACTAATAACAAGTATTTAAGTTCATCTAAGTATCAGATAGAACTGGATCAAGCTACGCAGGTGCTTCATCGAGTACAAATGAAAGCTTCTTACTTTTATTTGCCAAGAGGGTTACCAAATTGTTAAATATGTATTGGCTGAAATAACTGTATACCCAATATAACTATCAGCATCAGTCACCCCAAATTATGTTAAACTCTATTAATAATTAAAATAATCTACCATAAAATGAACTTGAACTGTTTTTGATGTTTGATTTTCTCGCAAAATAATATTAAGTTATCTTAACACCGACATTTTGTAGATTACGAATTGTTTCTCCCCGGATCCCATATTTACTGAATGCAACATAAAATTTAATATATTTTCAGTGTTCCGACACTGCAGATAATCCTGGATGTTCCCCAATACAGTTGACCTTTAAACCGAATTACTTGAGAAAATCGGGAGTAAAAGATTCTCATCACACAGAAGACGCATTAAAAGGCGCAGCGCTGCAGCTCCTCTGGTGCACAACTCGGCTCACAGGGCTACATCAGCTGCAACATCCCCCCACACTCTAGGACACATTGACAAAAACCTGCGGCAGTGGCGACACAGAGAGAAATAGGACACAATCAAAGGGATTACGTACGTGTGCGTGTGAGCATGTGTGTGCATGTGTGTCAACTTGGCCTCGCTTCTTAGGCTCAGTCCATAGTGACTGGTGTGCCTGTAGCTCCAATCCCCTCTTATATGTAACGCCACTAAAATACTTTTTAATCTGCACCACAGGCCTTTTCACAGCCTAAAAACAATACAAGGTGAAGGACTTAAACATACTGCAAGTGCTCATTAGGTTAACAAGTTTGATGCTGCATAAATGGTGCTTTTTAAATGAATCACCACAAACAAGTATATTCTTAAAGTCTCTAAAACAACAACGGAGACACATTACACCGATATAACTGTGATAAACCAATAACCACATTATATCTGCATGGTCCTAGTTTCTCAATAGAGGTAAATAGCAGTAGGACAACTTGTTCACATACTCAGTAAATCTAAGAGCACTCCTTTATACTTTTTAGTTATATCAGATAATAATTTATTAAACGTTGCTCAGTTCGTTTTAGGCTAATGGCTATTCTATCTCTTGGATCATTGTCTAAGACTTTCTGAAACAAAGAAGGAACAAAAGGATCCATCCATCATTATCTGTACTGCTTATCCGATGAGGGTCAAGGAGTCCAGAGGGTCCTAGCTGACACCGTGGACAGGTCGCACAGACACAAACAACCATTCACTCTGACATTAACATCTACAATCAATTTAGAGTCTCCAATCAACTTGACTCCAATCTGTAGGAGGAAGCTGGAGTACTCGGAGAAAACCCACACACGGGGAGAACATGCAAACTCACAGAAAAACCCGAGCCGGGATTTGAATTGGGATCTTTTTTGCTGTGAGGCGACAGTGCTAATTGCTGTGCTAAATTAACACAGTGTACATTTGTAACCAAACTTAAAGATCTGTTAATGTAAAGTGTCATCTAATGAATCTCCTCTACGGCTGCTAAAGACCCCAGAGGAAAGCAAACCTATAATGTGAAAAACGGTGTCAGTTAGTGGAAATTAATTAACCTGAAGTTAACATCTGTAAAGCAAGCAGTTCAGAGCGGCCCGACCCAGAGGCAAAACAACACGACTGAAACGTGGTACACTAAGACACTCCTCCGAATGGATGGGCTAACTTCGGTGGAAAGAAAAATGGATACATCAAGATGATTTCATCAATTTTCTCTCTCCCCCTAGTCTAATATTACACTGCCTCTTCCTCCAGGCTTCCCTTTCGGCATCGCTGCTCTCCCATCTTTTTTCTCTGTGCCAGTCGCATACTAATGAGCTGGCTTTTTGCAGCCTGCCACAAAGTGCAGTCCCTGACACAACACATACATCACTGGGAGAGCTGCGATCTGGTCAGCACCAATTCTGCTGCCTCTGCCGTGGAACACGAGCCGGGGCTGTGCGTAGAGCCCCATCACCCCTTCTCTGGGAGCCTGTATGTGGGAACCGTGCCGTCTCAGAAATGGGGCAGCGAGAAGGCAGTGCACTGTAGCTGCCATGAGGATCTTCCTGAGGAAACAAGGACGCTACCTTGTTTCTCTATAAAAACATAAAATCAACGTTTGGCCATTATGTTATTCTGACGACAAAAGAAATGGGACATTGTAATTGGTCGAATGAAAATAATTTATTTCATATATATAAATAAATAATGTAGAATGCTAGTCAATAGAGTGTTTAAATCTGCCAAGGTCTAATAGCCCCATCTTGCAATGTTAAAGAAAGTGAAAAAAAATCCTAGAAATATGGTTCCCTTCTTGGCCAACTCTTGCACCATTCTTCATTCGTTTAGTTTTTGAGTATTGAGATTGGGTATTTTCAGGGTGGTATGTCCGTAAGCATACTGCTGACAAAAATAAACATGGAGTTGGGTGAAAATATAACCTCCTCGGCAGAGATAATTTATAAAGACACTGACTGAATTACAGCTTTAGGAGAGTGGAACAAAAAATATAACCTCCTAGCCTGGATGCCAGACGAATTTAGCCCCGCCCACAACATTTTTGGTCGGGCAGTTCGGTCTGGAGTCGCTCCATTGGGAAAAAATTATGGCCCGACCGGGCCAATCAGATTGTCAGGGCGGGCTTTATACGATGATTGACAGATGATCAACGGTAACGTAATCAACCACGTCATCACAGTGCCCTCGGGTTGAATTCGTTTTCAACAAACATGCCTGCCGCTGGCGAGTTGAGATGTGTAGATGCTGCCATTGGGTCTGTTTTAGAAGACATCGACAGCGCATTCATTTTGAAAGAGGAACACAGAACGTGGAGGCGACGCCAGAGCACCGCGCTAATCCCTATCGCCCCGGCGCTTGGCTGTTCACAACGGACACTGAAGCGACGCTGAACCGCCGGGCAGCGCTAATAATATCACCCGTTGATCCAGTAGATCGCTGCACGGCTTTGTGCCAGTCACACCGGAGGCTGAAGCACCGCGCTGCGCCAAGGCTGCCTCGCGGTGCTTCAGCCTCCGGTGTGACCGGCACAAAGTTTTAACATGGGAGTGGATGGGAGCCAGCTGTTATTTAAGGCTTGGCGCTGCGCTGAAGCGTCCGGTGTGAACCCGGCGTTAGTAAATAACTCACAATGCGTTGCTTAGCATACGTCACATACTACGTTGCTCTGATTGGTTGTAGGTCTATCCAATTGAGCGAAGAGTAATTTTACTTCCTGGTCAGTTGAAACACGCCCCATAATTTTTTTCCAATGGAGCGACTCCAGACCGAACTGCCCGACCAAATTGTTGTGGGCGGGGCTAAGTTCGTCTGGCATCCAGGCTACCATTTACATTTAGTCTCAAATGATTTCTTATTAGCAACAATTAACAACAATTAACCAGCAGGATACTGATTTTTACAGTTATAAAAAAAGTATTAATATTAACCAGCATAACTTGAAATTCGATTGACATGATAAATGTTTCAGACACAGTTTAGTTTTTTTTTACTTTTCTATGTAGATTTCCCACATAGACCTATGCAGCACATCAGATTTATGCTCATTCAACTAATGTCGGCGCTGTATAAATTTAGGTCACTTCTGCTGCTTACCAGTAAAACATTAGGTAACTTTTTCTCTATTTCTATGAATCTGCTCATTTGCGTCATAGAAGAGATGTCTCAGTTTCAAACAGCTGAAAACATCAAAGTCTGTGTGTGTGTATCTGTGAAGTCTTGGCAGATTTATTATTGTATGTCTATATAACTACTGAAACAACTGCAGTCAGGAAACAAAGTCTCTGTTCCCACAACATGCAGAGTGAAACACTTACAGATGGTCCAGAATGCAGCGTCTGGTCTTCCATCAGCCTAAAAGGGCACGTCACTCCGCTGCTCATCGACCTCTGCTGACGACCCAAGGCCGCCAAAATCCAATTCAAGTCACTATAAAGCTTGCATGCAGAGCGACTCACAGGTCTGCACCAACCTACTTGAACTCAGGGTTTGTGCTCCCTCTCGGCCACTCTCATTCCAGACTGTTCCCGTCTGTGGTTCCCCTCCTAACACTCGAACACCCTAACTAGTCTAATGAGCACTTCTTGTGCTTTTTTTGTACTGCATTTTTTTAGCTGATCCCCTGCACTTTGTCTTGTTGAACTGGGAAGAGAGCAGACTATCTGCAGGTGACTTGAACTGAATCCTAACCATATGATCTACTATATTAATACAAGTCATTGTTACAAAGAACACTGCAGGGATCAAGGCCCATTCTCACACACACACTGCTTTGCCAGACTTCTCTACTCTGGTTATATTTCAACTCGGAGCAATTAAAGAACTCTTGGCACCTTGCATGCTGTTAATACAGCATCTATTCATGAGATTAAGCTATGGAAGTTTGTTTAATCAGAGGTCAGAGGGTGAGACACACATGGACAGCATTTATTTTACTTATATCATTTTACAAGATACACATTATTAGAGAAACAGATCAGAGGCTCACATGACTGTTGAGACATGTGTCTTATACTGTGTCGCAATGCAAACAGATGGTGCTGCTTTTTATTTCAAACTGTCAAGTGGGTTTGTAACAAACAATAATTTTTATTACCAAACATTTTCTCGATGAATCACTTGGTCTATCAACACAAGAGAACAAGGAACAGGTCAATTTCCTCGAGCTCATTGTGTCATCAACTCTCTTTGTTCAGACTACAAACTAAACAGCTGAAATTTGCTATAACAATTTTTTTTATAGGCAAAGACCAACAATTATCACCCTGAGGAACCCCATACCCTCAAGTGTTTGGAAATCTTGTTTAAGTGACTCAAAGCTCAAATATCACACTAGGTGATGATTAATTTACTGTCGATCAGCGAATCAAATCATCGATCAATATTTGTAGCTCTGCGGTTGAGTACCCAGCCGGGGCTGAGCAGCAAACACTCCCATGGGGCACAATTGTCTCATGAAGCAAATTATGCTGATACTAGAATTGTAAAAAGGTTCATAATTGTTTTGATAATTCATTTTATGAGTCAAAGAAATGTTAATGAAGCTACAAATATCTGACCTCATTCATTCTGAAGTTTAGCTTTGAATAATTCAGGACAACATTATTATATTCTTCGGTTGGGATTCAGAAAGAAACTTGGAGAATGACGTCATGGTCATGCTGCAGGCATTGACTCAACCATGATTAAAAATTCATCAATTCCAGCAGTAGTTTTTACTACGATATACTACGACGCAGAATAAAGTCAACTCTCTAGAACTGAAATTAAATTTTCATGTTTCATGGATAATAGCTAAAAACTAATTCTCAAACGGCTGTGTGTGGGTTTGGAGGATTACGGAAAATAACTACTGAAAAACCACAGGGACGTCTGACTCCGTCACGTCTCATTTCTAAAACAGGCCAGCCGAGGTGAGGCGTGCAGGGATGTTCCAAAGCTCTCCGGTGTATAGAGTCGTATCTGTAAATCGATGCGGAGCGAGCAATTATCTATTTAACAAGCAAGTTATTTTCTCGACAGTCAACAAGGGACGGCATGAACATGTGCAAGGGAAGACTTTAAACAATGTGCTCAAGCTGAGCTAAGGGCAGACACACGGCGTAACAACACATCTGCAACACACTGTGAAATAAGGACCTGTGTGATGAAACGGAGCCTAATGTTGTAGCTGCAAATGAGATGCAAAAACAACACTTTCTTGTCAGAACTATAAAATGTAAATGTCGCTCTGGCTCGTCTGTAATACATTAATATGAAAGCATTACAATAAGAACAAACAGTAGGAATGTTCCGTTCCAATAGGTGGCGTCTCCCTGTCACTATTCACATTAAGAGGAGTGGTTCTCACCATTAAGAACAATTTAAATGTCTTTACTGTGGAGCTCTTCTATTGAGACACAGTTAAACTGAACCTATGACCACTTCAGTTTCATTAACCTCATTACAGTACAGTGTGCCACTAATGAAAGCTTATTTTTTATCAATACAGCTATGATGAGGTCATTTCATCACCAATACGACAACAGCAATGCTTCAAGTGTGGAGCAGCACTCAGGAGAAAAGGCATGTATACATTAATGATAACGCCTACATGCACTCTAATGCTATAGGAATGAAGCTACCTTGTTTTTATGCGCTGAACATTTTAATACATTTTCTGGAGGGGATGGATGTGTGAATCCATATATCCAAGTCTGTGGCTGAGGCCATCTTTCAGAACTTTTCCTGCCAGACATGATCTGACCCAGTGAAACCATGTGACAATACGGTGGGAATATGGATGCAAAACTGAAAAAACCCACAAAGCATACAAACATCTCTGGATGAAAACGAGGTGCAACACACGTAGAAGCCGCCGACAAAGATGTCCACTTGGAAAGAATATAACTCCTTTCTTCACTCCAAAAAAACACCCACTAACATCTGGCTTACTTCTTTAACGGGAATGGATAAATCTGCATTCACTCCTGGGTCAAATGACTCTGCAGCAAACAGAGGTTTTAATTGGTCACGGGCACAGCTCTAATAAGCAGTGATTGAAACGAGACACTCGGGTGAATGTGCTAATTTTGCATGACAGCCAGTTGAGTGACGTTGAAGATGATGCATTTTTTAACAGGCTTTTCCCTTGTTTATAAAAACACAGCATTTACCTGCTAAATTTGTTGAAACCGGTATAAGAGATTTAGACAATAAGGGCAGTTGCTGGTGTTGATGTGCTGTGGACCACAACGTGTGATATCCACAGCAGAATGCACACGTCATGTCCTGCCTCCTGCATTATCTACACAGCCGTCAACACTGTGTCCAAGACTTTTTCATGATTTTCTGAAAGCATCTGAAACGAACACTGGTTTGTTCTTTGTATGTGAAGTCTTTGAAAACAAGTTGATATTTTCCACATTACCTTGTCTGCATCTACTTTGCCTCTGATGAACTCCGACCTCCAGAACTGCAGCGCCTGCTCCAGCGAGAGGCCGATGCCTTTGAGGAAGAGGCCGTACTGCATACGGCCTCCATGACGCAGGTGGTGGTTCTCTTTCAGGGCCTGGTGGAGCTGCCTCTTACACAGCGGGAAAGACTTCACTGAAAGCTACAGGAAGACAACACGCAAATAATGAACGACAATAATTCATCAGTGTAAATATCTGATTAGACTCTGTAGACAACATGTTAGACATAATGTGAACAGGTGGATTATAACTAACGTGGCACTAAATACACATTCTGTTCATTCCTTGCTGTGGCTATGACAGTTACCATACAAACCTCATATCTCCAGTTTCCCACCACACATTCCCAGGCACAATGGAACCCTGAACTTGACATTTCAAGAATAAATGGTCAGTGCAACTCACTGAATCAATTTGTTCCAAGGAGATTTTGCCGACATTCTTCTGGATGCTGTAATCCTGTCCCACATAGGCATGACTGGAATGAGAAAAAATATAAGAACTATATCAGATCTGCGACAAATAAAGACCAAATACTAAGTTAAGATTTAAAAAAACTAAAGTAATCAGGGCTGCAATGAAAACTTAAGTCTTTTTAAAAGGAAACCAGGTAACGACCCATCTTTGAAAACAGGACACAGCTAAAATAATGGCGCTAATGCAATTTATTAGGAAAAAGTGAATACATACCCTGTAACCTCCCGCTAATCTGCTATCAACACGTTTTTAAATCAATGTTTTAGGACGTCTGTGGAGTCCCATGTGGCAGTACCTCACATTACATCGTGTGTCCCAGAGATTATAGGCCTGCCCACTGATCTCAACAACCTCCCCCACTAATCCCCCTCAACAATCAGGCAAAACGACTTCTTCCACCCCTATATTCATGTTCTTGCTTTTATCTAATGTAAGAAAAACACCCACTGTGCTCTGAGTCATTCTTCCCTGCTATTGAGGCTGATCACATTATCTTTGAAATGTGATCAGGTTTAAGGATTTGACATTAGGTATCTTCCAGAGGTGAGGCCTTAGTATTACACACGGCTCACACGGATCTGTGGTTTGGTAAAACATTTAACTTTATGTACACTTTGTTGTTCTTATCTCTGCCAAGGATGTTGTCACCAGTTTTGTTTGAAGAACTATTGAATGGTTTTCCATGAAACTTGGATGAGCCAAGAAAGAACCCATTAAATTTAGGATTGGATCTGGTCAAAGGATTGTTCAGCCTCTACACAGAGTGGCATTCTTGTTGTTTGATACAATTTGAAATATTGCAGCAGTGGTCTGATAAAACTGAACGCCGGTTTAGAGCAGAGCTACGACGAGATCGGCTTGTGTTGCGTGTTTTGAAAAAACGTCAACCTCCAACACATCGAGAAAAGTGACACCTTTGACTGCACCAGTCCTGCCTTGTGTAAATGCTCCTGCAGTGTGACCAGAATCACAGCCACTGATCAAAGTCTGCTCACAGCATGACGCCGAGCAGGTTTCATACTGAGATCTGATTCGTCTAGAGCCTGACTGAGATGGGTTTTTGGAGGGCCAATAACAATATTAGGGATAAAAAATTCCAATACTAAATATATATATTATGTAAAACCAGTATATCCAACAAATGTAACTGAGGCTTTATATTTTACAGTTTAGCAACAGTATTGACAAAGGCTAATTGAAGTCTATTGTAAAACTTGGTGGCATTGGGAAACATTCAATTTTGAGAACTTAGAATGAACAGGTGCCCAACAACCAAGCGGCGATACAATACAGCTGATGACAAATTGTATGAGACATGACACATGTTGCACAGTCCTAAGTACTTCCAATACTGAGCAACTCCCTTAACTTCTGGACCTGTCTACAGTGGCAGATCGAGTGGATTCAGACCAGCCACAAGCCCCCCCCCCCGCCCCCCCCCCCAGCCCTCCTCCATGCCGGAGAACAATTACACTACATCTCTTTCTCAAAAGCAGTTGGGCAAAAAAAGAAAAGAAATAAAGAAAACAGGAACAAAGTGATTAATCCTGCTTCTTACCTGAGATGGTTAAGGAGAGGTTGAAGCCGTTCATCAGAATGCACAGCTGGTAGCGAGCGGGCTGTCAGCTGCAGAGACAGGCATTGAGTGAGTGAAGGTAAACAGTGTCGGTCAAAGGAATATAACCTATTATAACATATCTAAATAACCTATAAGCCTAACATTGCAGGTCAAGTGTAAGAAAAATTAAGTTATTCATTTCAACAAAATAAATAAGAAACAAGAGCATGGCTTAAGACTGTTGAGTGAAACTTAAGGAATCACAATCAGGTAATAAACTCAGAGGTTTTCTTTGGAACCACATTATCCAAATTGATAATTCTTACAATTATTGATCAGTAAATAAACTCCTGACATCTGGTTTACAATCAGCTTGATGTGAAGTTTTTCAGACTGCAATTTTAAAACTCGAAAGCAAGTAAACAGATGGAGGCACCTCCCACGCAGATCAAAACCTTTACTTGGGATAATTGCTTTATAAATACAATAAATTAATAATATATATACACAACAAGATCTCAATTGACTATAGTCTACAGTAAAAGTCCCTCATCCAAATACACAAAGAAACATCTTAATAAACTATATTCTAAACTAAAATGAATATCAAACAAATAGCTGGAGCCATGTACAGAAACAGCCTTCAATTTCATGCCTTTTTAATGACACATTTTTGTGATGTCCAATCGCTGTACCCAGTGGAGGAGAATACCCATTATAGTTACACAAACAGTCGTAATGGCAGAGATACAAGAAAAATTGTTTTGCAGCATTGTTTCGTTCCAACAGTTAGTGGTCCGGATAATTACCAGGAAATAGAAGTATGGCTGAACTGGGCCAAGTTATTCTTTTTATTAGTTTTTTCTTTTCTAATCCTCTCTGCCTGACATCCTGTAGTGGGGCACATGTGTTTCGGTTAAAGTAAATCAAGGACATTTGCCCATTATTCCAGCTTAAGCACAGACACAAACTGACGCTTTAGACTACACCAAGAGCAGAGGACAATTTAATTCACTATTTGGAGACTGGTGTGTGTTTTGCAGCCTGTGCAGTTTTACCAGAGTAGAAACCCATGGGGATTTTCCACCTAACTTGCCCAGTGGTGTTTTTCTTTCTGATGAGTTCTTCAGTTTGCCAATAGGCATTTTAGATCAGTGGCCAGGCAGATTCCTCTTTGTCATAAACACAGGCATTACCTCCAAACGCACGGATTGAAAGTGACTACTCAGTAAAATACAAGGGATGGAGAACAGAACACTAGCGCAGAACAAAGACACAACCTTTGTTCAAACTGCCAAAGGATTTTCTATGCACAGAGCGACAAACCGCCAGCTCCAAGGTAGACGCACACAGCTGCTTTGGAATGAGGAGGACACTGGGTTTGATGTCATTAAGAAACACTGTCACGACACCAACCCTATATGAAATATACTTGCACTTCTATGAAAGCAATATGCAGCAGGTTAAATACTGCCATATATTCTGTGGGTAGCGATACACAAACTGCATATTAAAATGTAAGACAAACAAATGAGTATAGTACAGCTCTGCCTCCCCTGTATAGCACATTTCTGGCATCACTCTTAAAAAATAGAAAGTCTGTTCACAAACCGCACCATGCTACTTCCTTTGGTTGCTGGTCATGCTTCAGCCCTCTCCCCACTCAGGACCTCTCACCACAAAGGAACTGAACCTTGCTTGTCTCCTCACATATTTTATGAAGAATGCCTCTGGTTTCCAAAACAACATGTCTCAGATCCCCCAGGGCATTACATGCGGTGCACAAGTCTGCCTATTCCACAATTTCACCCACCAACTTCCCCAGCCCGTTAAAAAAACATCATGCCTGCAGGAACAATAAGCTCTTCCACACTAGCTGTCCCTAGTCTTCCCTCCAGACATTTTATGTCATATGTGCAAACTTGTTCTCCTCATCTGAACCCTGCATTCCTCCAGTTTTCCTCAGGGCACACAAGGGGACAACCACAATCACAATTTGATAATGTTAGGCCTGATGCGACCAGGCTTACTATATACACAAAATATATTTACATAACATCGATGAACAGGAAAATTTTAACTACACATAAATAATATGTTAAGTGTGTCAGAATGGGGTTGATTAAAATCTATGATCCTGTTATTCTATTTTTAAAAAGGTCAGAGTTGAATAGCATTATATTTACCAGCCGTGACAGCTTGGCTGGTACAGACTCACACTTGAGTGTGTGCGTAAGATAGTTTGCAGTTTCAACTATAACCCTTTACAAATGAAGGCAACGTTTGACGCTGGGTGTAGTTCTCCCCATGATTACAGAGTAATAATGTTGTAATAATGTTGTTATAAATAGTAGTCATTGGTCGAAAAATCAACATGTTCCCAGATGCCGTGGCTGTTGTGCGATCCAATTAAAAGATGGTCCCTATTGTTACATATTTATTTGGGTTGTCATATTCATTCAAATTTTGAAGTCAAGAAGAGCATCACAAACAGTAGTTTGCCTCATGATCCAGCAGGGGGCGCTCACCAATCAATAAAGTTAGTTAATTTGTTCTTCTATGAAAATGAAGGATGCCAGCAAGCAAAGTTGACACCAAAGGATCTGAGTGTTTTGTGTTGTACACCATAAACAGCAAAGTGACAAACAAAGATAAGGCCATCTACAGCCCTATTTTACATATATACATGAAGGTAAATGTTTGCTGTAAACCATGACCTGTCACGTTGCACACAAGTCTACATTCTCATTCATCTGTGTGCCTCCTGCAATGTTACATAAGACGTTAACACATACTGCGAGAGCTTTGGAAATCCTGGTGCGGAAATCATTGAGAACAATGGCGACGATGTCCTGGTGAGGGATGTACGCGTAGCCGGCTTTCAGGTACACTCTCCTCATTCGCACTAGATCCAGGGCATCTTGAAATGGAACCTTTTAAAACAACAAGGGTGGGGGAGTAAAATGTTCAAAAAGACATTCATTTTAATATTCCCTTTGCATGAATGAGTGTCAGGATGTTAACACCAACCCTTTGCCATTTTCATTTTTTTTTAGCTTCTAACGCAATCCGAGAATTTACACTTATTCACGTGATGTTGAATAACGAGAGTGCAATGATTTACATTCCCACGGCGAAGAGACTGTCAAGCAACACGTTAATGTAAATTCAGAGTCAAGCAGCAGGCCATGACATTTCCCCCTTTTCCTTTTCATTCTGTGAAAAGACAAACTGTAGACTTAAATCTATTCAGCCGTGAAAGGTTATGACGGTGATCTGTCAATCAGGCCCTTATTCTCCACTCTCAGTGGTACAGTATTTATACTGATTTAACAGATTCTTCCGCAATTTGAACATTTAGTGACTCAACAGTATTATGGCAAAACATTTCTTAAGAAGTAATACAATATATTCTGATGTATTTTTGAGTGTAGGAGTTCTCCAGTGAGTTGATTTAAATGGCCTGAGGGAGAAATGCAATAGTTATAAATTCATTTTTTTCATATTATAATTTTCTGACTATCTGACAAAACATTGGCCCCGGAGGAGGAAGAGTTGAGGGGGAAAAAATGGAACCAAGCAGAAATGTCTGTGTTTTACTTCAGTGCAATTAATACATTATTTTTAAGAGTTCACAGTTCACTAAACAGCTTCACTGGTACTCTTGGGCAGGTTTGAATTAGAGAGAATGGGTGACACTAATGAGAAAGCTCTTGTAATTATTCTGAGCCTAACACTGGACCAAAGCCAGAAGAGGATTTATATAACATGTTTTGTCCCTTTTTCCAAGAGGATAAACGTTTTGTTTCTGAAAAGTCTGACCAACCTATTTTACACTTCAAGTCATAAAGGAAAATTGGAACGCCTGTGATGCGAGTTGCTGATAGTGACCGGGGTTATTCTATCAAATTATCAAGGACCAAAGAGCATTACATTTGGAACATTAATCCAAATAATCATACATGATAGTGTTTTTGTGATCAAGACGTAGGACAGGGAATAGAATAATTCCTCGCAGATAATTGCAATCGTGAGGATGATTTTAACATGACAACTGTTATTTATTTATTGAAGTTATACCATCCAGATCAGACAGCGTATTGTTCATGGTGCTATCGTCCACATGGCTGGTTTCAGCTCCTTGCATTTACCTCATGGAAGCTAAAGCGATAAGAAAACATAGAACAACATTGTCTGACAAGAGTAACTCACTTTGTAGAAGTCCTGTTCCTCAACAGTGATCCCACTGACGGAATAGCTGGAGTTGATGAGTTTCTCCTGCAGAGTCTTCTTCTCCTCGACACTAATCTGAAAAGACATTGATGAGGATGATGAATTTCAGTGAGAAGGCAGAACTGTGTCACTGTGAACATGTTGAAGGTCGAGGCTCAAGGAAACCGAAAGTCATTTATCACATGAAGGAACTGTTTTAGAAATAAACTAAACACCATTGCTAGACTTATATTCTTTATATATCACATGTTCATCTCTTAAATATATATATTTTTTAACTTTAAAACTTTAAAATCACCATTTAAGAAAACCTGTAACGTTCAGGGTCCTGTTACAGTGATCAAACAGCTCCATCTAGTGAAGAAACATTGCAATAACACTATGTTGTGACTGGAGGAAACTCAGCACTTCATTTAGAGCTATAATACACAATATATTTCACTGAAACATGTACAAGTGCTTCTCATTTAACCCTCAGGCAACAAAAGAGAAAAGGTGTCTTTCAAAATGTTACTTTTGAAATCAATGTAGAAACATTAAATCAAGGAAAATAAACTTACTGTGTCATATTGCAGATTATTCCTGTGCATAAATTCCAGCTTTTGTTTTGCAATCAGCTCATTGAAGCGGTAGCGGAAAAGATCTACTTCCTGCTGTATGAACCAGCGCCTGAGATCTTCCCTTTAAGATGACATGGAAAATAATAACACTTGGTTTAGTTGCATTTGAATGATATCCATGACAACAGACACCATAATAATAATAATGGCAGACTTTACTTACGTTTGGCAATAGGCGAGCCTGAGAATGAAGTGGGAGATATGATCCTTTCTCCGTTTCTCATATTCACTTAGTCCAATCTGGGGTTTTCTGTCATCCTTGACAGATTAATAGAAGTATCAGTATAGTGATAGTAAGTCTTTTATTTGGCATTAGTTCATCTCTCAACTTCCACTAAGATTGAGTGAATACTGATGCAACATAGGAAGTAAGATTCCCACAAGCAAAGAGAGGGTTAATTTAAACAAAATAAATTTAATTCTGAAAAAAGTTTCAAGCGTTTCTTACATTTACTTGAATTTGATGTGCAGCTTTGATTTCTCAGAATCCAGTAACAACTAGGACTGGCCTTTGAAAGAGTATATAATCTTTGCAAAGAGCATTTTCTGACTTCTTCTCTGTTCAAGACTGTTTCATACTTCACAGGTTGTATCTTCAGTAATGTTTACAAGCTATGAACATTAAACAAATGTTACTATAATTTTTTGTAATTCAGCTTCATAATAGTGTATAATGTTTATATTTATGTATACGTTTGTATAAATCAGATCCTGCCTTTAATATTTGAAATGACACTAATTATGACATCTGACAAAAAACAAATTTTCTAGCTGTAAAGGTTTAACTTAAAATTGCAGATAACTCTTTACAAAGCACGTGCCATCCCTCACTTACTGCTCTAACAATATACATAATAAATCCCTGTATACCCCATCTGAATGAGCTGGTAAATGAACATAGATGATCGTGATAAAGCTACACAGTAAAAGTTTATAAAAGCTGCACAGCAGAGATTTGCTATCATGCTAGATATACTCACAGCCTCTGGTCTGTAAGGAAAGTTCAGGTTTTTAGACTCATTGTCCAGTTTCTTTTTGTAGTCCTCAGACACCTTCAAGTAGCTCACTCCCAAATTCTCAATGGTCTTCAACACTGCAGTGCAATGAAAAATGTTAAAACATGTTAAAAATATATCTGACAAAATCAGAGAAAACAGTGCTTATAGTAAATGTCATTATTTGCACAGGTCTTACATTTCAGTCGGTCCACAGCAAATGTCTCAAATTCAGAGAGGGAGATGTTTTCAAGAGGAGGCTGCCCATAGAACTGTAGAGGATGACCATAGAGCTCCGCCTGAGGGCTGGCGATGAACTTCTTTCTTCTGCTAGAGAACTCCATGGTGACTGAGGGGAAAGGAAAATAAGTTTAGCTTGTACTGTAGCAGATTATAGGCCAAACGCGGGAGAGGCAGATCAGTGTAAGTTTCAATACAAGTACACATGAAACAGTGAATTGAATAACCAATTGTTCGATTGACTGAAAAAAAGTGGTAACTTGGTAACTATTTTCATGATCAATTACTTGTTTAAGTTCCTTTTCAAGTAAAAGCTTCTGAAATAATAAGTTTTCTTGGTCACGTATGAGAGGAGAACTTAACATATTTGGGTTTTGAACTGCTGATTGGACAAAAGAAGATGATGTGATGATGGGCACATTTTCATAATTACTTGATTATTTGAAGACCAAAAAAAAATTTGAAAAAATCATCAGCAGATCATTACATAAAGAACATTTAACATTAACAGTAGCCCAATTCAAGTTCATACAAATTTACTAAGCTGCAGAACTCTTACAATGCCTTATCTGAGTCCATCTTGTTCTCACTAGGATCTTTAGGGAATAAAACATGGTGTACTGGAGAAGAATGATCTGTCTTTTATTTCTTAATTCTTCTTCTCATTAATTGGGTTTTCGTGGTTCATGTAAAGAATGGAAACGATCATACAGGACTTGAAGTGGAAGTTAAACCTCTCCGGGCCTTCTGTAAGACTATTTTTATCAGAAAGACACAAATGAAAACAAAGTAAAGTACACGTATGGACCGACAGAATAAAAGGACTTTATCAGACTTGTGTTGAGTTATATTTGTATAGTCTGAGATCCTAGGCTGCCACTGTTAACAGGTGGCCATCCACTGATCTCTGGTGTGACATGCCAAAGACAGCTGTGACCAAATCAAAACACATTCAAACTGTGCAGAGGCAGCAATAACTAATCCTATTACAAATTGATTCATGCAACAGAAACAACAAGACGAACTTTCATAGCATTATATATTGATCTAATAATAAACTTTGATTAGGTAGCACTTTTCTTAACAATGATACAATGGGCTTCACAAGGGAAAAAATTTGAATAAAATAATTGAATATGAGCAGAGAAACAGAGCAATAAAAACAAAAAATAATAGTATAATTAGTAATATTCAGTGTAAATAAGAGCCAATGTTGTATGAAAATATTCATACACAATCCTGTCGGGATCCTGCGTATGATTTTGTACTAGAAAGCTGATCCTTGTCTAAACTGTGCTATTATAAAGTTGATAATACATACTAGCTGGATGTCTAGGAGGTCCCAGTGGATCAGGAGCAGCAGCTTTCAGACTCTACTCAGTAACACAGAAGAAAGTTCACAACGTTGAGTCCTCCACACTAAACAGGTCGAGCTGAGACCGACAACAACACACAGGCAGAGCAGCTCCTCCTGCACAGAGGAGGATGTTAGCTAGCCCTCAGCGAGCCGTCCCGAAAAGTGACTTAAAGACGAGCCGGCTCGAAAACTAACGAAGCAACGTATCAAACAAACAAGCAGCAGGATAGTTGATGTGTAACATGATGGTTATATTACCGGTTAGTCGCTGTCTGAGGTCACTCCCGCCAAACACAGTGCGCTGTTCAATGAACGCGGGTAAAACGGTGACGTCTGTCGTCAGCCCCCGGAAGAGGAAACTCTTGCCGTACGTGTGGACGCTTGTTTAGTTGTCTCGAGTATGCCGCCCATAGATGCCGCCGAGCACCTTCCGCAGATGGTGGCCTCCGTGGAACAAATCCAATGGGGTCTTCTCGCTTTTGTCTGAAAGAAGTGAAGCAGGCGTGTGTCTGGAGAAGTTCACATTCAAATCAAGTCGTGGTATAAATAAGTTACATAAGTCAGCGTGAGCATATACTGTGGGCACATATAGGCAGTAGCTGAAGATAACTATATTCCTTACCTAAGTAAGTTATTATAAATCCATCCTTCATAAAAGTTGTCATCAGATACTGAAACTAAAGTAAAGAAATATTGATGCATTGTCATTGTTTGACCATATGTGCTGTTCAACTTGAGTGCATCAGACAGAGTTGTATGTATAACAGTCCTTTTGTTATTTGATGGGAGCAATATGTCATTTATTTGATCAGCGAATGTAAACTAGAAGGTTTTGCATGAATTTTCAGAATTATATTAAATTAAATGTGTCCCACACTGTGATTGTTGTAAGGCGTCATAAGCCAAGGCTGGAAACTACTTGGTTATCTCTAACAATATTTTAAAGCATGTTAAATCATCCAGTATCTAAAATCCCAAAATATAAAAGTATCTTTTAAGTAAGGCTGTCAAATATATTTTGTAAAGTAGAAAATATTTTCTCTGAAATGTGTATCTAAAGCAGCATATAAAAAGACACGGACACACTCACACGATAATTTGTCTATCTTCTTATAGTGCTCAGTTCCGCACGGCAGACAGCAGGCGCTGTGGCCTAGTCGGTAGAGCGGTGGTTCTTCGATAAGAAGGACCCGGGTTCTTTCCCATCTTTCCCATCTTCGTGCCGGCAATATGCTGAACTCTTAAAATGGTAGAATTTCAACAGTGTTGTGCAAGTTCACTACTCTCATGA
Source organism: Pleuronectes platessa (assembly GCF_947347685.1). Lineage (NCBI taxonomy): Eukaryota > Metazoa > Chordata > Actinopteri > Pleuronectiformes > Pleuronectidae > Pleuronectes > Pleuronectes platessa. Next base: position 13,873,934 of record NC_070637.1, read on the forward strand.
ACAAGTTCAAAGTTCAGTTCATACAAGTAAACATGAATAGTTCACGTTCATAGTTCACCATTTAAATTCTGAACTAGTTCATATTTCAGTTCATTTCATAGTTTTAAGGTGGACAGTGAGAATGAAAGACTTAACTTTTTAAAGAAAACCTTATCCATCACTACCCCTTGCCTTTACTGTCGGAATATTTATCAGACAGTGTGTAAAAATCTCTCAGATAATAATAAGGTGCATCGGATCTCGGATGTAGTTGCTGAGTCTGCGTCTCTGCTTTCTCTTGCCATCTGTATATGAGACCGAGAGCTGTTGTGTTGCAGGTATGGCCTGCCCCTTTAAGGAAAGTTTGTAGTGTGTGACGTAGTGCGCCAGGGTATTGTGGGAAAATACGCTAAAAGTGTGTTTATAAGGAGAAGTGACGGAGCACCTAGAGGTGATGCGAGTGATGCTCCTGCTGTATATCCGAGAAATAAAGTGGCCGCATTCCAAGTAAAGAAACATCTCCTCCTCCTTCTTCACGGAGCGGTCCGGACGGCTGGTTACCGGCCAGACAGCGAGCCAAGCTAACCAGTGACAGGGGCGGCTCCTGGTACTGGCGACATAGGAGGCTGATTTATCCTGACATGACACATGCCATGTAAAACAATACATTAACGTCACACCATCATCCTCTAACCCCGGGACGCACCGGAGGTAGAAGCGCTGCGAAAAGCGCTCCGCCTCCTTTCCTCGCCCATGGTAAATACTTTGGCTGTTCGCACCGGCAGCGTAGTGCCGGGAAGAACCAGGAAGCGCCGAGGCCACACACACAAGCACATAATCTCCTGTGGGGGGGTGGCGGCTACAGGCTTGCGTAGGTCAGTCACCTGTGAAGACCAGCATCATCTACCCCTGAACCAGCGCGGAAAAATGATGATGAAATGTAATATAAAAATTTAAAATATAAAATTAAATATATATTTTTTTAATTAAATTAAATGGGGGAAAAAGGAAAAAACTGCGCGCGCACATCCTGCGCAGAAGCGCATTGCGCACGTCCTGCGCAGAAGCCTACTGCGCACATTCTGCGCAGAAAGCCACTGCACACATCCTGCAGAAGCCTACTGCGCACAAGGCCACTGTGCACATTCTGCGCAGAAGCCCATTGCGCACTTCCTGCGCAGAAGCCCAATGCATGCGCAGCTTTTTTTCTTTTTTTTTAATTAAATTTGTTCCTGTTTTTATATTTAATTAAGTTAAATTAACATAGTGTAAGATATTTTGCAATTAATAGAAGAAGTCCTGCCAATTTTAGGTGTAACATATTGCCAGTTCGAAAATGGGACTGAGTGGGATTCAAACCTGGGTCGCTGTTGTTTAAGATCGTACGGTTTACCAACTAGGCCACTTCAGCTGATGGTTTCTACCTTGAACTAAGCAGAATAATTCGATGGACAAGTTATCGTGTGTGTGTCGCTGTCATTTTCTGCTGCTTTTGATAAACACTTCAGGGAAAATATTTTCTACTTTACTACCTATATCTGACAGCCTTACTTAAAAGTAACTTTTATATTTTTGGCTTTTAGATACTGGATGAAACCTATTGGTAGAGAATAACCCAGTGTGGGGGAATATTCCAGATTCATTCACTATACGGCTCAATAGAGCCGTATAGTCTCTAATCCATGAAGCTTCCTTCTACCAAGTTGTGTGGTACGGAGCCGAGACACTGGCCAGAGAAGAAAACAATTGCTTGTTTGGTCTGCATATGTGTGCCATGGGTGATGGGTAACGTAGTGAGAAGTCTAGTTAGTTGGTTTCGGTTAGGCTAAATCGCGGACATTTTACGGGCACTGAGCAACGACATGATGAAAGCATTCGATAGACAGCGTCTCTCCTGAGGAGAAAGTATTGAAATGTCCCGAGGGTCAGTGAACAGGTAGGGGTGGGGCACGTGACAGTCTAGGCCAATGGCTGTAGGGTTTTGTGGGATGCCAGGCTCTCATTGGCTGATTAGTTGGCTGAAGCCCCCCTAAAATGTGCTTCAGCCCCCCAAAATAATTATTGTGATTTTTTTTTTTTTTTTTAATTAAACTATTGTTTTACACATGGACAAGTTATTTATAACTCTAACATGCTACATGTCATTTTAAATTGACTTCAGTTCCATGAACATGTCTTCTGACCTGATATTGACCTCAACCATGAATAAATTGAAATAAATGTGTATATATACAGTAAATATATAAATGATAATGACTTGTGTGTGTGTGTGTGTGCGTGCGTGTGTGTGTATGCGTGTGTGTGTGTGTGTGTGTGTGTGCATGTGTGTGTGTGCGTGAGTGTGTGTGCGTGTCAGATGGGCGTGGTCAGTGTGATGAGTGGGCCCTCAGATGAGATGATAGTATTATTATTGTATTGTTGTCATAATTAATATATAGATTTGACCAAATGTAAAAAAGTTAAGAAACATTGTTTGTCTATGCTCTGCTGTGTTCATATGAATAGTAGCAAACTAAATGAACACACTGATTTGTTTCACTCCAACACTTTGTTAATTGATCAATGAATCCTGTGTGTATATTCAGAAAGACAGAGGTAGATGTTACTGTACTAGTTATTTTTATTCAAAAAGTTTAACATATTTACAACACATCATTAGATCATTTCAAATATGTACAAAGGGGGACAGGGGAGGGGTTTGTTTTGAGGAGTAGAAAAAGGGTGAGGGCGGGGGCTTCTCCACCTCTTCTCTCTCCTCCAGCTCATCTCGGCCTCCTCCTTTCTGTAGCTCAGTCCCAAAGTTGGAGTGTCCTTGTCCTTCTCCTTGTTGACCTCCATCTCACTGCTCCTTCTTGTCTCAGGTTCCTGGTGCAGGCTCCTTGTGCATACTTGCTTCCAGAATTTTAGCCTTGGCCTGACAGTCAGTGAGCTCAGCCAAGCAGTCAACATAGGCCCTGAGGCGAGCGCGCCGTTTCTTGACCTCCTTCGTTATGACAACATCTTTGTCTTTCAAGTGGTTTTCCAGCTGCTCCACCTTCTCCTTCAGAGCCTGGATCTCATTCTCCTTCTCCGTCTCCATCTCCTTCTCCTTCTCCTCCTCCTTCTCCTTCTCCTTCTCTTTCTCCTTCTCCTTCTCTTTCTCCTTCTCCTTCTCCTTCTCCACCTCCACCTCCACCTCACTGCTACAGCTTGTATCAGGCTGAGGTGGCTTCTGGTGCAGCCTTGCTTCCATAAGCTTAACCTTGGCCTGACAGTCAGTTAGCTCAGCAAGGCAGTCAAGATAGGCCCTGAGGCGAGCGCGCCGTTTCTTGACCTCCTTCGCTATGACATCATCTTTCTCTTTCAGCTGGTTTTCCAGCTGCTCCACCTTCTCCGTCAGGGCCTGGATCTCATTCTCCTTCTCCTTCTCCTTCTCCTTCTCCTTCTCGGTCTCGGTCTCGGTCTCGGTCTCAGTCTCAATCTCCTTCTCCTTCTCCTTCTCCTTCTCCTTCTCCACCGCCATCTTTATGACATCATCTCTGTCTTGAAGCTGGTTTCCCAGCTGCCACACCTCATCCTTAAGAGCATTAATCTTCCTGAGGGCTGTGAGGAGTTCGTCATTGAGGATCTTCAGAATATCTGGTTTCTCCATGGTTTACCACAGAGAGTAGATCTATCTTTTGATGAAGCTGTTGGAACAGTTGATGCACTATTTCCGAAGAAGTTTCCGTTCTTGTCTGGAACTTGAAGTCAAAAGGCTTTATGTCTGCAGGTGACAGGATGAAATAGTGTGTAAGATTTAGGTGAATTTGATCTATCAAACATTCAATATAAAACAATTGACACAGATAGAGAGAGAGAGAGAGAGAGAGAGAGAGAGAGAGAGAGAGAGAGAGAGAGAGAGAGAGAGAGAGAGAGAGAGAGAGAGAGAGAGAGAGAGAGAGAGAGAGAGAGAGAGAGAGAGAGAGAGAGAGAGAGAGAGAGAGAGAGAGAGAGAGAGAGAGAGAGAGAGAGAGAGAGAGAGAGAGAGAGAGAGAGTGTGTGTCCCCTCCTGCTACTGTGTATCTGGATGCCATGGAAACTCAACTGAATGCACCTGTTCCCTCCTCACTCAAGAGAGAAATCTAAACTCTGAGTGCACCACTCAAACAACTATAATTCAGAAACTATAAGTCCTATCTGTGAAATAAAGATATCGTGAGAATTCCAAGACTTTGCCGGACACACAGATATATTTGAAATTTGGCTCCTGTCTTATCACCTTCTTGTCTTAGTATTTATATATATATATATATACATATTATATATATTTACATATATGTTTATATACATATGCATGTATACATAAATGAAACAAAATACATTGTTCATTTCGTCGTGTAACTCTTAGCCGCAGTATTTCATCACAAACGAACATGTGAACATTATACAACCCAGGATATTTCCAAACAAAATTCAGACTTAAATAGTTTAAATTTATTTTACCAAGAGGTTCATGTCACACTGTATTTAGAACATTTAAGACAAGACGATTTTCTACAAGTGTTTTGCAGCAGAAAATACCTTCATAGGTGTCTATTATTGTACAAAGATAACAAGAACTGTAGGAGTAACCTTTTGTAATTCATTTCTTTGTCAACATAACACACCATTCATTATGTAAGAGAAGTTTTTTATGAGATCAAATTCTGACCTGATGTTTTGACAGATTCTTCCTCAGCGTGTCTTACAGTGCAGGGCTGTAATATTAATGTTGTTCTCTGTCCTGCACCTCACGTCACCTCTCTGTTCCTCTGGTAACTCAGACCAAATGCTTTCCTGAAAATCCATGTCATATTTATACTGTATTTTGGCAAACTGTGTGATGATAGGAGTGTCGGAGTTACGAACAAGAAGTGTGTCGTGTTCGCTGGACTTTAATAAAGTTACACATAAAGAGAGAAGTTTCGTGTCGTCTATACGCGAGGACGCTACAATATGAACGTGTTCACCGTTCAAATTCATTATTTGTCATTGAGTTGCGTTCAGTTCATCGTTCTCATAAAAGTGAACGTGTTCAATGAGCGCGTTCTTTTGCGTTCGTTCACGCACAACACTGAATTTCAATCACCTATTAATTGCAAAATATCTTACAATATGTAAATTTAAATCAATTAAATATAAAAACAGAAAAAATAAATAAATTAAATTAAAAAAAAAACTGCGTGGGCAATTCCTATGCAAAGGGCTTCTGCGCAGGATGTACAGAAGCACATCCTGTTTCTATATTTAATTTAATTTAATTTAATTTTTTTAATATTTATTTTTCATCATCAATATCATTTCTCCGCCGGATCAGGCAGTTTGCGCCCTAGGCAACCGTCTATGTCGCCTGTACCAGGAGCCGCCCAAGGTACAGCAGATGTAAGTGTAATTAAAAGAGAGAGTCAAACTGTTGAGAGTGAATAAGTGTATTAATGCATACAACTGTATTTGTTCAGGAGGAGGCGCTGTTGCGCCTCATATGACATGGAGTCACCTGTGACTGATGACATCACTACCTTATAAGGGGGATGTCACCACCCTCTTTCTCTCACCTGACTCTCACGGAGAGCAGTACGTTGTGAACACCTGCAATAACCAACGCCACTAGATAGATGTCTAAAGAAACGCACGTCTGTTCATCAGTTAGAATTATTATTCCGCTGTGCAGGTAGGCAGGAGATATAAACCACTAGTCGATTTAAGATAAACATGGGCAGTATTGGTCGTTTTATTAAGATAATTGTAAACTTAACATTATCACCCACATGAGGGAGGATTCTTTGCAGGATTGGTGTATTACACTGCACTATAACACACCACTACACCAAGTGTTCCTAAGAAACTGAAAAATACATTGTGTTCGGTTTGAGTCAAGAAATAAAACACACAAATAACACGTGTGATCATGTTGTGTGTGTGTGTGTGTCTGGGGGGGGGGGGGGGGGGGGGGGTATTGATATCCAGACATCTTGGATCAGATGACTTCAACCTGGTCTGTCGTGACTTGAGAACTACAAACGCTCCCATGATTCCACGTCGTCTCAGGCGCTGCTGCTAAGCAACAAGCATTCGCGAGCTCCGACGCTAGCCAGTCACCAGGCTAGCTCCGCTCCGCTCTCAGCCTAGTTAGCTCATACGCAGGCTCGGAGACAGACAGCGGACTCAGAAGTGAATTCTCTCCCGTAAACGTCCCCGAGGTGACTCGCTCGTCGTCGTTAACCAAACTGTATGTGTCGTGTGGACGCGGAGAAGCCGAGCTCTGTGCAGACATTAGCTAGATCTCGTTAGCAGTTGTAGCAGAAGGTTCTGTACTCTGGGAGAAGACGTGGCTAACCCTTAGCTAGGTAACCTTAGCTGAGGGAGGCACCGGCGTCTCCTCTCGCCACAGAGACGAGCAGGGGGCGGCTGGGGATATGTGATTGCGGGTTAGCCGGCTGGTTAGCTCGTCTGATGCTGAAAGACACCCGGAGGAGTCTCAACTTGATTTTACAGGTAAGAACCCGCTCGCTGTGTGGGGTAAGCTAGCCTCGATCCCCCGGTTCCTCCATCAGGTTCAGCGGGGCTGCACCAGCAGCTGCACGGCGCTGCAAGCTGCTGTTCAACAGGTCAAGACTTTACCAAGGCGAGGCTGGTGTGGGCTTCAAAAGCACAATGAAAAGTTTGCTAACACTTAATTCCACTCTTAGAATTTGGAAATACTGCCATAGGTTGACCATCATCCATCCTATGTAGAAAGGAGTTCCTCTCATGGTATCGTGGAATAGTTACATTCTCCTTGTGCCCTAATTCATTGGCTTAACAGTGTCCCAGGAAGGACTCAGATGTATTATCATCTACAGAATGTGTTCATTTACATAAACATATTAATAAGATATAAAAGACAGTGTTATAGTTCAGATTCTCTCTTCTGTAATTAATATATATGATTTGATTGAGATATGAAGGAACTGCAGATGTATAACTGGGAGTTAAGAAGTCGAAATAACGAAAAGGGGCCTCGGTCTTCACTCAACAAGAGTGACGCAGAAATGATCTGTCTAAGGGAAATCTAGATTTAAAGTATTTATTCTCCTGTAAACTGAAAATGTATGAATATATATATATATATATATATAAGATAATGTAATTGCAGCCACATCGTGGATCATTGTGGCAGCTGATCGGGAATAACTATTACAACCAGGTTGTTTAGATATACAGTATTATTATTGAATATTACTGGCAATACCACTATCATTACACTTGTCATTACTCCTCCCTTTCATCTCTGTCAGATATTTTCTTTTGTATAAATACTTGAAACATTGATAGACTTTCTTATTTATGTTAGACACTGTAATTTCTCATGAAGGTTGTTATTTTATTGAAGTTCTCCGTTATACACGGTATCTATTGCACCTCTGTCCGTCCTGGGAGAGGGATCCCTAACCTCTGACTCTCTGAGGTTTTTATATTTCTTTTTCTCCTGTTAAAAGTTTTTTTGTGCAGTTTTTACTCACTCTAGTCGAAGGTTAAGGGCCGAGAATGCCACACGCTATGCCCATTGAGGCTAATTGTGATTCTTGAGTATGGGCAATACAAATAATATTAGATTGGATTGATTGTATAATAATATAGGATCATACTTTATATTTTTGCCTGCATGGTCTAACAATCTCACATCATGCAGCTTAGTGGTGGTTAATGAATAATGTCTTCTGCTGCAATAAATATTGTGACTCAAATCCAGACTGGCTGTTGGAACATACTCACACAGTAGGTTGCCACTGTCCACTGGGAACAGCTTTCACACAATATTTTGTTTAGCGTCACACTCAGCAGCTCCACACATGTCACTGTAGACGGGCCAGTTGCTATGTGGAGTCTGGCACTCGCCGTGCTAATGGAAGAATAAACACATTGCACAGTCACTCCCTGTAAAATTAACAACGCTGTGTTCAGATTGAGCACACAAAGTAATAGTTTGAAGAAAAATCACAGTCATTGTGTGTATATAAGGCCATCTTTTGCAGTGTTACTTCTCCATTATAAACTTCTTGTCATTATGAAGAATTCTAATTAAATACTTTTTACTGTTGGCCAAACAGAAGAAGCAATTTATTTACACTTCAGTTATTTGAAATCTTATGCTTTTTTTGACATAAAGACATCATAATAGTTGAAATATAAAATGAATCAATAAACTCTTGTTGCAGCCCCAGTAATCTGTTATTTAAAGGTGTTACATTTTGGGATGCACTGGAGAATAAGTAAGTTTGAAGGAAAAGTACTACCTTCCCCTACCACCTTTTATATAACTTATTTAGTCATAGCCTGTTTTTGGTGGTTAATATCTAAAGTTGTGGCTCAAATTAATCAATGTTTTACACTGTCAGGTGGTATATGTGTCCGCTTGGCATCATTAAAACTACCCGGGCAGAGTGGAACTGAGAGAACCAGCCAGACGTCGCCACCATGTTGGAGGAGGACATGGAAGTGGCCATCAAAGTGGTCGTGGTTGGCAACGGAGCCGTTGGCAAATCCAGTATGATCCAACGTTACTGCAAAGGCATCTTCACCAAGGACTACAAGAAGACAATCGGAGTGGACTTTCTGGAAAGACAGATCGAGTAAGCAACTTGTTATAGTGGGTTTTTTTCTCCCTAAGATTGTTAAAAATTTGACATTCTACTGCAAAATTATGATTTTTTAATTGACAGTAATTAGCATCCCATAAGCTTACATTAATGAGGAAACAGGAAGATAATATGTTAGTTACTCTGAACTACAGGGCTTGCAGACGTACATAAATATTACAGAATAAACCACTGTTCTGTGCTGGGTAGCAGATTGTTTTCCTAACTACACGTTATCAGATACTTTTCCCTCTTTACCTGCTCATTATTTTAGTGTCAATGATGAAGAAGTCCGCCTAATGCTTTGGGACACTGCTGGGCAGGAGGAGTTTGATGCCATCACCAAGGCCTATTATCGTGGTAAGACCCCCACCACTCTGACAAACTGTAACGCTGCCGCTTTGGGTCCCTGACCTCACTTACTGCTCACTGTGCTCAGGTTAAGTCACAGATTTTATTTCACTGGTTGCACGGCATTCAACCAAAACAAAACACACACACATAGCACTGAGAACAATGAAGTAAATCTCTAATGGGTCTGTTGTCACGTCAACACTGTTTTTACATCCTCACGGAAGGTGGATTAGGTATCATATATTAGAGATAGATATTTAAAAAAATCAAGGAGTAAACTTGAAATTGAATTGCTGTCTTATTGCCCCATATTCCAGGTGCACAAGCATGTGTGCTGGTTTTCTCTACCACCGACAGGGAGTCTTTTCAGGCTATCGACAGCTGGAGGGAGAAAGTGGAAGCAGAGGTTGGAGACATTCCCACAGTTCTAGTGCAGAACAAAATCGACCTCCTAGAAGAGACTTTTATAAATAGGTAGGTCGTTTTTCTGCAAAAGATTCAATGAAAAATAAAGGACAAGGATATTGAATTAATGAAATGTGATTTCTTTGCTTGAATTATAGTGAGGAGGCAGAAGGTTTGGCAAAAAGACTCAAACTGAGATTTTATCGAGCTTCAGTAAAAGAGGACCTTAACGTTAACGAGGGTGGGTTACTGAAAATGTGGACAACTGTTTTTTTGCAAGTGAAACATTCTGAATGTTACTGACACACTTCTTTTCCTTTCCATTTAGTTTTTAAATACTTAGCTGAAAAGTATCTCCAAAGACTCAAGCAGCAGACAGCAGAGGAGACAGATGTGGTCCATTCAACAAGCAATAAAATAGGTAAGAAATGTCATCTTTTATGTTGCAATTTAAGGTTTTATATTGCAAGGTGACATTACTCATAAATTGTTATTTTCCCAAAGGTGTTTTTAATACCACAAGTAGTAATGTCAGCAACCAGAACTCCAGCAACGGTAGAGAAGTCATCACTTTGCGACCTAACAAACAACGGACCAAGAAGAGTAAAAATCCTTTTGGAAGCTGCAGCCTACTCTAGATAGAATCGTTTCAATTTTAGCGCCCGACTATTTGTGTCTCAGACTGGATTGGACATTGTTGTATTCATTAAGAGACCAAAGCCCATACAGACCGGGAAGTACTGCTCTACACTACTTTATCAATCTGATGTTTAATCTGAATCCCCTCAATCATTGCTGAATTTCTTTTGGCTAAACCTTGGATATCCACCAATGGTCTGCACAGAAAACCGGTTGATATTTGTACACTGGGTAATAAGTACAGCTGAAATCCCCTAAAAAAACAGAGATATGTCTGTGACTGATTGTTTTTGTTTTGTTTTTTTAAATATATAACTCGATATACACGCCTCTCATCAAAATACATAACAGCAAATGTTGCACTCTTGCTCCTGATCGCCCATTCATGTGTTTGACATTTGAAGCGTACAATATGTTTGCATGCATCGTAGAGGATAAACAGATTATTTTGTACCATATTTTTCTAACTGTCAACAAACTATGGCTCAGACTATGCTGTTTATTGTGGACAAAACACTCTGGAATCCAGAATTAATTCTATGTGCAGAAGTATTTTTGTACGAATCATATTAGTGTTGAGTGATATTTTCACTGCAGTGTTGACGTTGTGCCAAAATGTTCCATTTTCTGAGCTGTAGTTTAACATTCACACTGCAACGACTTGGATTTAATA